>NC_136487.1:14579284-14669284 GCF_053919585.1 Euprymna scolopes
AATATTTCTTTTTCGGGGGTCGGGATAAAAAGAAACGTATACAACTGTTCGGTGAGGCTTTTCTTAGTCTGTTTTATTTTTGATTTTTTTTATTTATTTTCAGAAGTCAGTGTCGCAGTCTGGCTGTCAAATCAATTTCCAGGATACGAGTTGTGATAAATATTAAATATTGTTAGGAGTTATTGTAGCTTTTTTAATGCATATAAATAATTAATTTTAGCATATTACGCTTAAAGTGTGAAGCTTAGTCTAAGTAGAATTAAATGTTGTCAGCAACTTATGGTTCCATTCCACTACCGAATGACGGTCGTTTTCTAGTTTTTTTTTGGGGGGGGGGGCATTCTGTGTACTTCTGTTTTTCCCTTATGTTTATAGATTGTGATGTCATTAGCAAATATGCCCATCTCAGATGCAATTTTATCAAGGAGGTAATTTATGGATATAAAGAATAAAGATCCAAGGATCGACCCCTGGGGCCCATTTGTATAATTTTTTTTTTTTTACACAGTGATCACCACTTCTCAAGGCCCGGAAGCCACTCAGGGATAGGTTATTGCAAGTACATTACGTTAGTGTGGAGATTTTATGAAGTGTTTACTTAAGGGGGCGGTTGATTAAGAATTTGTTAACATTGGACTTGAAGATATCCAAGTTGTAGTCCGGTGGGAAGCAGGCAGACGGAACAGAGTTCCACAGGCGTGCAGTTTTAAGAAAGAAGCTTTGTTCATGGAATCCGTGTTTTGATTTAGGCACAGATATAGAGTGGGGAAATTTTTCACAGTGGATTCAGCTAGACGGATCATGAGTAAGTTGCTGGAATCTGTAATAAACAGAGAAGTGGTCAACCACCTCAGCAAAAATAATCTGCTCAGTGACATGCAATATGGTTTCCATTTTGCAAGATTTACAGCTAATGTACTAACAGTAATATTATGCAGTATTAGTGAATCTCTCAACAGAAGTTTTGTTTCTATAAAAATAGCTCTTGACATATCAATTCTTTTGATAGAGTATGGCATGAAGGTTTACTTCACAAGATTGCCAGCTATGGATTAGCTGGAAATGTCCTCTCAATTATTAAATCCTTTCTCTCTGATAGGATTATAAAAGAGTAGTCATTGATGGACAGAAATCAGAAATTCATAATATTAATGCTGGCATCTCTCAAGGTTCCATCCTAGACCCAACTCTCATCCTGATCTTCATCAATGATCTCCCAAATCACATTCTTAGTAGACATATATGTAAATGACACCACAATCTATGGCAATGCTTGAAAAGCCAGTAATGACAAAGATCTTTCTGAATCTCTCTCTTCTGATCTTGAGAACTTGGTGCAATGGGGAAAAAGGTGTTAATTTTAATGTATCAAAAACTTCTTTTCTTTCATCAGAATTACTCTGACCCTCATCACAGCCCAATTAAAATGAATGGCTCTTGTCTTGGGGAAAGCTCCATGTTTTGACTTCTGGGACTGACCTTCATTCCTGATCCGAGATGGAACACATACATCAAATCTGTTGTTAATATCGACGGAAAAAGGGTTGGATCATTCTACTACTCCAGCAGGTATCTCATTGCCAATGCAATCCTCTATCTATATAAGAGCCAGATATGCCATAAAATGGAGTAGTGTTGCCACATCTGAGCAGAAGCTGATCGGTGTGCCCTATCTTGCCTTGATAAGAGTTCAAAACTGGCTTCGAAACCTAGCAGATGATGCCCTTTTCTCTACCCTGCAACCTTTTTCCCACAGAAGAGACTTTGCAAACCTGTCTCTGCTTTATCATCATTTTCATGGCAAGTGCTCGACTGAACTCCAATCTATTGCCAAACTTTCACAAAAAACACTCGACTAGCAACATAAATGATTTTCCCCACTCTCTATCTGGGCCTAAATCTAAACACAGCTTCCATGAACAAAGTTTCTTCCCCAAAAATGCTTGCCTATGGAGCATTGTTCTGCTGTCCTTCTTCCCGATTGAATACAACATGGTAGCCTTCAAATCCAATGTAAACAAATTCTTGTTGAACAGTCCCTATAAATAATGAAATTCTACCCAATTTGCACTATTAATAATTACTACACTACCACCTTACATTCATTAATCCTTGTCCTTGAGTGGCTTCGGGCATTAATAAGTGGTCACTCCCAAGTAAAAAAAAGGTTTTGTATATATCAAGGCTTCAGCTCTAGCTTTCCCTGCCTTATTCAGTGAATGGTATATGCGTTCAAAGATGACACTTAAAATATCCGCAGTAGAATGGGCTTGCCTAAATCCATATTATTGGTCAGAAAGAAGTTTAGCATTTACAAGATGGTGGACTAGTGTTTGATTGATTGAAATCTCCTTTAGGAGACAGATGGAGCAACAACTGAGCGGTCAGCTCTTGCCTCTTTGTTTTCTGTTGTTCATTTTGACAGCATTTCTTGCTGTGGTGATCAGTCTTTCTATGTTCTGCGTTATATATATATATATATATATATATATATATATATATATATATATATATATATATATATATATAGAATTACAATGCAGAAGTAACGGAAAGACACAAGCTGAAGCAGGTGAGAAATTTATTAATACAGCTTATAAATACATGTATACATATTCATATTTCATATACGCAGTATATTTATATTTGCACAGTGGTCACCTGGGAAAGTCGGTCTGGTGGTGTATCCGTATTATATAATATTTCTCACCTGCTTCAGCCTGTGTCTTTCCGTTACTTCTGCATTGTACCGCCTTCTACAATTCTATTTAACTACATACTATACAATGCTTCAAGCAAACTACACCCACCTCTTATATTATGTATATATATATATATATATATATATATATATATATATATATATATATATATATATATATATATATGTGTGTGTGTGTGTATGTATATATATATATATATAGAATTCTTTTTTTTTTTTGTAGGTTATTGACATAGTCTTCTATACTAACCAGTTCTCTTCTTCCATGTTGTTTTTGTTTTCACATAGACTTGGTCAGCGTCATCTTTTGGGTGTAGTGCATTGTGTATGGTCATAAGTTTCCTGATTTTCTGGTCAAGATAACTCAATTCTTCTTTAGTCCAACCTACGAAAGGTCCAGGGTATCTTATTAGTGATACTGGCCATATGTTTATTCCTTTTATTAGGTTTGTGTTGTATAATTTAGTTTCTAAGAGTTTTTTTCTATTCTGATGTATTTTCTTTTGTGCAGATTCTCAGGTCTGACAGAAAAATTCCCGAGTTCAACAAAAAGATTTCTGATTCATGTCATTGAGGATTTGCACAATAAAGATCGTTTGTTATATTTCTGCCTCTACGTAGACTCACACAGATAGCTGTCCACCATTTCACGACTCATTCCATGGTGGTGTTTATTCTGCATTTTTATACTACTAACTCTAACTGGCTCATTTCTAAATGAGGGCGTGTGTAGACAGTGCATATGACTATTGGATGCATCTTAAAAACACATCGAAGCGACGCAATAATAATAAAAAATACATTAAATGGACGTATCTTAAGCCTGGATTGAATGGGTGTATCTTAAGACTGGATTGAATGGACGTATCTTAAGAATAGATTGAACGGACGTACCTTAAGAATGGATTGAATGGATGCATCTAAAGAACAGCTTGATTCAATGCATCTTGAAATAAATTGAGCAAAGATTGAATCAACGCATTTGTGAGAATAAATTGAATGACGTATTTTAATATATTGAATGGACGCATCTTTAAAATAGATTAGATGGACGCATCTTTAGAGTAGATTCAATGGACGCATCTGAAGAAGAAATTAAATAGACGCGCCTTTAGAATAAATTGAATGGACGTATCTTTAGAATGAGTTAAATGGACGCAATTTTAAGAATAAATTGAATGGACGCATCTTAAGAATAGATTAAATGGGCGCGTCTTAAGAATATCCGATGTTGCTTGTTCCCTTTGGTGGACATATTACTGCACTTGAAAATATTCTTTTGAATAAATTTGAATATGTTAGAATTGAATCTGTTTTGTTATAGTTCAAAATTTTGTTGAAATTCAAAGACTTACATTTTTTCTTTTATATAACTCTTGCTTATTTCATCTTGGATTTCCTCACAAAATCGCCGAGCTGTAACAACGTGGGGATGGAATTTCTTTTCCCCAAACGAACTCACCAGGTTTATCATGTACAAAATTAACCTTTTGCTGGTAACATCGGATGGAAATCACATCTGACGTGTTGATGAGAAAGAAAATTTCTATGAAAACATAAAATCATAGAATTGTCATCCCATTAACGAAACGGCTGTAATGAAGAGATCCAAAATGAAATAATCAAGAGTTATATAAAAGAAAAAATGTAGTTCTTTGAATTTTAACAAAATTTTGTACTCTGCACCTATAAAATAGATACATTGAGCTTTATTCGAAATTAACGGTGATTCAGTTTTTATCGTAACAGTCTCAACCCGTTAAATGAAAACGGTATACATTGAAATTAACAATGTTTCCAAAATAACCATTAATAATATATATATATATATATATATATATATATATATATATATATATATATATATATAACTACTTCATTTACTCACATAAATTTAATATACGAAAGTATAGATTTATACGTAAACTTTAAGTATTTACTTCAAAAGTGCTCAATACGTAGGTAGAGCTAGTTAGTAATTTATAAAATATATATGGCGATTAAGCTACACTGAATATTCTGCGTTTCATCCACTATAGGATTCGTCAGGCTTATGCGTCAGAATTCACGCATAAGCCTGACGAATCCTATAGTGGATGAAACGTAGAATATTCAGTGTAGCTTAATCGCCATATATATTTTATAAATTACTATATATATATATATATATATATATATATATATATATATATATATATATATATATAGTCTTTGAAGTTTTTAACCTTTAAAACTATACAAAAAAATAAAAAAATATTTTTTATCATTCGTTACAAAACCATCCAGTTAGTAAGTCATTTAATCACCTACAATCACTGCATCAACTCGCTCTCAAATATACTATAGTACTAATAATTTATTTTTAATATATATATATATATATATATATATATATATATATTCGAGACGAAATCGGATTTACCGTGGTTTGCTCGATCTGTGTTAGTTAATGGACTTTCTTGTGTGTGGCGCGTTTGCGTAGTTGGCAGAGTGCTCACCTCACATGCAAGATGCTCGTGTTTAGAATCCCAAGTTCAGATGTGTTTTGCTGATGAGTTCAAATAAGGGTGAAACTCGAGTCTTGGACTTCTGGTATGTCGACTGTCATGGCTCTTGTGAGCTGCGACGTTATCTGGCTGTGGAAATAATTATATATTCTCTCACATTCTGAAGGTTCAGTTGCTTATTGCCCACTAGGTTAGCTTGTCGTGATGACACCCTTAGCGAGTATAAAAATCCCTACTTGTAAGACATCAGCTTGGGTTATAGCTGGTCACGATGATCACATCCCTTGTTTGCGACAAAGTCGGTTCATTCCACTGTCGGATTTTCGCCGCGGTTTACTTGATCTGTGTTAGTTAATATACTTTCTTGTGTATGGCTGTTTGTTCAGTTGGCTGAGTGCTCGCCTCGCATGCAAAGGCTCGGCTTTGGAATCCCGAGTTCAGATGTGTCTAACTGATGAGTCCAAATGAGAGCGAAACTCGAGTCTTGGACCTTCGGTATGTTGGCTATCATGGCTCGTGAGCTGCGACATTGTCTGGCTGTGGAAATAATTTATATATATATATATATATATATATATACATATATATATATATATATATATATATATATAATTCTGTTTTAATATATATATATATAATTCTGTTTTAATTCTGTTTATTCCTGGATGACCCATATGAAAATCTTTCATTATCCTTTTATATATATATATATATATATATATATATATATATATATATATATATATATATGACTTTCGACGGTAATTCTTGGCCTGAAGACGTAATCCCCCAACGTGGGTGATTACAGAAACATGTATGCACATATGTAGCCATTAATGTTTGTATAAATAAAATTAATATATATATATATATATATATATATATATATATATATAAACATCATTGATTACATATGTGCATACGTGTTACTTCTGCAATTTATTTTTTAGAGACTCATCTCCATTTAAAACTAAAATTGAATATGTTTTTCCTTTTAATGAAGTTTTTCGTTTAATAAATTCTAATAAAGAAGAGAAAGAAAAAGAGCGAAGAAGAAAGAAAGTACAACGATGTAGTATAGAGGGAAAAGTGATGAGGAAAAAGAGGGTGATTGGGTATAGCGGTTGGGCAGTTTGAAATCTAATATGCCACCACTTTCAGTACTCAATAGCATCTTCACGCAGTTAAACATTTGTCTTTGTCTGCGACTTTTTAAAACCTTTCATTAAAACGTCATACGCCAAAATTCATATTACATATCGACCAAGCAGACATTCCCTGTTTGTACTCTTTTACCAGCATCCATTCGACAATAAATATTCTTGTTTACATATATGAAATACACACAGCACCAAACGCAAATACACATATACACCTATATATGCACACATATATACATACATTCATTTGTACGTACACATACACTTCTTTCTTCTTCTTCTTGCTCGTTCGTCGAAGTCGACGATGACAAGGTATCAATCAGTTCGGCGTCAGGGGTTTGTGGGTCCTGAGATGGCTGATGAGGCCAATCCGTGCTCGCCAGACTCTTCCACACTCTGGACACGTGATATGATCTTTGATATGACATACACACACCTATGTATCCACACACATATATATCCCTCTATATGTACCTACACTCACAGGTCAAAAATATATCGTTTCAATGAACTCTTCTTTATAAGATGTATAGTTTGGATCAGCCAACAGACGCTTTCTTATTTGATTAAGGTGTCTTTTATCAAAAAATTTAAGATCTTGAATGATGTACAACTTATTATTTATTCTTTTGTGCTGTTGCAAAGGAAAAAAAGTACACAAAACCTCAGCGTCGTCTGTCGGTACTTTCCGTAGACTCGTTTTCACCTCTGCCCCATCTGCTCTAGTGGCCTGTTTTTATAAAAGACATAGTCCTCATATGTTCGCGAGAGCACAGGAGATAATGTGAGACTACATTGTTATATAAGGCCGCAGGCGCCATCTTGGACCCTTTTCAGCATCATGACGCTGCGTCGGCAAAGCGCACACCAAGGCCGTTTAAGAGGTAAGCCTGCGTTCCCACAATTTTCGCCACATTTTGTTTATTGTGCCGAGTTCTCAGAAAGATGTGTTGTTTTTGTAAGTTTTGTAGACAATTTTTTCTTCTGGTCCATAGTGTTTCTTAGGCACAATAGAGGTTCTTCTCATTTTTGTTTACTTTGGCAAACATTTTTCAAATAAGTGTATTATCTTTTGCTGGAACATAGTCTCCACTGAGGATACTGCTGATGGTGTATTAGGATTAGGTGTGATCCTATGGACACACAGAAAATGTTGCAATGCCTTTTCTGTAGGTATGCTGCATGCTTTTTTTGAGCGCTCGTTTAAACCTACCCATTTGACTGCGGATGGTACTGGAGAGTCGTGACACGTGATTAATTTGGAACGTCTCACAGAACTTACCCACCACAATTAAATACCAATCCTTCAGTGACCCCGCGAAATCTATATGAATTCTAGACCAGGGTTATTCTGTTTTGAGTCATGGCTTAAATGTAATTAGGGGGTGCCTTTGTCTTCAAAGCACAACTTTTGCATGAGTCGACCATGTTTTTGATGTCTTTATCCATCATCGGCCAGTATATGTAACTACGCGTGAGATTTTTTAATTCTGTTTATTCCTGGATGACCCATACGAAAATCTTTTATTATCCTTTTTTTGTAATGTTTTTGGTATGACGACCTTCTCGCTGAATAGAACATCACCACATATAGAAAAAAACGTTTCTACATTTGATGGATTTTATTAGTGATTTTTCTATTTTGTAGCACTAATAAATTCGTCTTTTTGTGTTTCGTGTTAAATTACATGTAGCGTGACCGAAAAGTTTCTGATTGTACGTCATGGTTTCAATTACAATATCAGTATGCAATTACTGGGTCCTCAAGATGTTCACTCCGTCTCGAAACCAATCTTGAAAGTCCGTCCGTATATCAGATCTGCTTGGAGGAGATATACTCAAACTTGAAATTGTAATTCAATAGAATAATGTCCCACCTCACTAGTCTGTTTACTGTGTAAACGGGTAAGCTTTTCCTCAACCCAAAGATGGTCAGTCTGCAATATTAAGAATTGTGCGTGTAAATATCATTTGAACTTTGCAACTGCGAAGATAATAGCACAAGCTTCTCTCTTGATCTATGAATAGTGCTTTTCTTCTGTTCTTCTTTTCTTCCGGGAGCAGAGATCTTGACGCGTGTGCAATCAGTTTTATACTTCCGTTCCGTATTTTAGGCAAGATAAATATAGAAAGAGGTTTGTGTTTGCTATAAAATTTTTACGCAAATATTACGCAAGTATAAATCATGTAGAATATCTGCATGAATATAATTGCACGTAATTCAACTAAAGATGATCATCCCATAAGAAAACCAAAGAAAACTAATGGGGATTTAATTAAAATGAATGTTTAAAAGAATATGCAAATTAGTTAGATCTTTTGCAGATGAATGCAATTCCACGACCCATATATAACAAAGTTGTATTTAAATAAATAGAAAAAAGGATTTTTAATATGAATATTAATACACAAAAATTTTTAATATGAAAATGAATACACAAAACCCCTAATTTATCGGAGTATAGATAGATACAGGATTCTATTCCGTATGAACCCTCGCTAGTGGCTATTATATCTAGTTTAGGGTTATAGTGAGTGAGGAATAGATCTGACGTCATCGTTTTTATTTTTATTTTATCGAATGCCACCGTGCCACCAGGTGTCTATTTTCGCACTCTGTCCTTTTTCTTTTGGTAGGTCGTGCATATTGGGAATGCATGTCAGGTAATAGTTCACTAATCCCAGAAACCTTTGTAATTTTGCAATATTTTTTGGAGTTGGTAGCTGTAACCCTTTCCAGGTCCGGCCTTCTACCGTTTTTTGTCGTTTACGTGTCCCAGGTGCTTCATTTCTTTCATGAAGAAATCATACTTTCCTTCTTATATTTTAAAACAAAAAATTCTGTATTGATATGTTTTTGATGTTGTTCTTTGATTTCACTTATAATGATTCAGGTACGCGATCGCGAAATGAAGGCTACTCAAAATAGTATCAATAATTTCTTGGAAAATGGCGGAAGCTACCTTGACTCAAAAAGTTAACCGTTTGAATTTGAATAAGCCCCTCTGGGTGTAAATACAAAGCGACTTCAATCTATTTTCCTCGACTAGAATTTAAAGGTATGCATCACTCAGATTGACTTTAGAGTAGATTTTTCCTCCGTTTAGCCCAGTGAAAGTTTTTTTATAGCTAGGAAGTACGTAATTGTAGTCTTTTAGTACTGAGTTCAACTCCGCGCTGAATACGAATTTCTTTTGACTTTTTTACATAGACGGTAGGGACTGCTCATTAACTGAATTCAACTTTTTATGTCGGTCTTTACAAGTCTTTCAAGCTCCTTGTTAATTTTCTCCAATGAGACGAACGGTACATTTATTCTTTTTTTTTTTTTTTCGTTAATACTGGTTACGTAATCTTTTTAAGTTCAAATCTGGTTGATATTTGTTGTGCCTTTTCACAGGCTGGATGAGAAAACTTTACGGAAACTTCCTTTTAATTCTGGCTTGAGATTTTCCTTCTCTGCCGTTAGAGTTTCCATTTGTTGACAAAACATATTCGTTGTTGGATCCGATAACGTGGACTTGTTGGTGACTTACTTTGATTTTCAGTGAATTGTCTTTTTTGTGTTTGCAGGGGAAATAATGTCCTTTCTTTCTTATTTTCTCTAGAGAAAAGGGTTTTAACTCTTATGTATCTTTCTTACATACGCAATGCCGGATTCTTCAATCGTTGGTTTGGCTCACCTTCTAGTTTAGTTAACACTCTACATTGAAATTCAGAGTTTTTTTTGTAGATACCAACCCTTGTACGTATGCCAGGCATTTGAAATCGTCAACACTCAGTTCAGTTACTTTAAAATCGCCGCAATGTTTATTGACTATTGATTCAAATGTTAAATGTCATTTTTTTTTCTGTTAGAAGTTTTACTGTCTTAGAAAAAAACTTAAGTCACACGTTTTTCACGATAAAATGTAATCCGAATTTGTTGTGTTCTCTGGATTCCAGTTTTCGAAGCAATAAATGAGCTTTTTAGAGTCCGCCTGATCGGCGCAATCAATGCCATACAGATCCTCATCCCTTCTAAAATACGAGGTGAACGACTAGTCTTCGTTCGGAACATAAATGAAATTGTCAATAGCGTTCTGGATTGCGTTTTATGAGGACGCTATGTTATTTTCCGTGAATTGGTTGTGATTTGATAAAGTTTGTTTTCTTTTGTTGTTTCAGCAGAACTCCTTATTGTTGTTACTCCAGTTTTAGAAATCACTCTTCCATTTTCTATTAATGTTCCTGAAATCCTTTTTCGTTTTTTTTTTTTTTTTCGGATCTAGTAGTCTTTCTTCATGTTTTTTTCAGCTGCTGTTATTGTTGCTCCATCTTATATTTGATCAATTCAGCCTTTCCTTGTTTATTATTATTCTTTCTTCGTTTTTTTTTTTTCCTTTTGCTACATTAGTCTTTCGTGTTTGTTGATTCTTGCTCCAAAACCATTTGATATTTCCAAGTTCAAGAAGAAGGAAGAAAAATGAATATGGTTTTGACCGCGTAAAAAAAAAAAAAAGCTCTACGGTTTTCTACGTAGTATCTTTTTCTTTTCTTAACAACCAACACAATGTAGAACGGAATTAAAGTTCATCGTTGCCCATGACAGAAAAAGTTAAAACCAAGTCCTTTTTACACAATATTTAATTTTATCTTTTAGCGAAAACCCAAAGGAAAAAAATGAAAAACCAAGAAGTCACTTTTTAGTTCAAAGAGAAAGCAACTTACGGATTTTTCATTTATAACTTTTTCGTTGAACAATTATCTTTTTTTTTTTTTAGTTGTTGCGGGTAATTGAGAGTTGGTGCAACTTTCAAAGTGACGAATTCAGAGTTCATTGCAACTTCCAGATTTGCTTTCTTGTTTTTTAAAGCGTTTAGTCATCTGGAATGATTAGTTACTTGTGTTTTTCGAGCACTATCTTGCTCGTTCGAATACTTCGTCACAAAATCGATGTTGAGATGGGTTCTTTGAATACCACATTGTTAGTTCAAATACCTTGTCGCCAATTGTTGTGGAACGCTTAGATATTTTAAATTCGACTTTTTAACGTGCGTTCTTGAATTCTTGTTGCCACTTACTGGGGTATTTAAATTTTGGTTTACCCTTATGAGTTCATCTCATTCTCGTCGCCAGTTGTCATAGGAATGTAGGGTCATGTAGGAAAGGGCCATAAAAAGGGGGGCGAACAACAGGTTTAAATAGAAAGAATGTGTTGCACAAGTAAGTGAATACAAAGAAAAGTCGTTGGTATTTACCGACTGTTGAGTTAGCCAATCTGTAGTTTCTGTGCGAAACTGTTTGAAAGACTAGTTTTTAAACGAATGCATCTCTACATTTTCAAGATCTAGTATAGTATGTAGGAAGTAGTCTGAGTTAGAAAATTTATTAATAAATGATGGCTCAAAATATTCGTTCCTATTAATAAAGTAACACAGCGTGTGAGTGGAGTTAATTAAATGAATAAAGAGTGAAACTGTTTGCTTTATGAGGCTACGTATTTGAAAGAAGATGTTTGTTCGGAATAAATATAGGAGTTTGTCACAGGAATTAAATTTGCTTCTGTAAATAATGTAAGTGATAAGCTTGAAAGCTTTGTTTAGGAAATGTTCGATTATTTTTGCATTGATCCCTTAGTGGCGGTATTTTAAGCGTGTGTAGAGTCTGAAAGGCAAACCGGAAATAAAACGAATATTGATGTTTGGGATTTTTTTTTTATTTCACGCGAAATTTTGAGGTGAATACATGTTTGTAGTGATTTTTTTTAAATACATTTTCTAATATTAATGAAAATGAAGATAAAAGACAGTCACGCGTGCTTTAAAATCAACATTTGTCCGCCATAGAAATTGATATTTTAACAGATTATTCAAATAAGTTTCAGTAAGGCTTACATTCTCTCAAAGAATCTAATCATTTGAAACTATCTGATGTCACTAGCGTAAATTCTCGGTTAGATCGATAAAATAACTTAAATATATGATAACGTAAATAAATAGAATTATTTTTTAAATAAATTTCCTTTTTCTGATAGAATAAAAACAAACGTAAACGTAAGTTAAATATTAAAAAAAAAGGATTAAATAATTAAAAAATTATTCTTATTGGCATTTTTTAAAAAGTGCTTAATGACAAGCAGAGCATAATTTTAGTATATTTATTTTTACAAAAATTATTGGCTACATATGTGCTTACATATGTACTTTAAAAGTTGGTGTGACGAATTCAGAGTTCAGTGCAACTTCCAGATTTGCTTTCTTGTTTTTAAAGCGTTTAGTCATCTGGAATGATTCGTTACTTGTGTTTTTCGAGCACTATCTTGCTCGTTCGAATACTTCGTCACAAAATCGATGTTGAGATGGGTTCTTTGAATACCGCTAATTACATGTCCTTTTCTTTCTACACACAGACACAAAATGTAGAAAGAAAAGGACAAGTAATTAGCGCCCTTTGACCTCACCTCTGACAAACAGGCGTCGACACTAAACTTCCGTTTCAATATCTATTTCTTTTCACTCTCTCTCTCTCTCTCTCTCTCTCTCTCTCTCTCTCTCTCTCTCTCTCTCTCTCTCTCTCTCTCTCTCTCTCCGTAGCACGCGACAGTGACGAACAATGAGGGACGTGTTCCAAAGCTTGGTTAACACATTCAAACACGACTCTCGAATGAAACATACTTTTGCGTACTAATCCAGCCTTAGTGAGGTAAGTTAAGCATTGTATAATCATGAATAATTCTACGATCAAATAATTACCCCCCGTAACAACATAAAGTGAACAAGTAATCTAGATCCACAGATAATCGCCAGAGATCAACAAAACACAATACACACAATACACGCATGCTCATACGTTTTCTACTGAAAGGTATTGTTTGTATAGAAAATGTATAAATGTTTTCTACTTGTCTTTACTAAATTCTACAGGTTGTACATATATAAGCTCAGAATCTATTTGCATCAATTTATAAGTTGTTCGAACACGTAATGCTATCACAACAAAATTAAAATAACAAATACTCCCTGGTTTTCATTTATATTCTAACGGGGTTCCTGATTGGATGAAACTACACTATAATAGCGAAATTCTAAGTTTTTAATATTGGATTCCAAGGCAAACCAATGGCCTCTACTTAACTGTCATGTAATGAATATATCCAAAACTTAGGGAAAACGATGAGGTAAAAAAAAAAATCAAGTTAAATATTTTTGACGAAAATTAGCGAAAATATTGGGCTAAAAAACACAGCAAAATTCCAAAGGGGAGACAAATAGCGTGTAACTCTTGCCATTTCTAAAAATAAATTGTTCACTAAAATTCATTAATATGAGTTAATTGCTGTGTTTTAGAATAACTGAATTATTTCCCTTCTTATTATGTCATATGTCCCCAAAAATATGGCGATGGTTTTACAATAACGACCGAAAACTCGTGTTTTTTTTTTTTTCGTTTTTTGTTTTTTGTTGTTGCTTTTTTTTTTTTTTTTTTTTTTTTGCAACCGGAGACGATAGTGTAGCAGCGGAACTACATAACCTAGACAGGGTGATATGGAAGGATAGCTGTTACCCGTGCAGCATTCATCCCCCTACTCTCCACGAAACCAGAAGATCCAAGGGAAAGACAGAGTCGATAAAGTTTGGTTCTAACTAAGGCGCAGGAATTGCCGATGATGGCAATATAAAGTCAGACCGCTTTAAGAACTCTATATCCGGATTTTCTGTTGAAATTTATTCCCTTGGCTCCCCTGTTAGGGTAATCCCGGAAAACAGTGGAGGTTCTGAATCAGAATTGCCTTCTCCTTGCCCAAAGTGACTGGTTTTAAGGCGTCAGTGGACCACCTTTTCCCCTTTTCCCAGTTAGTATAAATAGTTTCGCCGGGTTTAGTAGCTAAACTACTCGAGAAGGCCAGGAGCTGGACTTAGTTGTCAGTGTCTATTTAAGAGACACGCCACGAGGGCATGTTTTTAGAGAGAGGGAGCTTATCCCCCTATCACCTTCGGTTGCGACAACCTTTGAAATTAATTTTTTCATTAATGCGATAATATTTAAGTACTAATTTGTTAGGTATCATTGCTTCTAGTTGAAATTGACACAAAAAGTCAGTAGATACCATTGTTTTGTTTTTTTCATCGATTTCTTCGTTTTCTGAATTATGCTATAATAGTATAATAAAGAATAACAGAATATTGAAACGGTTTCATTTCGACAGTACCAAAATTATTGACGGTGGTTTCAGCTAGTCGGGTGTTTTTTTTTTTTTTGTTTTTTTTTTAGTACACAAAAGTACGTTTCATTCGAGAGTCGTGTTTGCATGTGTTAACCAAGCTTTGGAACACGTCCTTCATCGTTCGTCACTGTCGCGTGCTACGAAGAGAGAGAGAGAGAGAGAGAGAGAGAGAGAGAGAGAGACGGAAAAGGAAAAGAAAAAGAAAAAGATGTTGAAACGGAAGTTTAGTGTCGACGCCTGTTTGTCAGAGGTGAGGTCAAAGGGCGATAATTGCTTGTCAGCTAGTCGGGTGTTTTTTTGTTGTTTTTTTTTTCAAAAAACACCCGACTAGCTGAAACCACCATCAATAATTTTCCCCACTCCTTATCTGTGCCTAAATCAAAACGTAGATTCCATGAACAAAGCTTCTTTCTTAGAACCTGCACGTCTGTGGAACTCTGTTCCGCTTGCCTGTTTCCCTCCCGACTTCAACCTGGATGTCTTCAAGTCCAACACAAACAAATTCCTGATGAACCGCCCCCCCCAAGTAATGACACCTTACCAATTCTCCAATACTATTGCTACACTATCCCATTGATTACTGTACACACAATAACCCTTATCCCCGAGTGGCCATTGGGCTTTGATAAGTGGTGAACTCCATGTAAAAAAAAAAAGTACCATCTAGCAATTCAGAATGCATAAAAATACATAAATTCACAACATCAATATTCTCTTTACTCCCAGTTTCCCTTTCAGACTCTACACAAATGAGTGCGTTTTAAATGGCACGTGAATCAAAGAGAGCCTTCACGAAGTACCCAACTTCTTATTATAGACAAAACATTTTCTTTTTCACCTGGAAAGTTCCTGGACACTCTGAACTCTCATCATCCACAAACTGTTTAACATTCTTTTTAAAATCAATTTTATTAAATAAATCCGTGTTATTTGGATTCTTCGGACTGTTGTTTTCATCTTGAGTGGCATTTTCATAACGTTTCAGCCGAGGCATAGTGGGTAAGGTACTTGGTAAATTTTAGTAGCAAGATGACACTCTTCTTCAGTGCGGGCGACACTCAAAATGCTATTGCGAATTACTGAGTACTTCTACTCAGTAATGGCTGACGGAACGAGAAGATAAAATAAAGGTCTCTGTTCAAAATTCCGTGCAGATTCTCAAGTTTGATAGAAAGATTCCCGAGTTGGACAAAAAGATTCTAGAGTTCAACAAGATAATCTGAAGAAGATCGGAGGTTACATCGACCGAAACTTTGTGAAAATAACACTTAAGATGAGAGCAGTAGCTCAAATAATTCATATAATATGACTAATCAATTTTCATCTAAAAAATTCAGAAACTATTAAATAAATACTAATTACTACTATGACAGTTGAAATTCCACGAATGAGAAATATATTTAATCAACAAATATTTTTTAATAAAGCTGATTGTGGGAGGCATAACGTTAAAAATAGTTTTTTGGATAGAACAGCCAATAACATATATTTAATCAACAAATATTTTTTAATAAAGCTGATTGGGGGAGGCATAACGTTAAAAATAGTTTTTTGGATAGAACAGCCAATAACATATATTTAATCAACAAATATTTTTTAATAAAGCTGATTGTGGGAGGCATAACGTTAAAAATAGTTTTTTGGATAGAACAGCCAATAACATATATTTAATCAACAAATATTTTTTAATAAAGCTGATTGTGGGAGGCATAACGTTAAAAATAGTTTTTTGGATAGAACAGCCAATAACATATATTTAATCAACAAATATTTTTTAATAAAGCTGATTGTGGGAGGCATAACGTTAAAAATAGTTTTTTGGATAGAACAGCCAATAACATATATTTAATCAACAAATATTTTTTAATAAAGCTGATTGTGGGAGGCATAACGTTAAAAATAGTTTTTTGGATAGAACAGCCAATAACATATATTTAATCAACAAATATTTTTTAATAAAGCTGATTGGGGGAGGCATAACGTTAAAAATAGTTTTTTGGATAGAACAGCCAATAACATATATTTAATCAACAAATATTTTTTAATAAAGCTGATTGGGGGAGGCATAACGTTAAAAATAGTTTTTTGGATAGAACAGCCAATAACATATATTTAATCAACAAATATTTTTTAATAAAGCTGATTGTGGGAGGCATAACGTTAAAAATAGTTTTTTGGATAGAACAGCCAATAACATATATTTAATCAACAAATATTTTTTAATAAAGCTGATTGGGGGAGGCATAACGTTAAAAATAGTTTTTTGGATAGAACAGCCAATAACATATATTTAATCAACAAATATTTTTTAATAAAGCTGATTGTGGGAGGCATAACGTTAAAAATAGTTTTTTGGATAGAAAAGCCAATAACACTGAACAATGTTCATTGTATTTTATAGAACTACCAAAATGGGATAAATGAATAAGTACTAATAAATACACAGAAAGTAATATTGTGCTACATAATTCAATACAAATAATAAAATCACATTGTAAGAGACAATCTTTAATTTACTCCTTCAGTCCAGCACTTCTTAGCAGACAATATTCCTTTTCCCTGTTTCTTTTTAATGTTCCATTTTTTATGTGACACATTACCGACTTCCTTTTGCGATGAAAAACGTGCTGCACTTCGAAATTACTAAGAGTTTTTTTTTCTCACACCATTATAACAATTATCATAATGATATTCGAAGACAAGGCTATATCAATGGGAGGTCATTCTCGTATTCTTGTCCAGGGTTGCCAGATTGGACTTTTTCATACCGAATTTCGCGAATTTTGCCTTTTTTTTAAGCAGTTCGACCTTTAAAATCGAATTTAGCCTTTTACAAAGCGTAACGTATGGATCAACTAAGGAAGGGAATATAACGTGGTCGTTATTATTCTTCTTGTTTCTTTAACACTCGGACCCACACGTTGTATCTGAGACAGTCGCAAAGGAAAACAAGAAGGAAAGAAATTCCACTCAGTTTTTTTTTTCAGTTTAAATGAAATTCATTTATTCATGCTTCTTCCAAAATAATGCATTGTCTCTCGTTTTATGTCGTCTGTCATGCAGTTAAATGTCTCTTGCAACCACGGGTCAAACGTTCATCTTCCTCGGCTTGAAATTTCTTCTTCCATCCTCTCAGATGGTGCATTTTTTTCTCTACCCTTTTCTTTTTCTTGTCTTCCTCTGCTGTGACGTCACTTCGTCCACTGGCTCGGTCATTTGCATATGATTCACCCGTTGCTGCTGCTACCATGGCTAGCAGCTCTGTTACATAACATATAGATTATTCGTATGAATTATCTTTGTTAGTCTTTGATATTGCCTTGTCCCCTACAAACCTTTCTCCTCATCATCTGTTGATACTGACGGTTGAGACTTGGGGATCATTATGACCGAGTTTAATCTAATATATAAAAGGCTATATGTCTGCCTGTCTTCATATTTTCAAACTATCTCTTCCGAAACTAAAAGTCGCAGAGCTGCACTAGGGACCTCAAATAATTAGAGGTTTTTATGAACCGTTCTTTTATGGGTCCTTAGCCGATTAAAATAGTTTTTAGAGGGTAAAAATGGGCTAAAATTGAAAAAAAAAAATCGTTATACATTTTGTACATTCATCGTAGTTTATTTTTAATTTTTAATCAGTTCACATGTGTGTAACGTTGGTACAGTGGTAACGTCACCAGCTTTGAATGCGTTTTTTTTTTTTACTTTTGAAACCCCGACTCTATAATAATATATAAGAAATATAGATAAATTAAAATATCATATTTAAGCGTATTTTACGACCGGATAAAGCCGGTGCCCCCTCTAGTGTGATGTAATCGATTTTTTTTTTACAACTTCATTATTACATGAGATAGATGTCTGATTTTATTCCCTGATTTCTTCGCTCCAACTAATTTACTTGGTCTGTTTAATGGTTTTCACCAATCCGCTGTTTAGTAGCTCTCCCCCCCCCCCACATACACACATACGCACCGAATTGTAGGCTTTTGACATTCTTTTTATGTTCGCTGTTTTCCTCCGGCATATAACCTCGATCTTTTCAAACCAATGGGCATCTCCTGTTTTTGCAATAATCATCTTTCGTTATTGTTAGCGCCTTACATTAAGTGGCTTCATGCCTTGTCTAAAGTGACTTCCACAGAAAAAAAAGAGCTTGAATATTTTAGTATGTCCGATCAAACATTAGAAAAATACAACTCAAAAATTAACGTTTGGAATGAGAATTGAAAAAGTAGCTTAATATTTTACGAAAAACTTCATATTTTTAAAGACGTGCTGTGCTATTTGTTTCAAGGCCCTACAAATGGGGATTATATTGTTCAACTAGTACAAGTTAAAGCTATTAAGATTTAGAGACGATGTATTTATCGGTTTGTTTGCTACGTATAAGTATTTCATAGAACATAAATATATTTTCAATAAACAAAACGTCAAGATTCATGAAAATTAGTCGAGTGAAACAATAGCTTGAATTTATGATTAACATTTGGATTCATTTAGGTGTGAAGTTATTTAAGAAAACATATTAAATTTTTCATACTTAAACTGATTGGGTCTTCACCTAATTAGACGTATATAGTTTCGAAATACATCAGATGAAAATAAATGTGACCGTGGTAATAAAGAAAAAGAACGCAAAAATGTTTGGAAATTGAAACAATTTTCGTGTGATATGCAGAAGGGAAAACAAGAGAACAAGATACCATTTGAGTGGCCGTGATGAAGTGTATAAAGAGAAGGACTTGTTTTTACTAGAGAGTTACTGTTTACCAGGGCCCAAAGGCCACTCGAGGATAGGGATTCATGAATGTTAGGTGGCCGGTTAGACACCACCCTCATCATCGGTATGATGATGGGAATCGGGTAGAATTTGATCATTTAAGGACAAGTCAACAAAAACTCGTTTACTGTTGGGGTGGCAACCTCTATAGATTCTGACAAGGGACTATTCCTGACGGCACTTCCGGTGACCAGGGTCTTCTTTTCAGCAGCCTGAATCAAAGACTCAGAAAGAAAATGTCGTAACATTACCTGTCCTTCAGTTGAACGGAGTTGCCACTCAACTAAAATCGTTTCTGTATTTTCTTTTTAATATATTATCCATTTCACTGTTTTTGAGTCTTCTCGTTATTTTTTCCAACATTTTCAGCATAACATTTACATTAAACTTGAAAATGACCATGTTATAGTCAGCTAGAAAGCAGCCACGCGGTATTGTGTTCCGCAGACAGGTAGTTATAGGAAAGAAACTTTTCTCGTGGAATTTTCGTTTAGTTTTAGTCACAGATAGAGAATAAGGGAAATTGGTGATAGTTGTTGCAGCTAGACGAGTATTTGTCGCAAATTTTTTTACAGCGCGAGAACATAAAGGGAAGCTCAGTCGAGCATCTGCGATGAAAATAATGATAGGGCAGAGATAGACTTGCAACGTCTCTTATTTGAGAAAAAGAATATGGAGGGAAAAGTCTTCACCAACTTGATTTCTTCCGATCCCAATCTCTCTTGGAGTGCACCTCTCGAGCCGTCCGGCTTTGGGGTCAGTAGATTCAACATGGCCACTATAACCGTACACATGTTGATTGACTATAACACTCGCGCATGCGCACACATACTTACATGGTCCGGACTTCATCATCGGTGTAGAGTACGCATTCATCATAAATGTCTTTTCTTACAAACAGAACATTTATCCTTTCTTCATAAATGAACAAAAATGTTAGGAAACCCACATGGTGTTAAAGAAAGTGCAGCTTCTAGCAGCTCATGCCCAGATGTGGCAACAGTACTCCATCCTTGGACATACTTGGCTCTTATACAGGTAAAGAATTGTATCAACAGTGAGATATCTAATGGAGATATCTACTTATTTATTATAAACAGAAATACCATAGGTATTAAATGTAAGGTCAAGTACCTTACAAAAATGAAAAAAAAAAAACGCAAAGAAACTGAGGTGTATGCATGCGAGCATTATGTTTTTTTTCTAAACATTTATTTTTTGCATGTAAAAAATATTCGAGGTGAGATTGAAACCAGAACCTAAAAACAGTGAGTCAAGTACGATAACCATTTGGCCAGCTTGACACGGATTTACAAAGCGTTTTCAACCACACTTACTGTTAACATAAGTAATATGTCATGTGAACGATTCATGCATGCGCATTCATGAAACAGTTTGCAAATAAATAAAAATCCGTGACAACCATGTACCAATTTTTTTACCCCTTAACAGTCAATTTTTCTAGATGAAAACCGATTAAAAAATTTTCACATGTCTGAATACAATATATACCAACTTTCAAGTATATAGATAAAAAATTCGTTGAGTATATAGGTTGAGAAGTGTCCTGTCACACACACATTCTCACGTTTATAGATAAAAATATTATAAATTAGACTTATGGTTTTGCTTGGGATGAGAAGTCTTTGTTGCAGCACTGATTGAGTCGAAATACATGGCTACATGGATAGAGAAGGCGAAATCCAAGAATGGGCGTTCGCAGGTGGATGTGTGGATGTTCCAAATTATTATATAAACTAATGCGAAAACAAGATCAAGTCGACTGGCGATCGAGTTCGAGAAAACCACTCTGTTAATTCGTGTGCGTGTTCAACCTTTTTTACTTACCACACTCGTTTGTCGCCATGAAAGTATTTCATTGTATTTATTACAAATATCGCGCAAACACTCTAGAAAGGTGAATTCTGGCACGAGCAATATTATTGGTTTAATTCTTCCTGCTTTGTGCATGCGTATTATTATTATTATTATTATTATTATTATTATTATTATTATTATTATTATTATTGGTTCACAAGGAGCTTTCATACAGGTCTTCAGAGATCTTTCCCTGAAAACATCCTGTGGTGTTCCCTGGAAGCTGAGTGACAACAAGTCTCTCCAGGTTTCTAGGTTTCCAGTACTCTCCACCTCCTTCGATAACATTTACAAATAAATTTGCATTATCGCAACAGCTGCTTGCCATTGATTTCTCGTTGGCAGCAGTTATTGGTCTGGAATTTGAGTGGCAATAAGCCTCCCCAAGGGCCCAGTTCTCTTCACACTTATTCGGCTGAGGTCTGGCCAGTTCATTGGTCTTTCCTTCCTCCTTGACTGTACTTGGTTATTTGGTCTCGCTCCTTTTTTTTGGGGGGGGGGGCAGTGATGTGGCAATGGGTTAGAGAACTTATAGATATGCGGTTTATTATTATTATTATTATTATTATTATTATTATTATTATTATTATTATTATTATTATTATTCGGAAAACATGTTAGTGGTAATTTTCATATCATACAGAGGCATAATTCTGTATATACGAGATGCCTACAATAAAATTTGCGCAAAGTTTGACCCAGGATGCTCAGAGAAGATCAGAAAGAAAGACGTTGTCATGACAACAGGAAGATGGTCGAGCTGATCAATTCAGATCCAGCTATTCTTGATACTCTGGTGACCTGCGATGAAACCTGGATCTACTGCTATGACCCAGAGACCAAGAGACAGTGGAAGCATGCTTACTCTCCCAGACTCAAGAAGGCCAGACAGAGCAAATCCACCCAGAAGCTTTTTTTTGATAGCCATGATCTACATGCACTGGGTTCCCACTGAACAGACAGTCAACAATGTGCTTAGGTTTTAAGGGAGTTCAGGAAGGTATTCCGTCGGAAGAGGCCAGCAATCTTCAAACCGGGTCAGTGACATTTCCGCCACGACAATGCACCAGTCCACAACTCCATCCTTGTCACAGACTATTTGTGTTGAAGGTCATTGAAATACTCACATAAGAGGACTTTCATGGGATCTTCCAGAAGTTGTTGGAACGGTACACGTGCATTCCAGCTGGAGAGGATTACTCTGAAGGGGACAAGAGTTTTATGTGTGTACTATCAATATATGTGCTATCAATATATGTGCTATCAATCTATGTACTACCAATATATGTACTATACATATATGTGCTATCAATATATGTACTATCAATATATGTACTATCAATATATGTACTATCAATATATGTGCTATCAATATATGTACTATCAATATATGTACTATCAATATATGTGCTATCAATATATGTACTATCAATATATGTACTATCAATATATGTGCTATCAATATATGTACTATCAATATATGTACTATACATATATGTGCTATCAATATATGTACTATCAACATATGTACTATCAATATATGTGCTATCAATATATGTACTATCAATATATGTGCTATCAATATATGTACTATCAATATATGTACTATCAATATATGTGCCCATACGTCTAGAAATTTATTGTAGGGATGATGAGAGGTGTGGGGGGAGTAAAAAGCCAGACCATCAGAGTTGATTGGCCAAATCAAGAATTTCATGGATAAGTACCGTCGTGTGTCTATAGAGATAATAAGTGCACAGTTTGATGTGAGTCTGGGAACTGTACACACAATTATTCATGAGGAACTGAGGATGTGGAAGATTCACACAGAGTTTGTTCTTCTCAGAGAAGATCACAGACTATTTGACCAAAATGAGTATCAAGACAGTTCCTCACTCTCCCTATAGTCTAGACCTTGCTTCCTGTGACTTTTGATTATTCCTTAAGCTGCAGGAAAACCTTAGAGGCTTTCATTATGAGACAATTGAGGAGATAAAAGTGCAAAGTTAGACTTAAAAATCCGTTTTGAATATAGAGAAAATGCAATCCCCAAAATGGGGGCACTTTAGATTTGGACAAAGACAAGTGTTTGAGTCCAGGAGGATTTCTCGTTTTTTCTGACCGATAACAGAACAGATACTGCACTTTTATCATAATCCGATGTTGGCAGGAGCTGTAAAGTTTTAGATCACTGAATATAAATCTTTATGAGTTAAAAGATTTCTGTCAGTCGAGGTTTACTTTGACAACCTAGGAATTGTCTCGCTGGTAATCAGTTCGTTTTTTTTTTTTTTTTTTTTTTTTTTTTGTTTTTTTTCTCAAAATCACTTAGTTAGGTCCTGGAAAGATGCATGCCACAGGCATTAATTCCTCCTTCCGGGAGTATCGCTAATCAGCCGAGGAGCCATATAATGAAGAAAGTTAATGAGTCAATTATTAGATATTTTTGTTCCCCAGCCAATAGTACTTCCTTGGTGAAAGGAGCTAATTTCCCTCACCTTCGAGCTGTGTACCATATCTTGCAGCAATTTGAAGCGAGTTAATCCCTACCGTATTCATCGTTGTTTCGCCTTCTTTTGCCATAAGCACATACGAAACACCTGTTGCATTCAAGAGAACATTTTGCGACAAGGATAAATATTCTTTCTTTCCTTTTTTCTTTTCTTTCTTTTTTCTCTCTTTTTTTTTGTAGACAAATTATAAATTAAAATTAAAAAGAAAAAAAGAAACCAACTGCGTTTTCTTTAGCATCTATATAGCAATCGTTAGAATAAGCATTTTTGTTTTTAGTAAATGAATTATTCATTACTAAATCAATAACTATATTGGTGAGATGTATATACGCATGTGCATATGTACACGTCTCCTCGTCTGTCTCATCATTACTACACATGAAATTAAAGGTTAAAATTAATGAAAAACGGTATTTAATAGGAAATAAATGGACGTTAAACATAAAAGTCTTATAAACTGAAAGCTGTAAATTCAATTCATATATAAATGATGTAAAAATAGTGAATCAATCCGTAAATGAGTATGTATCTATTCAGTCACCGTGGCAACAAGTGTTTTGATTAGGGTAAGTCAGAGATACTAACTGGACTTCTGACTGCAAACAGTAGAATGCCCTCTCTGACTGCTTTACTATGTTATGCTCGCATTGTGCATTTATAGATATTTGCTTTCTTTTCATTCTCGTTTAAATTGCAGATGACCTGGAGGTAACGTCCTAGCCTATGATATCAAGGGGGACTTTATGATTGAGCTCACATCTCCCGCCAGTAGTAATTATCATTTCCTACACTGATGATTATGAAAGCATGAAACACTGTCTCTAAGTATAAAAATAATTGTTAATATATATATATATATATATATATATATATATATTAAGTTTGCTACATTAAAAAATACAGCGATAACATATTTTTACTGTTGAAGATTGATAACGAAACAGATTTGTAATATATACTCTTATCAGAAAATAAAAGAACACGAGTTTTTTTAAAGTGAGAATTGAACTTTATATATATATATATATATATATATATATATATATAAATATATATATAGATAGATATAGATATATAAATATATATATATATATATATATATATCCTTTCAACAACAAACTCACCAAGAGCAAATCACTAAAATAAGTCAAATATCAAATAAAAAATAAATAAATAAAACAATATCATGTGTAAATTCTATCGATTGAAAAAAAAACTACGAATGAGAATATAAGTCGAGTAAATAATCTATGTACAATTGAATAGTATCTATGTAAAATTGAATAAAATCTATACACAGTTGAATAAAATATATCTACAATTGAATAATATATATATACAATTGAATAAAATCTATATACAATTGAATAAAATATATATACAATTAAATAAAATATATATACAATTGAATAAAATATATATATACAATTGAATAAAATATATATACAATTGAATAAAATATATCTACAATTGAATAAAATATATATACAATTGAATAAAATCTATATACAATTGAATAAAATATATATATACAATTGAATAAAATCTATATACAATTGAATAAAATATATCTACAATTGAATAAAATATATATACAATTGAATAAAATATATACATACAATTGAATAAAATATATATACAATTAAATAAAATATATATACAATTGAATAAAATATATATACAATTGAATAAAATATATATACAATTGAATAAAATATATGTACAATTGAATAAAATATATATACAATTGAATAAAATATATATACAATTGAATAATATATATATGCAATTGAATAATATATATATACAACTGAATAAAATACATATACAATTGAATAAAATATACATACAATTGAATAAAATATACATACAATTGAATAAAATATAGACAATTGAATAAAATATATATACAATTGAATAAAATATATATACAATTGAATAAAATATATATACAATTGAATAAAATATATATACAAGTGAATAATATATATGTAAAATTGAATAAAATATATGTACAATTGAATAAAATATATATATATACATTTGAATAAAATATATATTCAGTTTAATAAAATATATGTATAAGTGAATAATATATATATATATATATATATATATATATATATATATATACAATTGAATAATATATATATACAATTGAATAAAATATATATACAATTGAATAATATATATATACAATTGAATAAAATATATGTACAACTGAATAAAATATATATACAACTGAATTAAATATATGTACAATTGACAAAATCTACAACAGATATCCTAACTGTAATCTCTGAACGTATATACTATACACTAAACAAAGCAGCGTGGCTCGAGCAGTAGTCCTAGATATATTGTAGACTTTGGATAGGTTATGGCGGGATAGAAAATCTGATCGTACACTTGACGAATACTTAACATAATAAAATCCTTCCTAAGTAAAAGAATCCAGGTTGTCCTCGACGATCGTACATCAAACAATATGTATGTAGTATTGTTGTCACATTTTGGCTGGTGAATTTGCTGCTAGTCTCTCACTCCTAGACAAGGTTCACAAGAGAGTCGCCAACCTGATAGGTCCTGAACTGTCATCTAAGCTTCAACCTCTGTCTCATCGTCGAAATATTGCATCCCTCTGCCTGTTCTACAAGTATTTTAATGGTGAATGCTCTGACGAACTACAAGCACTTGTGCCCTCTCGACATAAATACCCCCGACATAACCGACAAGCATCAAAATCCCACCCCTACACAGTAGAGATCCCTAGATGTAAGAAAGCCTTCTAATAGTTTCGTCCATAGAAGTCCTAGATTTTCAAACTCCTTTCCGGGATTTTACTTCCTCAACTCTACTGACATACAGAAGTTGAAGTGGAATCTGAACAGACATCTTGCTGCTCAGCTTCTTACATAGTATCCCTGCAACTTATGTCCCTGACAGTAGCCCTCTACTTCAAAGTTTGGGGTGAAAATGGAATAATAAAAAGAGATCACCATAGTTATCGTTCTTTCTTTCCTTCTATTCTTTAAATTATGAAAACTGATTACTGATACAATTATTCGATCATAGTCTTTCTTCTCAGATCCCCAAACAGATCTAATTATTTATCATAAATTTGTTAGGCTGTTAACATTGCTGTTTTTTCTGCTAGTTGCGGGGTGGGGAGCATACCAGAGTCACATATGTCTGGGCTCGAATTTTATAGTTATAATCGCTTCTTAGGTCATTTCTTCTCGCGTCATGTCACTTTCAAGCTTCAGTCCGAACCCACTGCTCCTTTCACCCATTTTCTCTTTGGGCCATCTGATGTAACACCCGTTTCTAATATAAAAGAGCTGACTTCCAAGTGCATAAGCTGGACTCGATTGAATCCAATTTTGAAACTACACACACAAAAGAAAATACTACAACGCCAATAATAGAATGATTTGATTTATCTTTTATATCTGAGGACTTGTTAAGTAGTCTCCTTCTATTTAATGAAATACGTGTAAGACGTACTATACAGGGTGTCCATAAAGTCCGTGTGCACTTTAAAAAATTTATAACTTTATTTGTATTTGCAATAGAAATAATCTGTAAAATGGATTTAAAAGAAGTAAATCTATATTTTTTAAGCTTTTATTGAAATTTTATTTTTTACATGCCCTCCATCATTAGCAATACAAAGGGTAAAATGATTTTGCAGTTCACGAAAAACATTTGCCAAATGATTTATAGTAATGCCTGAAATCACATTAGTTATTCTAGCTTCCAAATCTTCCAATGAACTAGGTTTGGTTGCATACACACTTGTTTTCACATGTCCCCATAAAGAAAAATCTAATGGAGTCAAATCTGGCGAATGTGGAGGCCAATGAAATGGTCCACTCCTTCCGATCCATCTGTTAGGAAATTCCTGATTTAGAAACTGTCTAACACGCCGAGCAAAGTGACAAGAAGCTCCATCTTGTTGAAACACTGTATCATCTTTCAAGTTTAATTGTTCAAGTTTCGGAATAAAGTAATACTGCAACATATCTAAGTAGCTGTCACTGTTAATAACACGATCTTCAAAAAAATATGGCCCTATGATTCGATTTATTCCCAAAGCACACCACACATTAACTTTAAGAGAGTCCCTTTCGTGTTCAACAGTTTCATTTGGGTTTTCAGTTTCCCAAATTCGGCAATTATGCCTGTTGACCTTGCCACTAATGTGAAATGTTGCTTCATCAGAAAATAGTAAATTACTCACAAATGCATCATCATTACAAAGTTTTTCATTGAACTGGTGACCGAAAGTTAGCCGTGCATAATAATCCTCTTCTAACAACTGTTGATGTAATTGAATTTTATAAGCTTTCATATGAAGTTTTGCCCGCAGAATCTTATGCACAGTAGACTTTGGCAGCCCGAGCTCCAATGATGCTCGTCTTACAGACTTTCTTGGACTTGCAGTAAAGGATTCTTCTATAGAAGCAACACTTTCGTCACTGACACATGGCCTTCCAGACGGTGGTTTATCATGGACAGAGCCTGTCTCTTTAAATTTTTTTCATCAATTTAACAATAGTGTTCCTATGAGGCGCTTTTTTATTGTATTCAATTCTAAACTTTCTTTGTACAGCAATAGTAGATTTCGATTCAGCCAACCAAAGGAAACAGTTTACTTTTTCCTCAATTGAAGCCATGGGATCAAATTGATTCTGAAAAACAAAAGAAAATATTTTTTACTTATTTTTTACTTATCTAAAAATTGTTACGAATTTTGTGGTGAAAAATTATTCAATAACTATATTAAAACATGAAACTTTATAACATTTTTTACAGATTATTTCTATCGCAAATATAAATAAAATTATAATTTTTAAAGTGCACACGAACTTTATGGACACCCTATATATATATATATATATATATATATATATATATATATATATATATATATATATATATATATATATATATATAATGAATAAAAATTTATCAGTATGTATTAACTACATAGTTTGATTTTTGGATATATATATATATATATATATATATATATATATATATATACACACACATACGTGTGTGTGTGTGTGTGTGTGTGTGTGTGTGTGTGTGTGTGTGTAAATAAAATAGAGACTGTTTTTCTCTTGAAACTTCCGACATTATAGGAAGACAAGAAAACAATTTTATGCACGATATAAACGCTCACCACTCATAGTTACTATTGAAGAATATTCCTAGCCATCATAATGTATACATTTCATCTCCGTTCAATAATTATTACATTTTATCCTATTGATATTATCTCCCAAATACGTAATCATATGGAGAGATACGCAAATGTGATTGCTTATGTATGGTATGCATAATCACTGAGAAGTGATGATGGCTAAATGGTTAACAACACAGACAACTTGGGTGTTCCAAAGTCGAATCCAGGATGTTGGCAACCTTCAGGTGGTCCCTCCTGTAAGTACTTGATATCTTTCTAGAAAGAATTTCAACTCGAAAAATATCAGAGAAACCAATACTAATAAGAGAATCATCAGATTCATATGAAGTGAACAAATTTGCTCAGCATATCGTATGAATCCAAAGATTTTATCGTTGGCATAGGCATTGGTCTCTCCAATATTTTTCTAGTAAGAATTCTTTCTAAAAAGACATTAGAAATTACGGGATCGCGTGAGGATTCCTATTTACTTACCTTCCCACGAAGACAGAGTTAAACACAACGTTGGTTTTTAATGTGGGGAAAATCCAGCTTCCCAAAAACGGGCATTCTGGATAGGAACAAAAATACAAATTGTCTCAGTCATGAAGGAATTCTCCTCCACTGACCGAAGACAGAAAAGGTGAAGTGCGGCATTAGAACTGATACGACGCTGTGATCTTGGCCCAATCAAGTGAAGATTGCTAACATCCTAAGTGATAGTGATTTTGTGGAATGGACTGGATTCGAACTTGAAACAGCCAGGTCGTCAGTCTGTGTTGTTACAGTCATCTCCGAACGAATTTGATTAAACAATGCAATGATATCGTAACTTTTTTTTCTTTTAAAATCATTTAAAAACAACAAAAATAATCTGGTTGGTTTGGTAAGGTTCAAAGGTCAAATAGAAATAAACATAATTATTCATACGCTGTTGTATCTGTTATTACTACAGTAGAACCCTTGGATACTGTTTTTTCAGGTTACTATTTGGAATACAATGTTTTTTCCGGATCCTGGTTATGGTATTTGCCCGCCTTACGATGTTATTTATACTGTTATTTGATTATATTGTACCTATTTACCGATGCAAAGAAAAAAAAACGATTCTTTTCATTGTATTTTTGTTTGATTTTGTTTAAAGCAAAATCTTCCACTGCTAGTAATAATAATAAAATAATGAAAATCTAGATTTTAAACGAGAAGTAAAACTAAAATCGATAGATCATCATCCTATACAAGTGTATTTATAAATTTAAGAAAATATCTTCACATATAATTTGAGTTTTTTTTACGGTAATTGAAAAAAATAACAATTCTATAGTTGTCTATAGTCTCAAATAAGAGATCTTTGAAAAAGCATAATCGGAATCGGTAATCATATCGGAATTGGGAATTTAGTACGGAATCGGTAATTGTATCGGAATCGGAAAAAATATTGGATCGCCCATCACTAATATATATATATATATATATATATATATATATATATATATATATATATATATATATATACACTCATGAGCAAAAAAAAAAAATGGGCCAAGAGTGAAAGAAGAAAGAAATCGATTTTTCAATATCTTTCCATGAATTTTTGTTAATTTTAACTGAAAATTTCTATTTTGCAGATCATTATTATTATAGCATATAATAATAAGCGGAAAAATTAATCCTAAAAAGTGTAAGACTGCATCTTGGCCAGGTTAAGGCAGTCGAAAATGACTTACAAGCAGACTTTTTATATTTTAAGAAAAGAAAATGTGAAAATATCTCTTTCTGTAGTGAAGCGAATTCGTCAAAGGTTCGAAGTCGAACGCTAGGTAAAATGGAAATCTGGATCTGGTCGCCCTAGAGCAACGACTTTGAAGGACTGCAACAGGCTTAAATTAACTGTTTTGAAGGATCGAAAGAAAACTTATGTTGACCATAGCAAAGAATTCAAATAGGGGCTGAAAATTCTCTTTCTAGATATACAATATCTAGACGAATGAAAGAAATGGGATTTTCTTCTAAAAGGTGTGCAAAGAAGCCATTTTTATCTAAGAAGAACATCAACGATAGAAAGAGATTTTTCTCGTGTTATGGCAAGAAAGATACAGACAGGTTCAGGAATGTTTTCTCGTTAGATGAATCAAGATTTTGTCTTATTAGTGATGCTCCCGATGCTCCCGAACGGTGCAATCGAAGAATTGGAGAAAGATTTTCGCCAAGTTGCATAAAAAACGACATTTAAACATGGGAATGGATGGATAATGATATGGGGAACTTTTACTGCAACAGGATTCGGGGAACTTATTTGATGTGAAAAGTCAATCAATGCAAATAAATACATTCGAATATTAGAAACAAAACTGTTACTAAGTATTCAGAAGCTGAGAATATCCCAGAACATTATTTTTCAATGTGATAATGCCCCTGCACACACTGCTAAAGTTACAAAAAATGGTTTTCTGATAATTCAATTGATGTGATATTTTGGCCAGGTCAAAGCCGTGATTTAAACCCAATCGAGAATATTTGGCCCATAATATCTTGTACATTGGATGGAATCACTTTTGAGAACAACGACAAACTGTGGGAAGCTGTGCAAAGTGAATGGAATAGCATCTCCTCTTCACAGTGTTCCACTTTGGTTTAGAGCATGTCTAAAAGGATTGATCTTTTAAAGAAATCAAAAGGGGATGTGATTCCATCCTAAGTATTTATTAAAGTAAATGTCTTGTTCTATGTTTATTAGGCTCGTTTAAGTTTCCTTGTTCAATTGTTCTTTGTTCAATATAGCTTTTAGAGCGATAAAATGTATAAAATTTGTTTGGACCATTTTTTTCTTTTTTTGTTTACAAGTGAATATATATATATATATATATATATATATATATATATATATATATATATATATATATATATATATATATATATAAGATACCACATTAATAGGGATAGATACACAAGAATTCATTTTCGGAAATTTTATTTTTATTGATCACAACATTACGTACAATTGTTTCAGTCTCCGTTGTTGACATATAAGAATATAACTCCATTTATAGAGAAATAAAAAAAAAGAACAAACCAAGTCATGTGTTCATCAACATTCCGTCTTTATTTCAAGACTTCCTATGGGTGAAAGAAATTAAGAAAACAAAACACCAATATATATATATTTGAGAATATATTTTGATGTAATGAAATGTATGATTCTGCTACATTTCAGAAACGAAAGAAGTCGTTGGAAATTCAAAAAAGAAAGAAAGAAAGAAAGAAAGAAAGGGGGTGGAATAGCGTTGTAAAAGAAAGTAAGATATTTTTATAACTTAATATAGCCGTTAATATATTTAAAAAGATATGATGCAATTCATATTCTTTTGAGGGCAAATATGTCCGTTCTAATTCAAATATGGATGTGTAGCTGAAATGAAATGAGTTTTTGTTATGTAATTTATTGAGTGATTATATGTATTAATTATTATAGGAAGTGTTTTCTATAGTGTGAGAGGGTTAACTTGTGTCTAAAATTAAATTATGTTTTTGTAATAGAAGTTTACTTATTAATGGCGATACATTATAGAAACGTACACGTTGTTTAATTGTGCTTGAATTTGCGATAAACGTAGATTCAAGAAGTCTCCGTCGCGATTTATTTGAAATAAAATTAACTTTTTTTTTGCTTGTTTGAAGTTAAAAGTATGATCATGCTTCAATGAATGAGAGAATAATGCATTCAGAGAATTGTTATTTTTTTATATCTCTTTTATGTTCATTGAGCTTTTTCTCTAATCTTCGCTGAGTTTATACGTATATATGATGGCAATTTTGGCAAGGAACATTGTATATGCCTGCATTGGAAACTGATTTGTTTTGGAAATGTTTTGTTCTTTTTAATGTTTGTTTCATAGTTTGTGATGTGGTTTGTATGATTGGAATTCATATGGAGGGTTCGACTGAGTCTAATTTGTCTAATGTTATCTATGTGCGTGTTTTCAGGAAGAAAAATTAAAATGTCGTCAATGTATCTAAAATATTCTGTGTTTGGAGGTAATCTAAATTTGAAAAGACCAGATTCTATGAATTCTAAGAAAAGGCAGGCTAAGAGGCTTACCCATAGGAAGACCAAAATTTTGCTTGTAGAAATTGTTATTGAATTGAAAATAAGTCATGTCAGCTACAAGTCAAATAATTTTTATAAAAGTGTCAGGAGAAAACGGTAAGAATGTTTGTTTTTAGGCGTGTATGAAGTAAATTTAAATTATTCAAAACAAGGAATACAAAATCAAGGTGAAAAATTCCTTATTCCATGAAGTTTCAAAGAAAGGTTCTTCTCCTCAGAGGAAAAAGGTTAGCAAAAGGTAAGTATAAATAGGTATCTGTTTTTGCTAGTTAGCTCAATTTTTGAAAATAGTCGAGAAATAAAAAAAAAATTAAAAGAAAAGTATAAGTTTATAGATAAAATGAAAGGGAATACTCAGCAAAGCCCAATATGTATGGTTGTAAATATCCAGTGATATTCAAAAGTTCACAATAGTTGGGGTGATTAATGAGTTCAAAAAGAGTTCCGTAAGATATCCTTTAGAATCTCTTTAAAAAATATCCGGGGTTAGAGAAGGAATGAAAAGTTTTGATTTATATTGGCCATGGAAGGTTATTTTGCCAACTGTCCTGCTTCAAATCTAGTTCTTTACTTTTTAACTCTTTTCTATTTGAACCCTATATTAAAAAATACTTCATGTGCCTCTCTGCACAAGAACTATTATTTCCATGGATTGGATTTTACTCCTACATTTGGCTACAGGATTTTTCTACACGGACTTTTCAAAAAAACACAATTGCAACTTCTTTTCCGATTCTTGTAATCATGTTTATACTCCTTTATTTTCTTCTGGCAAGTTAAGGGTGGAATAAAGTTTTAAAAATTGACATAATAATTACATGAATGGTTTTGTGCTACTAAACAGGTGCTGTCAAGAATTGAACATTTCGACATACGTAAAGAAATAAACGGTAAGATGGTCAACATCTGGAAATTTGGAATATAGACTTTTTGTCATTTATTTGTATATGCTCTGTAGTTACATCGAGCTTCATAAATTAAAGGATTGGTATAAATAAATAATTAAAGATGAAATATAATTGAATAAACACACACACACACATACATATATATATACATATATATATATACATATATATATATATATATATATATATATATATATATATATATATATATATATATATATATATATGCTCGAGCCTGCTTTTAAAGATTACACGCAAGGTGTCCATTTTGAGTTTAGAACTACCGGGGTTCTTTTTAATCATCAAAGATTCAAAGCTAAAACACTAACAAGAAGCAAAATGGTTCGTGATTTTCTTTTTGCAGACGATGCTGCACTCGTGGCCACTTCATTTGAAGAAGCATAAGAATTAGTTGATAAGTTTTCCAATGCCGCAAAATACAGTTTTTGGTCATGTTCTCCTCCATGCGGGGCTTCACACGTACCAGGTGTCGTCGTCTAAGTGTTGATTCGCTCTTGAATACCGTCCTGATGTTATAGGGGGCACATATTCTCTAAATCTTTTCGGAGATGCCTCGTATGTACTCTGCATATACTCCATCCCATGCAGTTGCAGAAAGGTTTACAAGGGTGAAGAACACCGAAAAGCGGTAACTAAAGGGGAGACGGAAAAATCGGGTATAGCCAACCATGTCTGGATGGAGAGGGGGGACCATCGCCCTCTATGTGATGAAGTAAAAATAATAAACTGAGAGACCCACTAGAAAGTGAGAAAACTTAAAGAAACAGCTCACGTGCTCGGACATAAAAACCTACTGAGCAAACCAAGCATAGAGCTGAATGCAATTTGGACACTTCTGATAGAGAGAGAAAACCTTGAATAACAACATAGGTTTAATATTAACAAAAACCAACTAGCAATTGTCCTAGACGTTGTATCAAAGTTTACAGTTACCTAAAGGTGCTGAGTTCAATCCTGAACGAAGGCAGTGAAAAAGTAACAGTCAAAACAGAGAATCAGCAACTATGTCCCAAAGCCTAGCTGGAGTCCGAACACGGCACCCCCGTAATAATAATAAAGGGTTGGGTTCGAGACTCCTAACAAACGGTTCCCCAGTTCGATACAAAACACCTGACGAAGGCCGGAGCAAGACAATAACAATCTCAATCAATGAAAACACATCATCTCAAAAATAAAGACAATTACTATATATATATATATATATATATATATATATATATATATATATATATATATATATATATATATATATATATATATATATATATATATATATATATATATATATATATATATATATATATATATATATATATATATATATATATATATATATATTTTTCTAACCATTATTTCTTTTCTTCTTTTCAATTTTTTAATTCTTAAATATTTCATTCATTTGTTATTAAAAAAGAAAGAAAGAAAAGAATAAATAAGAAAAAAAGTTTTAGTTTAGTTTTTCCCATCACTTCTTTATTGCCCCATATTTTTTTATGCTTACCTTCACTCCCTCATTACCTAGCAACAAAGATGGCGTTTCAATTGTCTCGGTAATTAATAGAGAGATTCTTTGCAGCAACCATTCACACTTCCTGTCTTTCTCTCACACTTTCATAGTTTTGAAAGCCGATTTAAATCGGCTTTCATAACTATGTCCCCCTAACTTTTTGTTTTGTAAATTAACTTTAGTCTTTAATCTTTCAAATACAACCAAAAAGTAGTCGAAAACCTACAAAAACTTTTTTTTTGTAGCTTTTCAACTACTTTTTGATTGTATTTGAAAGATTAAAGACTAAAGTTAATTTACAAAAAAAACATTTACACATGTGAAAAAAAAAGTTATGAAAAATGTTTTCACGACGAGCTAATCAATTCAGCTAAATTTAAAAATTAAGTAAATTTATTGTAAAAATCCTTTGAAAGATAAATATTAGTTTTCTGATCTCTTTCAATGATAATTAGTAAAGTAAGATATTAAATTAAATTTGAAAAAAAAAAATCTTGTTTGTTTAAAAAAAATTGCCTAATTAGCTTCCAAAGGCTAGAGATTCTCGCTTGGCAGAATGTCAACAAAACTAAAGTCTCTAAAGATGGATTTTTTTTTTTTTTTTTTTTTTACATTTTCACCCCAAACAAGGCAAATTGCCACTTTGGTGTAGGGGGCTACTATCAGGGGAAACAACTACTGGGGTACTATGTAGGGATTTGGGCAGCAAGGTGTCGGTTCACGTTACACTTGAACTTCTGCACGTCAGTACTGTTGGGGAAGCAGGGACCTGGAATGGAATTCCAGAGTCTTGCGGTTCTGGGGAAGAAACTATTGGAGTAAAAAGATCTTTTACATCTAGGGATCTCTACAGTGTGGGGGTGGGATCTAGTAGCCTGTCGGGTTTGTCGAGGGTGCTCGCGTCGTGGGGGTACAAGTGATTGCAGTTCGTCAGAGCATTCACCACTAAAATACTTGTAGAAAAGGCAGAGGGATGCAACATTTCGTCGATGGGACAGAGGCTGAAGCTTAGATGCCAGTTCAGGGCCTATCAGGTTTGCGACTCTCTTTTGAACCTTGTCAAGGAGCGAGAGACTAGTAGCAGATGCACCAGTCCAGATGTGGCAGCAATACTCCATACATGGGCGAATGGTGGCCTTATAGAGGTACAGGATACTTTCGGGTGTTAGTAGTTTTCTAGCACGGTAGAGAGAGCCTACCTTTCTTGCAGCGGCCCTGGCAATGCCTTCAATGTAATTTTTCCAACTCATGTTTCCTGTGAACGTTAGGCCAAGGAGTTTGAAAGATGAACTCTCAGATAAAGAGTCGTTGGCCATTGCTATGGGTGGTAGAGAGGGTTTCTTGTAATTATTGAATGAAACTAGTTTAGTCTTGGCAGCATTGAACGCGACCAACCACTTTTGTCCCCATTCCACTACAGATTGGAGGTCTTCCTCTAGTGTTTCTGCCATTTCTTTAGAAATGTGTTCATTCGTCTTCCTGTCGTGTCTGCCATAGAGTGTAGTGTCATCAGCATATATACCCATCTCAGAGGCAATGTTGTCGGGGAGGTCATTTATGAATATCAGGAACAATAGAGGTTCAAGGATAGAACCCTGGGGCACTCCCGCATTTATATCATATTGTTTAGATGTGCGACCGTCGAGGACTACCTGGATTTTTCTCTTATCTAAGAAGGATTTAATTATGTTAAGTATTCTACCAGTGATACCGTATGATCTGATTTTACTAAGCCCAAAATCTTAGACAGTCGAAAGGCTGTCTGAAAATGACGTCAGTAGTTAAACGGGGGTAGGGGTGCTGGTTTTCTTTTTTTTTCAGTCGTGCATCCGTACATTCCTATCGTGAACGTTTGTATGATTTTTACGATTTTTTTAATTTAATTATTTTTGCTATGTTTTTGCTTTTAAAATAATTTTTGTTTTATTTTTCAAGATTATATAAAAATTATGTTACGCCAAAAGTTTCACATTCATGCAAGCAAGGAAAATATTAGAATCTTACATATAAAAAGTATGCGATGCTTATAATTAAAAAAAGTAGAAGTATTTTTTGCGATTATATTTTTTTGTGTGTGAAAATATTAAATAAAAAATGCTTAATTCAATGATGATATCGGTAGTTCGAGAAATTAATTTTTCTTCGAGCTATATCGAATTCATTAATACGAATTTTAGGGGCTTTTTTTTGTAATGTTCCTGTAAAAATTAAATAATTCTTTTTTAACTGTTATAATTTACGATGCTTTATTTTCATACAAAAGCAAAAATAAATTCATTCGTTTTTCTTTTAATACTAAAATCCATAATTTTAATAAATGTATTTTTTGTTTAAATAAAATAATACATTTCCACTAATAGTTAAGTATAAATGATTAGTTCATTATATTCCATGATCACTATTTGATAGATACTGAAAATTTCATTAAAATTAGTTCATTTCCTAATTTTTTGTGAATTTTTAAATAAAGGGACGAGTCAAAATGTTTATTCATTTTGAATATCGGCATTTATTTTGCATGTACTTATCTTACGGAGATTTATTTTTTTTTTTTTTTCGAAACCTTTCAATGTAATAAATGTTTAGTTTAAGGGAGAGAAGGTTGTTTTTTTTTTATGATTTAAGTTCTCGAATAACTGGAAAGTTTGGAAAATCAGAGTAAAAGATTCAACTTCCGACTCGTAATTCAGTCGAAATTGGAAAAACATATATGTAATTTTTCAATGTAACAAAAGAAACGTGTAAATAATAGAAAAATGGTAACAATTCTTTATGAAATGCAGAAGGAACTTCTTGAAAAAAAATAATGCTTCTTCAAATTTGCACTGTATGATATGCGTACCAATCTCGGAACGAAGACGAACATTCCAAAAATCACGTAATTTTATCAAGTAGTTTCTTTTTTATCATTATTATTCAAGAAAATCAAATTTTACGAATAAGCGAGTCGTAGTGTTTTCGTCAGCCATGATGAAATCTGATGAAATAAAAAAGAAGGTACAACTCAAATCGAAGTGTCGATGTGAAAAATATGCCTTATGTTCAATGCAGTTTAGTAGTAAAATCATAAATATCGTAAATTGTGATTTTCCTTGTTTTTAAATAAAACTATTTGGTCGGTTTACGTGGTTTTGGGAACATGACATTTTTTTGTTCTGCAACGAGTACGTACATTATACAGACTTTTCTGTATTTTCTTTACTTTTAATTGCCACCATAAGTGCTAATCTGAATGCGCACACACAAAAAACAAATTAATGGCATTTATGAAGATCACATAACAATCTATGACCACATTTTGAAAATGCTCAAGATCCCCCCTCTCTCTCTCTCTCTCTCTCTCTCTCTCTCTCTCTCTCTCGCTCTCTCTCTCTCTCTCTCTCTCTCTCTCTCTCTCACTCCCTTCCGATCTGGATCACGTGGTGCAATGGAGGAAGTATATATATATATATATATATATAGAGAGAGAGAGAGAAAGAGAGAGAGAGAGAGAGAGAGAGAGAGAATTTTTGTGGGAACGTGATTAAACTGCATTGTCTGGTTATTTAAGAAAGTGTGTGGTTACTTTTAATACATTTAAACCAAGCGCTTGCGCGAGCCTTTTCTAATCTCACACAAAAACACGAGTTCACATTTCAAGTCATATTACTTGTCATATACATACGCGCACACAAACATACGCGCCCACGTCCACACACGTATATTCACGTTCGCGTATATACACTCACATTCACGTGTATACACACACACACACACGCTAACGTACACACATGTACTCACACACGTGCACACGTACGCACACAAGGACAACGTCACTTTCCCTTTCAAAGGAAATCCACACATGCGCAAAAGACACACCGGAAACACCTATAAAAGGAAGAGACAATCCTTTTCAAACCTGCCTTCCGAGGTGGTTGGTCGGCGCACCAACTACCGCCGTTTCGGCAGGCGCGCGCACGCGCGTACCTCACACCACTTGCAACTATGTGGGACAAAAAGCTAATAGACCGTACGTACACCTTATACGCTTTCTTTCTGCATGAACTGGAATGACATTCTCACTCTTTCTCTCTCTATCTACTACTTATGCCAGAGAACACCACCGCATAGCTGACGGCTAACATGGCGCACAGTTTAACTGATTTCAACCCTCTATCCTTTGTCTTTGTCTACACGTTGGACTATCATTCTCATTTCTACTATATTACTCACTTCTCTTCCCACGCGCGAACAAACGATAGTGAGATGAACATGAGATGAACCCACATTTCCTTTTTCTTTCTACACCACCAGTCCCGCAACAAACGATGGTTACACCCGAACGCGGACATGAACACATGTTATATCTAAAACATTCATTCTTTCAACAGTAAATAAACGACACGTTTATCTATTCCAACAATTGAGTCTTTGTTTCCTTCATTCCATTCGTTTCATCATTTTCTTTTGTAACGGGATTAGGATTTATATATCCTAGTCCGCTACACGCTTCTTATTTTACCACTAAAACTTGGACTGCCCCAGTTAAAATGATGAATTCCTTTCTTTTAAGCTTCTAGGATTGAATTTCACTCTAGACCTGAAATGTAAGACTTACACCAATACCTATTAAAGTAATTTGGATCATTCTATCGCTCCAGAAAATATCTTACTCCTGGCGCAATCCTCTACCTGTATGAGAGTCAAATCTTTCCTAAGATGGAGTATTGTTGCCATATTTGATGGAGTTCAACATCATATCGTGAGATTTTATTGTTGGCATTGGTTTTCCCGATATTTTTCTCGTCAAAATTCCTTTTAGATAAAAAATCTAGTACTTACGGGGGGACACGAGAACGTTGCCAACATCCTAAATGAAAGTGATTTTTGTGGAGTGAACTGGATTCGAACTTGGAACACTCAGGTCGTCAGTTCGTGTCATTGCACACCGTCAGCAGTCAGCACCCATCTAGTGGAGGTACTCTTAAGCATAAAGGAAAAAATATCTAATCGTATCAAGTCCATGATGAAGATAAAACATGTCTGCCGTCAATGTTCATGAACTTCGAGTTGTGAAGATTTCGATTTGTTTTAAAGTGGGGTTTTTTTTTTTTTTTTTTTTTTTGCTAAAAACAAGCTTCCCCACCTTGAATATCTTTCGTGTCAAAATATATTTTAATTCTAAAATATTTTTATTCATTTGTTATAAAAACGAAAGAAAACAAAGCAAATAAGAAACAGTCTTTGGCCGTTTCTTAAATGATGTAAGAACGGGGGGGGGTAGAATCCGTTTCAACAAAAAACCAAGAAAAAAAAATACCGGAGAAAGCGGTTTTCTCAAATATTTATTTGAGCACATAAAATTTTTTAAACATTTTTTTTTTTTTTTTGCTCATTTTTTTTCTTCACTTTATTGTTTATTTTTGTTGAGAGGATCTTTTAGGGTGGGTACGCCTTATTTATTTGTCTTTTTTTAAAATAAGTTGTCAGCTCTCTGTTGGCCAAATAAAGCAAATTAATATGAACTGACTGTTAAAAAAAAACGTTCATCGTCAATGTAACCCCCTGGAGAGATGACAGGGGTCAGTGGTAACGACACAGACTAACAACATGGGTGCGCCAAGTTCGAATCCAGTTCGTTCCATAGAAACATTTCATTTAGGGATGTCGGCAACCTTCATATGACCCCTTCCGTAAGTACCTGAAAGAATTATAACTAGAAAGGGAAAAGAAAGCCAATAGTAACTATTTGATTCATCCGAAAATGAACGAATGATGCTCAACAACAACAACAACAACAACAACAACAACAACTTAGTGTGAGATGTTTAGACAACAGCCACCATTTCATAAAGTCCTCTTTCGACCTGAGCTCTTCTATATTGAAAATTCATTACCAATTGGCAAAATCGAAGTATACACAGTTTTCTAATCTAGCTTTTAAATAATAGCTAATCTATATGTGACCCGTTGGGTCACAACATCTACCACTATTTATTCTACTTTAATTTCAATCGAAAATTCATAAATTATGCCATATCTATGTTTCTGGATTTTTTAAAGATGAGGATTGATTATTTGGGTTATTTGGATTATTCGGACTACTGGCCTCATCTTGAGTGTTATTTTCGATGTAACCCCTTACCTTCTTTAGAGTATATTGTCCAACCCGGGAATTTTTTTGGTCGAACTTAGGAATCTTTCTATCGAACTCGTGTAAAGGATTCCGTTCGAAATTGCTTGCAGATTTCGAGTTCGACAGAAAGATTCCCGAATTCGACGAGATACACAAGAGGTTTCATCGACCGAAACGTTTTGAAAATAACATTCAAGATGAGAACAGTAATACAAATAATACAAATAATGTGAATAAAATATATGTTAATATATTCTTCTTACAAAACTGAAAATGATAAATCCCTTTATTCCTATATTTCTTTTTTTCTTCCTCCTCTTCTTCTTCTTCTTCTTCTTCTTCTTCTTTTTCTTCTTCTTCTTCTTCTTCTTCTTATTATTATTATTGTAGTTGTAGTATTAGTAGTAGTGGTGGTGGTGGTGGTGGTAGTAGTAGTAGTTGTGTTGTTGAGTAGTAGTAATATATTGTATAGACGTGTCATTCTTTATTAATTTTTTATAATATCTTTTAAATAAAAACAGTTATTAATATGTTAGATAATTTACATACATGTTTAGAGACCACCCTAAAAAAAAAAAAAAAAAAAAAAAAAAAAAAAATCATTCTTTCTCTAAACGCTTATAAAGTCATTAAAGAAATGTTAAAGAGTGATTAAATCAAGAGGGCGAAAGAAATACGTAAATAAAAGAGAGAGAGGGTGAGGGAGAGTAAGAGTAAGCGTTTCTTTTTTAACACAATTGTTTTAGGGTTTATAGCTAGGGTTCCGGAAGCGTTAACTTCCGATTACCGTTAGAGCTACATTGCAAGGTACTGATAATGGGGTTAATCCATTTTGTCTGCATTTTCCATGAATCTCATTGCACATACTCTAATCTGGGCCTCAGCTCATCATCTGGGAAATAAAATTGTTTCGTTAAAGGAGTTCATTGTTCACACAAAATAATAAAATAAAGAGGGGGGGGAAGAAACCGGTTTTACTAAACCACACGGGATAAACTATCCTCTCTTATTTGTGTTTGTCCTCATTCAAAGTCCATGTGCAACGACCCGTGACGGTGTGGATAATGCACTTGGTAAAGTCAGTCATAAAGTTACAGTCTTCTGGAATTTGAAGGTTCAATTTTCAGTGTGGACGCCACTCAAAATGCAATTGTTAATTACTTAGGACTTCTACGCAGTCATGGTTGACGGAACAAGAACATGTTATGCCCCCCCCCTTTCCATTCGAAATTCCAAGTATATTCCGGAGTTCGACAAGATATACCTAAAGAAAGTCGGAGATTACATCAACCAAAACGTTGTGAAAAATAGCACTCAAGATGAGAATAATAGTTGGAAGAGTCCAAATAATACGAATAATCAATCCTCATCTCAAAAATTAAGAAACGTAAGAAGCTCATTGTTCACACAACATAATGAAAAGTGTTTGTGGGGCAAGGATAAAACCGGTTTTAATCAAACACACGAGTTAAAGGATCCTTTCTATTGAACTTTGACCCCTATTATGACCCCTTAACATTTATTGTTTTCGGCTCAAATCAAATTATTATGTTAGATCCACGTCCAAGGAACCTATATCTAAAATTTCAATTGTTTATACCCAAAATTGGCGGAGGGGTTTGGTAGAGTTCTCAAAGGTCAAATCGTTGAACTTTAACCCCTTAACAGCCAAATTTCTGTCCGAAAACGGATTACAAAGACTTCCCCAAATCTCCGTGCCCTGTATATCAAATTTCGAGTTTGTAGACTGAAAATTGACAGAGTTATTGTGTAGGGAAATGTATACAGACAGAGAGACACACAAACATACATACACTTTCACTTTTATTGATATACTAGCATTATTGCCTGGCGTTGCCCGGGTATTCGAATGTGACGAAGCCGGGCGACACCGGATAACTTTGCTTCCTAGGTTGAGGGTGAGTGGGATGGAGCTGGTGAGAGGTCTCAGTCCTATCTCGTGAGAAACTAACGACTTGTCATCGAGTGACAAGTAAATTAGTTGGAGTTCAAAAGGGCCAGATTAAAGATAAGTCAGATGTCGGGTTGGCGAGGAAAACGCAAGGAGGTCTGGGGAGGGTCGACGAGTAAGTCGACCACGAGTGTAAACGATAACATGATTCACTTAAGCCAACAAGTTGGGGGTGATGAGAGAGAACGAACAATCCCCGAAAACAATTGAATTAGTCATTCTAATTTCAAGGGGACAAATTGGTTAAATGCCTAGACAGATAACTAATTCTCGGAATTGAATCGAAAGGGGGTCGGTTGGGAAGGTAGAGAGAGAGAGAGAGAGAGAGAGAGAGAGAGAGAGAGAGAGAGAGAGAGAGAGAAAGAATTATGATTACCCGTCGAATAGAGAGGTTGGGCCGACTACGGAAGGAAGGGAGCATGACGTTTAATAAAACTACTGCGGAGATAGACGAACAAGGAGAATCGGGCAGTCTGTCGAACAGAGAAGTTGGGAAGCTACGCGTGCCGCCAGCCTCTTCTAATTAAGACGAAGAGAATTAGCAAGACGACCACTTAGAGTTTTTTAAAATACACTGTGGGGGTTGCATTCCAAGCCTGACGAAGTATAAGTGACGAGCCAAGCCTTGATGTATACCGAATCACTAAATGAACAGCCTAAAACTATCCTCATCGTTGTTGATTGTTTCCATTTATACTTGTGAAGACTGCCCTTCGATTTCAGCATGACCAAACTTGACTTTCCAGCCATCGCAGAGAGAGAGAGACGGCCACCGACGAGAAGACGATCACGACCGAAATTACCAAGAATTCCCGATTGGGCGTTACAACACTAGACGGCCAGATACCAACGTCCAATTCGGAGAGACTCAGTAGCAGAGGGAGAGAGACAGATGCTTGTGCGGGGTCCGAGGCTCGAAGGAGCGAAAATATAGCCAACCGTCCTTAGGGTTAGTGCGCGCCGTTTTTCACTGTGCGCGCGCGACCCCTGCGAGGGAGAAAGGGTTATACGAAAGTGGATGTTAAGCAAAAAAAAAAAGTTGTAGTAGGAAGGCAGGCTCGAACCCATACCGCGAAGGAGGAAAAGAACGGGGAAAAAACGTGACATATTTGCTATTACGACCACCGCAAACTGGAAGTGACGTAGGTTTTAATTTTTTTTTTTTTTTTTTTTTTTTACACAGTGATCACCACTTATCAAGGCCCGGAAGCCACTCAGGGATAAGGGTTATTGCAAGTACATTACGTTAGTGAGGAGATTTGCTGAAATGTTTACTTAAGGGGGCGGTTCATTAGGAACTTGTTAACATTGGACTTGAAGACATCCAAGTTGTAGTCTGGAGGGAAGCAGGCAGACGGAACAGAGTTCCACAGGCGTGCAGTTCTAAGAAAGAAGCTTTGTTCATGGAATCTGCGTTTTGATTTAGGCACAGATATAGAGTGGGGGAAATTTTTCACAGTGGATTCAGCTAGACGGGTGTTTTTCGTGAAAGATTGGCGAGGGGGGACCAGAGATTGGCGTTCAGACGAGCATCTGCCATGGAAATAACGATAAAACAAGGACAGGCTCGCAACGTCTCTTCTGTGGGAGAGAGGTTGCAGGGTAGAGAAAAGGGCATCCCCCACTAAGCCACGAAGTCTATTTTGTACTCTGTCAAGGCAGGATAGGCTGTCTTTAGCAGCTCCTGCCCAGGTATGGCAACAGTATTCCATCCTTGGACGTACTTGGCTTTTATATAGATAGAGAATTGCATCCGTAGTGAGATATCTTCTGGAGCGGTAGAAGGATCCCACCATCTTTCCAGCGACCTTGGCAACAGACTTGATGTACGTGTTCCATTTCAGATCAGGAGTAAAGGTCAAACCCAGAAGCTTGTCAAAACACGGGGCCTCACCCAGACGAGAGCCATCCATCACAATTGATGCCAGATGGGGATCAGAGCGTTGATGATGTAAGGATAGCAGTTTGGTTTTGGATGCATTAAAGGTAACCAGCCACCTTTTCCCCCACTGAACCACGCGCTCGAGATCAGAGGAGAGAGAATCAGAGAGAACTTTGTCATTTACAGCCTTTGATGTGTTGCCGTAGATGGTCGTGTCATCAGCATAGATATCAACGAATGATTTAAGTATGTGTTTAGGGAGGTCATTGATGTAGATCAGGAAGAGTGTTGGGCCCAGGATTGACCCCTGAGGGACTCCAGCATTTATATTGCAGGCCTCCGATTTTTGTCCATCTACCACTACTCTTATGAGCCTATCGGAGAGAATTAAGGCTAGATAATCGAAAAGACGGGAAGACTTCCGAAAATATTGATGAAAAAAGTGACCCCCTCCCTGTAGAAAAGTGACCAGTTGGAGGTGAAGATATTAATGTTTTTAGTCAATTTTTCGGTATTTGTCGTCTGAAGTGTCGAACTTTAAAACGATACTGATCTTGTAAAAATCCGTCGCCTCTGTCGAAAGTTTTAGGCAGGCATGCAAACATACATACATACATTTATATATTGGTAGCTCAAATTTTCGACCCAAAACGATTAAAAAGCTTGCCCTATCTCTGAATACCCTTTATGTAAAATTTCAAATGTTTAGACTAGAAATTGTCTGAGTAATTTGGTAGAGACCGAAGCGGACAAATATTTTTTAACTTTGACCTCTCTTATGACCCCTTAACATTTACTGTTTTGGGCTCCAATCAAGTTATAAGTACAAGGAACCTATATCTAAAATTTCAAGTGTTTAGACACAAAATTAGCGGAGGAGTTTGGTAGAGTTCTCAAATGTCAAATCATTGAACTTTGACCCCTTAACAGCCAAATTTCTGGCCGAAAACTGATTACAAAAACTTCCCCAAATCTCAGTACCCTGAATATCAAATTTCGAGTCTGTAGACTGCAAATTGACAGAGTTATTGTGTAGAGAAATGTGCACAAACAGACCAGACAGACAGACAGACAGATAGACAGACAGACAGACACACACACACACTTTCACTTTTATATATATATATATATATATATATATACATACATATGTGTGTGTGTGTGTGTGTGTGTGTGTGTGTGTGTGTGTGTGTGTGTGTGTGTGTGACAATTTCCATAACAACAAAAAAAAAATCAAAACAACCATTCCTACGTGCTTGTGTTGTATGGCGGGAGTCTACATAATGGAGACGAGACGTTTATAATATAACGGGTTGCACAGCGACTACGACGATGAAACAATTACTTGGACAATTTCTTTGGCGGAGTGCACATTTATAATAGTGGTGTGTGTGTGTGTGTGTGTGTGTGTGTGTGTGTGTGTGTGTGTGTGTGTGTGTATTTACAGAGAAAAAACTAATTGAAGTCTTAAAGTAACTAAAAGATTAAGATGAAAAAAAACTTGATGCTTGACCTTCACGCCGACGCTCTTCGATGCAACAGCGCTTCTCGTTTAACTAAAAATTTCATCTATATACAAGAACTTTTGTTAGGATAAAGTACAGTACACTAATTATTATGGTATCCGTTCGATCTTCAGTAAGGGAATAATAAGGAATAGTCACCATAATACAACATTATTACAGTGTAGTTGTACCAAATATTTTAAGTAAAAATATTTCACAAATAACATTTTGAAAAAAATGATACATCTCCTAAACTATCGTTAAATGAATGTATTTTAAATGAGGTATTCATTTTCCAATTTAAATAAGGGTATCAATACATGCACAGATGGACAATGTACCAATGTTGATGCTACGAATAACCTGAAAGGGTTAGGAGAGTAAAAAGGGGTCTCTGGGTTTACTTTCGGCGGCCTTGTAACACTCGCTTGCCTTATTTCGTCCTTTAATCCTCACATCCCATGAACGATGTTGCTGACAAAGGGTAAAGAATTGCTGTTTTCTTTAAGAAAAGTAGAAAGAAAACATTGGGTTTACTTTCAGCAATCTCCCAACTTTCGTTTCTTTTATTTTGTCAATTTAATCCTTACGTTCCATGAGTGATGTTTCTGACAAAGGGAAAAGAATTGCTGTTTTCTGGGTCAGAATATATCCATCTGAAACTTATTGTTGGTTGCTTTTTTACCATGAATTATTTTTGTTTTGTTCTAGCTCTTTACATAAAGTGGTTTCATGCCTTGTCTGGGACAATTTCCATAACAACAAAAAAAATCAAAACAACTATTCCTATGTGCTTATGTTGTATGGCAGGAGTGTACATAATGGAGACGAGACGTTTATAATATAACGGGTTACACAGCAACTACGACGATGAAACAATTACTTGGCGGAGTTCACATTTATAATAGTAGTGGGAAGTGATGTGAAATGAACAGTTCTTTAAACATGGAGGGGAGATACATTATTAATGAGGAGGATACAGTCAACACTTTGGAAGGGGTTTCATATAACGTTCACTTTACAAGTTGATGAAGACAAAAACACATTACCTTGCGGTTGATGACAAATGAAGACAAAGACTTACAAGACATTTATTTCCAGTTGGTGATGGGATAATGAGAATCCGATGCCGTGTTAGATTTCTACATTTTGTCTTCCTTTCCATCTTTGCTTCCTGAAGAAGCTCAGGCTAACTCTCTCCTTTCTCTCTCAACTGACAATTCTAACTCTGACTGCTCCGTATCTCCTTTCTCAACTCTAACTGTTTTCGAACCCTAACTTAACTGTATATATTGGATCTATATTTCTTTGTGGCATCGGAACGTGGCCAATATGTGCATGGGATGCACATGTACATGCATATGCTTCCAACACATGTCTTGGCGACAAAAAGGACATTCCTTATTGATTGTTCATTATTCCTCTGACCTAACTTTGTTTTTATAGTTATTTCTAACTACAATGGATAATTCCACTGCATCCCTGGAATTTCATCTAATGAAACATGTATTACTTTTAACTTTTGATACCGAGTTCGATTCCACCATCCTCCTTTAATAATAATTATTTTGTTTCTAACTAAAAACTGGGAGCTGTCCCCTTCAATATACAAGGCTTACATTATATTCATCAAAATTATTTTGCAGGGAATTAAGATTGTGTGTCGCATGCTCTATTCTCATGGCCTTATGCCACCATAGACTTAACAGAAAAGACATCAAAACTAACAAGAACAAATTATAACCGTATAAAATGTATGATGACTTCAAGCCTCTTTTGCAATCTAAGAACAATTTCCGCTGCTTACCAAAATCTCTACGCTTCTTGCAAACATAAAAATCGATGTTTCGAAGAAAATAGATTCGCGAGAAAATAAAAAAAAAAATGAAAAAAGACTTCGTCGACAGAATTCTCTTTAATTGCCCCATTATGTTAAAAAAAAACCCGTGGGCTAAATTCAAAGAACAATGCCCGCCGGCGTATAAATGAAAATTTTAAATGTTGTCTGCAAAATGTTTTTTTTTTTTTTTCGAAAAAAAAAATGGTGAAAGAAAATGAAAAATCGAATGGTGATAGAAGTGTAAAAACACAAAACAACTACATTAAATGCATTGTCATATAGCATCTTGAATCTGGTCTCTTTTTTCTTGTTGATTTTTGTAAAACTACTTGGGTTACCACTTATCAAGGCCAAAATGCAGTCAAGGATAAAGATTAATGAAACAGAAATTATTGCCAGCCAGAGGATGGGGGACACAATGGAAGAGCTAGCATGGATCAAGGGTAAACTACGTTTGATTGCTTAGAAGGCAATCTATGGAAAGAACTTGTTGATACTGGATTTGAAGACAAGTTATAATCAGAAGAGAACAGTTCCGCAGTAACGTGTTCCACAGACAAGAGGCTTTTCCAAAGAAACTTCGATGGAAATTCCAACTGACGCTAGGTACATGGAGGGGGAAAAAGGAAAGAATTTTGCTGTGATAGGAAGACGAGTTCTTGCTGTGAATGTCTGACAGACAGCAGCCAAAGATTGAAGTTCAGTCGAGCACCTTCCATAGAAATAACGATAGAGTAGAGAAAGACTAGCAACCTTCCCTGCATTCCGAACTAGCCGTTTCTTATTGGTCAAGACAATTCTTATTGATTAATTAACAAGTTTTTGAATCTTCTGAACGTCTTCTTTTAAATATTGTCTTTGTTCGGAGAGAAAAAAAAGCTAAGGAATCGTCTCCTTCTTTTCGAATGTGGGCGCAATTCTGACATCATCCTAAGGGACTTTGTGTCCATTTCTTATTAGGGAGTCGACTAATTCTGGTGTTAAAGGTATACAATCTGTCAATAGTTGATCCCTATTATTCACTCCATCCTAACGCTCGCGGGGACAAAGTTAAAGACAAAATTGTTATTTTATGTGGAGTATATCCACCTCCTCCCAAAAAGAGTACTCTCAATGCTAAAAAGGGATTTTAAGGACGAGAAGAGATCAACCCTCACCACTAGATTTCGAAATCGATTTTTAAGTTTGAAACATGTCACCGCGTAATAGTGTGAGGCTTTTTCCGTTGGTCGATCGGTCTGTCATGTTTCATCTTGAAGTGGTTCTGGGAAAGGAACAATTTGATTGTTGTTTCCTGAGCGTTGGAAAAATGTTGAAATAAAGCGTAGAGAATAAGGCACACAGCATCGCGATAAAAGATAAAATATGTGTAATGAAATTGAGATGTGATTCGATGCGGAAGAACGAATGCCAAAATACGACTGCTTTGAAGAGCCACCCTCTTTCTTTCTCCCGCTTTGTTGAGATATGCCGCCATTCTTCACTTCCAAAGGCAAGTTCAAGTTGGATTTTTTAATGGAAGGTGTTAACGCAATACTTTTTAAAAAATCTGACCAGTTGATGTGAACTTAAGAAGCCCTAAAAATAAGGAAATAATCAATGCACAAAAAAAATAAAAATAAAAAAAACTATGCTCTCTCCGTCACACATTTGCTCGAGATAACAAGAAAGGAGCAATTGAAAATTCACAAATTCCACCTGACGCACACCTACACACGCACTGACAGAGCAAGGTAAACCAACACACACAGTGCTACGCTGCCTAATACTCACATACGTATATTCACATTAACAGTTATATTAACATGCATAAGCAACCCCCTTGGGTCTGATATTCACAGAACATTTTCGTTCCTAAAACACGAGTTGCATAAACTTAGCCAAATGTACATTTCTGACAAAAATTACTTTTAACTTCTTGTAAATTTACAATTATATGTTTTGTTATGTAATCCTGTTTTTCTTGATTTTTCATTTTCCAAACTAAGTCCATGCGTTAAGTTAACACTTGCTAACTGGTGACCTTAATGTTTCATTTTTTTTTTCATCTTTATACGCATGCGCGTTCGTTTAATTTGCTTTCTCTTTCTTTCTTCGCTATAACATAACTTTTATAAACAATGTTATATTAAATTGTCGGCGCGGTTCTTGAAAATACCGAAAGGTGTTATTGTTATCGTTGTCCACGCCACATATGTATTAATATGCAGGAAATGCTATTACAAAACAATTTGTGCTAGCGGTTTGATTTTCAGGCTAGGATAAAAGTGTAACATCTGTTCTGTTCTGTTCTCGGAAGAGAAGGAGAAATCTTCCTTGACTAGGACAAATTTTACTTTTGTCCTATCCGGAGTACTCTATTGGTAGATTGTGTACCTTTAACGTCAGAATTAGGCGATTTCCACAATGTGACTGATATGTTGTCAAAATTGCGCCCACATTTGAAAGGAGGGAGATAATCCTTAACTTTTTCGGAATACAAGGGAGGTAATTCGTTGTCACAATAGATAAAAGGAGATATTTATTTTAGAAACTAACACATGTTTATGGCTTAGTATGAAGCCATAAATATGTGTTAATTCCATGCATTTCCAGTTTGTGTCTGTAACCGATCCTAATCGCATTATCTCATACGGCTGTTATTAGGGATTGAGTTTCTCTGTTAAGGTTTCCTTTTTGTAGCCATGTCCAAGTGTTTTCGTCAGTCTCATCTTTTGTCATCCTTATGAATCGTCCATGTAGTTGTTCTCTTCCCATTTTTCTTTCTCGTCTTATTCTTTGTTTCTTCTGTCTCTGTTTTGTTTGTTTTTTCAGTATATTTTGCTGCAGTAATTATTCTTTCAGTGTTCTGCATTATGTAATTTTCTAATTCTTTTCTTGTGTCATTTACGCAGTCCTCTATACTAACCAGCCCTCTTCCACCATCTTTTCTTTTCACATAGAGTCGGTTAGTATTGTGCATTGTCATGAGTTTCTTTGCCTTCTGTTCAAGATGCCTCAGTTCTATTTTGGTCCATTCTACAAACGGTCTAGAGTGTCTTACTAGTGACACTGTCCATGTGTCTATACCTTTAACTAGATTTCTACTATATAGTTTCGTCTCGAGGAGTTTTTTGTTTTTCTAAAGTATTTATTTCTAATTTTCTCTTTCATTTCTATTGTTTTGACGGTGTTTGCTTACAGAACATCCAAATATTTGTAGCTATCTTGAAGATGGAGAAACAAAACTGAAAGCTCATGCTTCAAGAGTTTTATTACCTGCGGAGAGGAACTTGAAATAACGTATGCTGTGAAAAAATCTCATAGATTTATTTATGGAAGAACATTCGCTCTGCAAACCGACCATAATTGTCAATATTTGGGTCGAAAAAATGGTGCTCCTACCCATTCTGCAAATAGGTTACAAAGATGGAATAGGATTTTATTAAACTACAACTTCAAAATACAACATATGTCATCCATGAAATTCGCAGACGCAGATGGTCTTTCGAGCCAACACTAAATTGTTGGAAGAAACATGCAATACTGAAATAAAAACAAGAACTAAGGGAATATTGATTAACAATTACGTTGGAAGAAATTTTTAAAAAGCAGCTAAAACGGACGAGTACATACTAAAATTGCGTAAACAAGTGAAAGGGAACGAGAAAATAAAAAAACTAAAAGTATCGCCATTTTCAATATGTGACGAGACGTTGATGTATGCGTAAAGAGTAGTAATGTTGCATACTGTCTTATTAAGTGTTCTTGTTAGTAAGAGGGTCTTTGAGGTTCATGTGTGTGATCATGTTGTGAGATATGGAGACATTAACAGGTGTATATAAAGAGAGAGAGTGAGAGTTTATAATTGAGAGAGAGAGAGAGAGAGTACATATAATTACACTTTGAGACGGGATTTCATATCTAGATAGATAGACCGATAGGTTGGCATTTATGCCTTGACAATTCGTATGAACGGGAGTGTTTATATAACATGAATAGAATGACACATATACTTTCTAAACATATATTTTTTAGATGATGAATTTCGGATAGTTCTTATATATAAATTGACAATACTTTCTTCACATAATGATGGACACAGGAGACGGCAGTTATAAAAAACATGATGAGCATTTATTCTTCAAATTGACCGGCTAATGGCTCTCATCCAAGAATTCAAAGTTTCTTCTTACATTTTCTTTTTCTGTTTAAAACCCTCTCGGACTCTTGTCGGAAACTGGTCGGACTCTCGTCTGACTCTCTGACTCTCTGCCTCCCTTCTGACTTCTCTAACTAACTAACTCTTACTTCCTATATTGAGAAATCCATGCATGTCCGGCCAACGTGGCCACAATTCGCGTGCCATCAACATGCGCGACCTGCACGTTTCCGAACATTCTGATTTCCCATTTTTCCTTTGTTGTTTTCACAAAGGAATTCAAACTACATATCTGATTCTTTTAACCCATATTTTATTATCCACATTCTTTCTAACAATGAATAGTTTATTTATTATTTATTTTATCAGAATCAACAATTTACTGGACATTCCATTTAAAACCTATTGTTCTTTAAAACTTATCTCCAGGGTTCGATTCCCGTTTTCTCTCATTGTATTTTCATTTACTAATTCTCTTTATTTTTACTTATATGAAAAAGAGGACAATCATTTTTCATGTAACGTAATACCACGTGTCATACGAAAAAAGTTTTGAAAGAATTTCATTTGGGTCATCCGGGTATATCCAGGATTTAATCGTTAATGAGAAGGTATGCGTATTTGGCCTAAAATGGACCAGGATATTGACGGTTTGGTAAGATATTGTAAAGCTGTCAACTAACAGCCAAATCACCAACAATAAGGATTTAGCCCGGGCCAAAACGGATATACCTTAATCATGCATTCATATGAACTACGCAGGACCATTAAATTGGTATTATTATTTAGTGATCGTAAATACTTCTCTAAATGGCCAGAGATTTTAAAATATACACATCCGACAGCTGCAAATAGAATAAGAGCGATAAACTAAGTGTTTAGTACTAAAAGTACCTAATACCATAGTAAGTGAAAATGGCATGATGCTCACCGGAAATGAATTTAAAGTTTATAGTGATTCGTTAGCAATCGAACACAAAAAACACCGACGTATAACCCTCGATCTAACGGACAGGCAGAGAGGTTTGTCGGTACATTTAAACGAGCATTAAAAAGGCCAACAGGTTCGACACCGAAGAGAAAAACATTAAACCGTTTCTGATGGTCTATAGAATATGCCAAATCAGAATATAAAGGAAAATTTATCGCCCGCTGAGGTCATGTATACAAGAAAAAATACGTTCAATATTCGACAGATTTTTGCCAAATAGAAAGAACTATACGAAAATAAAGACGAAATATAAATAGTATAAGGAAGAGGATGAAGTATTATAGCAATTATTAGTCCTACTATATCAGGTTTGTGCGTGGCGCGAACACGGACACACAAGGTAGAAAGATAAGAATAAATATGATTATTGGAAGGGCATACGCGATGCATACTTCTTTTTTCCTGTTTTTTCTTCGTCTTTCTCTTATCACATCGACATGATCATGAACGCACGCGATATTGTATCGCCCCCAAAAATTCACGCGAAGAACAAAGTTCCGCCTGTACAGGTTCAAATATTCGAGGTAAGATAACTTAATTTCACCAACAACGTTAATGAACAATTCAGAACTATACCTGATCACAGGTGTACACACACACACACACACACACACACACACACACACACACACACACACACACACACACACACACACATACGTCTGATCACACGTGTATACACACACAGACTCTTACGTTGTTTCCATTGTGCATGAATAAATATATTGCTTTTACAAATGTAAATCGGTCCTTTGTTTTCTCATTTTAGTGTCGGAGTCGAGAACACGCATATTTATCCTCTACAGTCTTCTTTAGAAAGTCCCGGGCTGAAAAATGTTTGGCGGAAGATCTTATTATAACTATAAAAACCGGGAGAGTTATCTACATAATTCAAGGAGCAAAGTTTGTCCATAAAAACATATTAATCAATTGAGACCCCGATACATAGAAATCGTCAAAAATAATGAAGAAATACCAATGAGGTATTGTATATCTCTTTTTGGAGGGTATGGCACGATGGTCTTCTAAGGAAAATTAGATCATATGGAATCACTGGAAGAATTCATAATGTAATTAAATCCTTCTTAAGTAATAGAAAAATCAAAGTTGTCCTCGACGGACATACATCCAAACAATATGACATAAATGCGGGAGTACCTCAGGGGTCTATCCTTGGACCTCTATTATTCCTGATATTCATAAACGACCTCCCTGATAATATTGTTTCGGAGATGGGTATATTTGCCGATGACACCACTCTCTATAACAGATTCAACAAATGAACACATATCCAAGGAAATGGCAGAAACACTAGAGGATGACCTCCAATCCGTAGTGGAATGGGGACAAAAATGGTTGGTCACATTCAATGCTGCTAAGACTAAGCTTGTTTCCTTCAATAACTACAAGAAACCTTCTCTACCACCAATAGCAATGGCCAAGAACACATTGCCTGAAAGTACTTCTTTTAAACTCCTCGGCCTAACGTTTACAGGGAATATGAACTGGAATAGATACATTGAGAGCATTGCCAAGGCTGCTGCAAGGAATGTTGGCTCCCTCTACCGTGCTAGAAAACTACTTACGCCTGCCAGTATCCTATACCTCTATAAGGCAACCATTCGCCCATGTATGGAGTACTGCTGTCACATCTGGGCTGGTGCATCTGCTGCTTGTCTCTCGCTCCTGGACAGGGTTCAAAAAGGAGTCGCCAACCTGATAGGTCCTGAACTGTCATCTAGGCTTCAACCTCTGTCCCATCGACGAGATGTTGCATCCCTCTGCCTGTTCTACAAATACTTTAATGGTGAATGCTCTGACGAACTGCAAACACTTGTACCTCCTCGACGTAACTACCCCGACAAACCCGACAAGCTACTAAGTCTCATCCCTTTACAGTAGAGATCCCTAGGTGCAAGAAAGCCTTTTACTCCAATAGTTTCTTCCCCAGAACTGCGGGTCTTTGGAACTCCCTTCCGGGATTCTGCTTTCCCAACTGCAATGATATGCAGAAGTTCAAGTGTAATGTTAACAAACATCTTTCTACTCTTCTCCCTTCATAATGACCCCGCTAATTAAGTCCCTAATAGTAGCCCCCTGCTTCAAAGTGGCACTGTGCCTTGTTTGGGGTGAAAATTGAATAATAAAAAAAAATTAAAAAACAACCCATGAATATGGGAATGTCGACAGAGGCAACAACGAATAAAAAACTACTGATTCTTCTAAATGAAAAAGTAGGACTGAAGGAAAAAATTGTAGTAGAAAAAGGGAGCCGTTTAAACGCTTACATTTTAATCCTAAAAGACAGAAATATTGAAAACAAAATTCGAGGAAAAATTTAGCTCGGGGGAAGCTGATATAGTAGAAGATCCTGACACCTGATGAGAATGCATTACTCAGTCTATAAAAAGACTCTAACAAGAGGTGATCAATGGAAAAGATTCTCTTGATACTCCGACATTCAAGATTCACTCTTATTTGTTAAATTGTGGAATAAACTTGCTATAACTTACCCATCCGATTAATTTATACTTACTACATTTGTTAGGGTGGCACTCCTACAGATTCTGACAATGGACTATTCCTGACGTCACTTCCGGTGACCAGATTCTGTTTTTCAGCAGTCTGAACCCAAGACTCAGAGAGAGAGAGAGAGAGAGAGAGAGAGGGGGGGAAGAGAGAGAGAGAGTAATTTTCCCACTCAACTAACATCGTTTTTGTATTTTTCTGTTAAATATATTGTTCATTTCACTGTTTCCGAGTCTTCTCGTTATTCTTTCCAACATTCACACCATAACAATATTTCCCCAGGGATATATCACTTATAAACACAACAGTAGAAGTTTGACATCATTTATGTTTGGTTATCATTTATTAAAAGATAAATCCCATGGCGGCGGGATGATGTGACACAAGGGCGAAAAGTAAGATTTGAAAAGCTAGCGTTCCAAAGGAAGGGCACTCTGTCCTGCAAAACATGCCTGGGCAGCCCCCCCTCCCGTCGGCATTACGTAGTAGTGGCGCCTCTGGCGGTTAGCAATAAATTAACTCCCTTCTTAGATGGAGAAAGCAAAACCTATAAGGGTGGACCTCATAGAACTGCGCAGGACAATAGACATACCTTATAAAAAGAATAAGCCTTTTCAGTAATGGTGGTGTTGACGTTGTTGGATTTGGTGTCGAGGAAAAACTCCCGCATTCGCAGTCATGTTTATTTTTATTTTGGCATGTTACTTTTTTAAGTGACTCTAAATATTTTTCCGGCAACATTTTAAGTAAAGGATGAAAAAAATCTGCATCGCGATTGGGAAGTTATCACTTCCGGCGACTCTCCAGGCTAGAGGTTGAGGGGTTAAGAAAACGTCGCCACCCTTTCTTCCCCCTTCTCTCCCTCTCTCTCCCTCTCTCTCTCTCTCTCTCTCTCTCTCTCTCTCTCCCTTCGCACGCGCGCACACACACACACACACACACACACACACACACACACACACACACACACACACTTTTTGTTGAACTAAAATACTTTGCGTGGGAGGAGACTCATATTGGAGTTCAGCAATTTATTTTAATTGCTTTTTAGTACAAGCCACGGATTGCAAAGGATTTAGTTTAGCCGTTAACCCCAAACCCCACGAGTTATATCAATACAATTCGCTAGTCTGTTATCGACTACTGTTTAAGAAGAGGCGATTTTGCGTGACAATACATTTACTTTGAAATATACAAAAAATAAAAATAAATAAATAACATCTACGTAATTACGTCATCTTCGCTAGCAACAATGATGTTATTAAGGTTCTGAATTTTTAAGATGAGGATTGATTATTCGTATTATTTGGATTCTTCGGATTACTGTTCTTATCTTAAGTACCATTTGCACATTCGTTTGATTTAGCCTACGACCTTCTTCAGGTATACCTAGTCGAACTCTGGAATCTGCACGGATTTTTCGAACGGAACAATTTATTTATTTAAAGATTCCCGAGTTCGACAAGATACACCTGAAAAAAGTTAGAGATTACATCGACCGAATTGTTGTGCAAATGACGTTCAAGCTGATAACAGTCGTCTTAAAAATCTAAATAATACGAAATATGCCATGATTTCGAGCTTTTACATGACAGACCAACGAAAATGCTATTTCGAAAAGCTTGACAAACCTACGAAGATATTGTTATTTCAAATTAGAATATATTATTTTCGAACTTTACTGTGACAAAACGACGAAAATGTCATTTAAAACGTAATTATAACAGATTGATGAACCTGCTGTATTTCAAACTTAGAGTGATGAGCCAACTAAAATCTTATTTAAAATTGAAATGTGGCAGACTGACAAAACCGTTTAAGCATGACATACTGACAAAATGTTATTTGTCACAACATGACAGATCAATTTCAAACTGAAATACCGACAAAAAATGATATTTTAAACTTAAGCGTGACAGACCAATCGAGATGTTATTTAAAACCTAAATGTGATAAATCGATCGTCAGAATATGTTATTTTATGCATTTGAACGCATCTAAAATATACGATAAGAGTGGAGACACTTCTTCAAACTATGGAGTTAGACAGAAGCGACGGACGAAACCTTTTATCTGGGTGCGCGGTCGTAAAACCGTGCATCCGGTTAGACAAATTCCAGGGTTTTGTTTCTTTCTTTTTTCCTTCAAGCGACTGCCTCGGCGGCGATAGTCAATTGAACCAGGAAGCTGCGCCTCCTTTATGTGGGATGGGGGGAGGGGAGCATAACTAGGTCAGCAAGGGAGACCAGGCCGTATAGCGCGCGCACACACACACACACACACACACACACACACACACACACACACACACACACAGGTTGACTCTATTGCCCCCCCCCACTCATAATCATCGCCTACTTAACCTTAAAACAAGCAGACAGTTTATTATCTGGATTTTAATAGTGTACATTAAATGACAGAAATGCGCGCGATTAGAAATTATTTAGTTTTATGATGACGAGGCCTATTTTAAAAATATTAAACTGTCCATTGTACGCGCACCATATTAAGAGAAAAGGGTGGTTTTCTTTCTTTGGCCGAAGTCAAATATCATTACTTCATATAAGATTTAACCCCCTTTCGTTTTTCTCGTAAGTGGGAAGTAAGTCCCCCCCCTCTCTCTCTCTCTCTCTCTCTCTCTCTCTCTCTCTCTCTCTCTCTCTCTCTCTCTGTCTGAAAGTTCTCTGGCCATGACGACCCACAAAAAAAAAAAAAAAAAACCGATTAGTTGTTACCGGTACTAAATATTTACAATTAAAACGCAGTTCTCACACTAATTTATTTATTTTTTTTATTTTCGTTTTTCATTAATACTATCAATCAAGCTAAGCGCCAAATTTTCATAAACTTGTAACTTTCTAGCGGAGGATAAATTGTACTATAGAGGCCGTTGAAATATCTCACCAGTTTCTCCGAATATTCACTAAACTGTTGAATAGATGACGTTTATTTACATGTTTTGCACAGAAATAAAATTCTGATTTTCCTTTTAATGAATTTTCATTAGCATAATGCTGACAATTTCTAAGGGAGGCAAAAAATAATACGGATGTGCAGACTGCAGAACGTGCAGGGGGGGGGCAAGTGCTTGTCCTTTTCACTCTTGTTTTAAAAGTACCCTTTTCAGAGAAATTTATTATGGGCCTGTGCCCCACTGCCCCAGTGCCCCACCGAAACGGTGTTCATTACTTTCTTTTCTTTTTTTTCTTTTTTTTTTTTTTTTTTGCATTTTCACCCCAAACAAGGCACATTGTCACTTTGTTGTAGGGGGCTACTATCAGGGACATAAGCATCAGGGGTACTGTGTAGGGAGTTGGGCAGCAAGATGTTGGTTCTCGTTATACTTGAACTTCTTCATGTCAGTACAGTTGGGGAAGCAGGGACACGGAAGGAAATTCCAAAGCCTGTTCTGGGGAAGAATACTGGAGTAGAAGGCTCTCTTGCATCTAGGGATCTCTACTGTGAAGGGATGGGATTTAGCTGCTTGTCGGGTTTGTCGGGGGTATTTACATCGAGGGGGCACAAGTGCTTGCATTTCGTCAGAGCATTCACCGTTAAAGTACTTGTAGAACAGGCAGAGGGATGCAACATTTCGTCGATGTGACAGAGGCTGAAGTTTAGCTGCCAGTTCAGGACCTATCAGATTGGCGACTCTCTTTTGAACCTTGTATAGGGGCGAGAGACTAGTAGCAAATGCACCATCCCAAATATGACAACAATACTCCATACATGGGCGAATGGTGGCCTTATATAGGTATAGGATATTTTCAGGCGTTAATAGCTTTCTAGCATGGTATAGAGAACCCACCTTCTTCGCAGCAGTTCTGGTAACGTTCTCAATGCAATTGTTCCAACTCATGTTTCCTGAGAACGTTAGGCCGAGGAGTTTAAAAGACGTACTTTCAGATAAAGAGTCATTGGCCATTGCTATTGGCGGTAGGGAAGGTTTCTTGTAATTATTAAAGGAAACAAGTTTAGTATTGGCAGCATTGAATGTGACCATCCATTTTTGTCCCCATTCTACTACGGATCGGAGGTCTTCCTCTAGCGTTTCTGCCATTTCTTTAGATATGTGTTCATTTATTTTTCTGTCGTGTCTGTTATAGAGCGTGGTGTCGCCAGCATATATACCCATCTCACAGACAATTTTGTCAGGGAAGTCATTTATGAATATTAGGAATAACAGAGGTCCAAGGATAGATCCCTGAGGCACTCCCGCATTTATATCATATCGTTTAGATGTACGACCGTCAAGGACAACCTGGATTTTTATCTTATCTAAGAAGGATCTAATAATGTTAGGTATTCTTCCAGTGATGCCGTATGATCTGATTTTCTTGAGAAGACCCTCATGCCTTACCCTGTCAAAAGCCTTAGATATATCTAGAGCTACCGCTCTACCCTCCCCCGCTTTGTCCAGTGAATGGTATATACGTTCTGAGATTACAGTTAGGGTGTCTGCTGTTGAACGGGCTTGCCTAAATCCATATTGTTAGTCAGTCAGAAGTTTAGCATCTGTAAGGTGATGGATTAGAGCTTGGTTAATTGTGGTCTCAAATGTTTTGGCGAAAAGTGGGAGGAGGCTGATGGGGCGATAATTTACTGGGTCAGTTCTTTCGTCAGAATTCTTGAAAACTGGTACTACAAAAGCAGTTTTCCAGCAGGCAGGAAAGCAAGATTCATTAAGGCATTTGTTGTAAAGTTTGGAGAGAACTGGAGCTACTTCGGCGGCGCACTTTTTTAATAGCACAGCCGGGATGAGATCAGGTCCACATGCTTTTGCAGTGTCAAGATTTCTTATGATAGCATGCACCTGAGTAGGGGTGATTTTCAGATCGTCTAGTGTGGCGTCTGTCCGCAAAGGAAAGTCAGGGAGGTGGTGGTTAGCAGAGTCCAGTGTTGAGTTGGAGGCAAACCGTCTGGCAGAGTCCAGTGTTGAGTTGGAGGCAAACCGTCTTCTCAGTTGCAGAATAAACAACCTCATGATTGTTGGATAGTAGGGGAATTGTTGATTGCCTATTATTTACTACACTGTTGTAGATTTTCCAGAAGTCTCGGGTTCCTTATTTCTGTGCTTCGATGCGTGTTTTTTTTTTTTTTTCTAGTGGTTTCAGTAAATTTTCTGTTAGCTGTCGCCATTTCTTTCTTACAGTTATTTCTGGCTTCTATGTACTTCTGTCTGTTTGAACTGGACTTATGTCGGTTAAATTTGCGGTACGCATGCTGCCTTTGCGCTATGGCAGCTACACAAGTAGAAGTGAACCATTGGGGAGAGTGGGGTTTGATATACAATTTTCGCGTATGAACATGTGCTTTAATTGCATCTTTGAACCATTCATTGGTCTCATATGCGCAATGTTCAGCAGGAAATGAAAAGATATTTTCCTGATGAGGTCCCTGATGGCTTCCCAGTCGGCCTTTTCATAATATCTCGTTGTTTTGAGCAGTGGCTCTTCAGTTTTGGCTCTAGAGTTTAGTATATTTATTTATTTATTTATTTATTTATTTATTTTTCACATGCACCTAACTTGAAAAAGTTCTCCGCACGTCACTGCAGATACGTTAAGGGTGAGATGAAGTATGAACGAAGTTTCTAATTTGTTTAAGCTACTCGCTTTCCTTTTCTGTTCGTCTTGCTTTTTACTTGTTTCCTTTCTATACCGAGTGGAAATGGTAGACCGCCAAATCAGTAGTAGTAGTAGTAGTAGTAGTAGTAGTAGTAGTAGTAGTTGGAACACTTTAGACCATAACGAAAAGCCGCCATAAACAGCAGATTGACGAGACAGTTTCTTTTCCAATTTTGCAAAATGTTTGCCTGTTAAGAACAGCAAAAGTGTAAAGATACAGCTGAATGTCTTCAAGTCAAAGCAATTGATTTGATGTTCCAGGAAAACAATCCCACTAAAACATCTAAAAGGTGAGATTACTATAAAATAATAATAATAATAATAATAATAATAATAATAATAATGACAACGACAACAACAACCAACATAATCAAAAACCCAGAGGAAAAAATGGACAACAAAAGAGAATATATTGGTAATGTAATGCTATTACAGAAGCCACTTCGAAGAACAAGGTTATCAGAAACGGATGAAAGAGTTATCGGATGTGTCCAGCGATTACCATACAACAGAACAAAGAATTGCTGATCAAGCGAAACTTAATCTTAGAAGAGGTTGGCTTTCAAATCTAGAACTGTAAAGGACTAGGGCATATAAATCCTAATCCCGTTACAAAAGAATAATGAAACGAATGGAATTGAAGGAAACAAAGACTCAAATGATGGATAAGATAAACGTCGTTTATTTACTGTTGAAAGAATGTTTTAGATATAACAGGTGTTCATGTCCCCGCGTGTGTAACCAATGTTCGTTGCGGGACTGGTGTTGTAGAAAGAAAAGGAAATGTGTGTTCATCTCAAGTTCGGGTCACTATCGTTTGTTCGCGCGTGGGAAGAGAAAGAAGTAACGTAGTGAAAATGAGAATGATAGTCCAGCGTGTAGACAAAGAAAAGGATAGAGAGTTGACATCAATTAGTAGTCAGCTACGCGAAGGTATTCTCAGGGACCAGTAGTAGATAGAGAGAGAAATAGTGTAAGTACTGTCTGTTGGCCTTTTGTCCCACATAGTAGTAAATGGTGTGACGCACGCGGTCGGTCCGTAGACCGACCGACCAGCACGAAAGCTGGGCCGAAAAGAAGGAGCCGCTTATTGCTCTCTCTTTTATACTCGTTTCCGGTGGTCTTTTGCGCATGTGTTTTATTTCCTTAAAGGCGGAAGTGACGTCGTCCATGTGTGCGTTCGTGTGCGCGTGTGTGAGTACATGTGTGTAGGTTAGCGTGTGTGTATATACACGTGAATGTGAGTGTGTGTACGCGAACGTGAATATATGTACGTGTGTGGACGTGGGCGCGTATGTTTGTGTGCGCGTATGTATATAACAAGTAATATAGCTTGAAATGTGAATGTGTGTTTTTGTGTGAGACTTGAAAAAGGCTTGCGCAGAACTAATGGAAATACAACAAAAGATAGATAATGAAGCAAAAAAAAAAACACCTTTAGCTGAAACCCCACACATAGAAATCCTACATGTAGATGACGTGCAAAACTTAAACGATGCATACGTGAAGACACAGAACTATGAAACAACAGAACTAACTTAGGATGAAAGACCTGGAGTAGAATATATCATACAAATTATGAACGAGGAATAAACAAAACTCCCATTTCTAAAGAACCAAGAGTGGAAGAAATTAAAAGCAGAAACAGAAAAGGTGAAGAAGTTTTTCCAATATTTCCCAACAAATACTATTACAGACTTGAATAACTTAATTTATGCAGGTGCCAAGACAGTAAGTGCGAAATTTACAAATAAAAACATTAAAAAAAAAAAAAACGCCGGGGAAAGAAAATGGTCCGAAAAAATCTGGATGGGAATTCAAGCTGGAAAACCAAATAAACAAACTTAAACAAAAGGAATCAAAATGATAAACAAAGTGAACGTGAATAGAAGAGAACAGAAAAGTGGAAATGTGACTCGCATGGAGAACTGGAATACGAAGAACTGAAGCAAAAAAGGACAAAAAATGTAGATTAAGATGCTACATATACAAGCAAAAAATAGGAGCTTTGAAAACAATGAAAGTTAATTTTATCAAAATGTAAACAGAACGACAGAAACAAAACTATACTGGCGTGAGATATTGGAAGAGCGGCAAGATAACAATAAAAACATCGAACGGCTGAAAAACACGGCAGAAGAATTTCAGAAAATCGAAGGGACAGAGAATGTAATCAGCTAGGAAACACAAAACAACTCTACGAAAAATGACAAACTAGAGGACATTAGGTCACGACGAAATACATGCATACTGGTTCAAAAAAATCACGACACTACATGAAAGGCTGATTCAAAACTCGAAAAGATGTATCCACAAAGCAGATGTGCCAGAATGGATGACCAAAGGTAGAACTACACTGATACAGAAGGACACAGAAAAGAGAACCGCCCCTAGCAACTACAGGCCTATAACTTGCTTGACCAATATTTAAAAATATTGGAGATCGGTCTTCTGCGTCTCAGTACAGAACAATTAGTCTTCTGTATGTCATGAGTACATTGCTTGAATCCATGTTAAATAGAGAAATTGTCAACCACTTCAGCAATAGCAACCTACTCAGTGACAAGCAATATTGTTTCCATTCTGCGAGATCTACAGCTGATGTACTAACTGTAATTTTACATAGGATCAGTGACTCTATTGAAGGGCGTTTCTTCTCAAAAGCAATAGCTCTTGACATATCAAAAGCATTTGATAGGGTTTGGCATAAAGGTCTACTACACAAGATTTCCAGCTAAAGAATATTTGGAAATGTCTTCTCAACCATCGAATCTTTTCTCGCCAGTGTGCCCTAGGGATCCATCCTGGGCCCAATCTTCTTCTTTATCTTTATCAATGATCTTATAAATTGCATTCTAAGTTCTTTCGTCGGCATGTATGTAGACGGCTCTACAATCTATGACACCACTTCAAAGGCGAACAATGATCAAGATCTCTCTGAGTCTCTCTTCTTCGATCTTGAGCACACGGTGCAATGGAGCAAAAAGTGTCTGGTTAATTTAAACGCAGCAAAAACCAAGCTCCTGTCTTTTCACCATAAATGCTTTGATCCTTACTTGGCTCAAATTGATATGAATGGCTCTCGTCTCAAATAAACTCTCTGCTTTGACAAGCTTCTGGGCATGACCTTCACTCTTGACTTGAAATGGGAGACCTATATCAAAACTGTTGTCAAAGTCGCCAGAAAAATGGTCGCATCATTCTATCGCTCCAGAACATATCTCACTCTCAATGCAATCCTCTACCTATGTAAGAGCCAGATAAATCCTAAAATGAAGTACTGTTACCACATCTGAGCAGAAGCTGCTCAGACCACCCTATATTTTCTTGACATAATTCAAAACCGGCTTTGAAACTAAGTAGGAGATGCCCTTTTCTCTACTCTGCAACCTTTTCCCCACATAAGAGACGTTGCGAGCCTATCCCTTCTCTATCGTTATTTTCATGGTGAGTACTCATCTCAGCTTTAATCTATGGCCCTACCTTGCTAAATCTTCACAAAAAAACACTCGTCTAGCTACAACCATTATCAACAATTTCCCTTATTCCTTAAGTCTACCTAAATCTAAATGCAAATTCACTGAACAAAGCTTCTTTTCTAGAACTGCCCACTTGTGGAACACTGTTCCGCTGGCCTGCTTTCCAACTGACCACAATGTTGTCGTCTTCAAGTTTGATGTAAACAAGTTTTTGTTGAGCGGTCTCCTTAAGTAACTCAATTTACTAAATTTCCAATACTATCGATTACTACGATATTGCCTCATTGACTACCGTACAATCGGTAACCCTTATCCTCGCGTGACCTCCGGGCCTTGATAAGTGGTGACTCTTTTGTAAAACATGCTTCGGTCATCTAGTTACTAGTAACTAGAGACCTTTTCAGGCGATACAGCTTATACGAAAGCAAAATTTGCAATGAAAATATAAGGTCTCCCTCATCACAGGGAGTTGATATCAGGAGGTTTCGTCAAGTGTCTTGAAATGATTTTCCGGAGCGATGCTAACAAAGATGGTGTAGTAATGAAATTAGCCAATTTGATTACTCAACCTCTGAAAAATAATAATCTCAGATAATATACAGATTGTACCCCGTAATATATATATATATATATATATATATATATATATATATATATATATATATATATATATATTGAGGGGTACAAAATTTTATTATGTCTATGTAAAGACCAAATTTAAATCTGTTCGAAAACATTCTTTATTTTCGATTGTGAAATTAAAAAATAAAAATGAATACGTCAGAGCTAAAATTCAGTTTTAATCACATAATGTACAGGCAGATAGATGAGGTTTCCATGGGTTCTCCCCTGGGATCGGCTCTGGCAAATATTTTCGTAGGTTCCCACGAAATAGGTCTTTTATCTGGCTTTCAAAAATCAGATATTTATTTTCGTTACGGTGACGACACTTTTTGTCTGTTCAACAATGAAACCGTGCCTTCTTTGTCATCCCTTAATAATATTTATCCAGTTCTTAAATTTACTATAGAAAAGGAAAGTAATTCTTCCCTCCCTTTTCTAGATGTACTGGTTTGTAAAACACCTTCCATTTTCTTGACTTCCATCTACCGTAAACCTACGTTCACTGTTCTCTACACACGTTGGGGCCCTTTTTGCTCCACCAAACAAAAACATAATCTTATCAACACTCTTTTCCATAAAGCTTGTATCATATGCTCAGAGACCAAATTAAATGATGAAGTCAAATTTATTACCAGTAATGGTTTTCCGTCGTAAATCGTAGAATCTACATTAAGAAATAAAATTTCTAATTTCAACAAAAATAAACAGGCATCTGTCGACAAATGCCCTATCTACCTACACCTACCTTGGCTAGGTAATATTAGTGAAAGATTTGCCAAGCAAATTTCTTCTGTCGTACAACAATGTTACTTTGCATCAAATACCCGTGTTGTTTTTTCTTGTAAACCCATTTTATCTTCAATTTGTAAAGACGTTCTCCCCCATCACCACCACCATAACAATTCCATTATTTATTTATTTAAATGTAGCTGCGGTGTGCGCTACGTCAGGCGAACGTAGATTAGATAATAGGGTAAAACAACATGTTCCAATGTAGATTAGATAATAGGGTAAAACAACATGTTCCAACGTAGATTAGATAATAGGGTAAAACAACATGTTCCATCCAAAATTTGGAATGGAAACTAGCTATCCTCGGACATTTGGAGCAATACCCATAGCTCATCTATAGAAGAGCACCTTATAAATAATCGTATTTGCGCTTCGAATTTTAGTGCCGACTTTTTTTCCATCCTTAGCAAGTCGCACTCTCTTTACCATCTCAAAATTCTAGAAACTATATATATTAAGATTCTGAGACCTTCTCTTTGCAAACAAAAAGAGAATCTCTTATGGCTTAATCTAGTTTCTATTTAATAATTAGTTTCCCTCCTGCCTCTTGCTTTTTCATCTCCGATTCATTTTTCACCACTTTTTTCTTTTTAAAATGTAATTAAGTTCGATTTTAGCTATGTTGAGCTTCGAAACCGGTCAGCTGACGTATTCATTTTTTCATTTCACAATTGAAAATAAAGAATGTTTTCGAACAGGTTTAAATTTGGTGTTTACACACGCGCGCTCGCGTTTGTGTGTGTGCGCGCGCGCGTGTGTGTGTGTGTGAAAAATGTTACTTGTTTGTGCTCTATATAGCTCAGAGATTAAAATAAGCTAGATGCCATTACACGAGCCCCGTGATTCGGCCCCTGGCGAAGTGATACCACAGAAAGGATGCCAAACCTTTTTGTAGATCCGACTTCGTTTGTCGTTCGTCCATCCTTGTCGGTCAGCTCAATGTAGTAGCCGTTTTTTCCTTAGCCCCTAAAAGTGCCATTGATTTTTTTCACATCTGCATATGTACGAGTACACGAATAAAATTATTCTAAACATAATTCAAGCAGTTGTTGGTTTTCTCACGCATATTAGAAGGCTAAAGGAATCACAAAAGGCATTTTATCGAGTGTTAGTGAGAGGTCATTTAAGATGGTGTTGTTAGGGAGCTAGGACTGACGAAAGAACAGCAGCACTTAATTTAGTCTTTTGACACGTCGGGCTAAAATGTCTCACTAATGACAAGGCATCACTCACCTGTTTGATAATTCGTAACGCTCTCTTGGTCGACAAAAACTTTATTCAGCTGATATAGGTATTACACTCAGCTTGGTTTACTGCGGTGAATGGGAGAAATCTAAATATCACGCTTTCTTTTACAACAACGTCTTGAATTAATGGAAACAAATACAAGCATTCTATGTCAATCAAAAGTATGTCTTGGAATGTATAAAAAAATTGACATTTTTTTATACACCTTGGATGTATGAAATGCGAGATTTTATTTTTCAATAAATAACTGAGCTGAAATTCACAATAAAGTTAAGATCTACTTTGCCTCAGTACTCCCCTTTTCCCCTCTTTGTCGGATTGCTGATGTATCTCAACTTACGTACACGCCGCCATAAGCATACGCACGCAAACATTAACGAATACACACACACACATACAACTCATTAACTTTTCCTCGTTATCGCATGCTTATAAAAAATAAATGAATATGTAACACAAAAAAGGAAAGAAAAAAATGGTATAAAAAAGGCAAGACAGCTAAGTTACTCAATAACACGTAACAACAGTTTCCAAGGATTCTCATCACCGTTCGTTCGCGTTCTCCCCGCGGCCACTTTTTATGCAGTCAAGCAACGAGATTTTTACACGAGCCGCGAGATTTCCCGTTACTTTGCGAGACCGCTGAGTTATAAAAGCAGTGGGCATCGCCATCTTGATTCTTTCTTCCCTCCCCCCGACATGATGCACACGCGCGTGAATGTTTTAATGGCAAGCCATAATTTTCCCTACAGGATAGAATTAATCATTTAAATATTCCTAACTTTTCTTACTGAACTTTCTTTTTACAATGGAAACAAATGTAGATTGATGAATGTTTTTATTTATTTATTATGAATAACTTTTAATCAAATATAATTTATAAAATTGAATGGAGACGTTTTGATTATAATTTTCAGACTTGTAGATAATTTAACGCCTTGAATTATCAACTCAGACTTCTTTGATGTCTCAGCTAATGGATCTTCTTGTTCTACAAAATATTAACAACATTCTGATTTTCTATCGATCTAAACGTATCTTTTAAACATGTATAAAATATCTCTTTTGCGAATTTGTTTTTGAACTCTTTCTCTTGTTTGTGCTTATCATCCAACATTTCTTTCGTTCGCTCACATTTAAATATCACCCTAAAGCACAGTTTTCATTAAAAAAAAAAAATGCCTCTAAACCCCAAAATTGGAACCCCTAAAAAAGGGAACCCAAAACCTCTTTCTAACAGATGCTAAAACACCAAATGATTATGAAAATTAAAATAGAGAAGGTGAAATTCATTATATTCAATTTTGGCGCAAAGTGGGTGACGAGCACCTGCCATGGAAATAACGATAAAATAAAGACAGGCTCACAACGTCTCTTCTGTGGGAAAGAGGTTGCAGAGAAGAGAAAAAGGCACCTCCACCCACCCACTAAGCTACGAAGTCTATTTTGAACTCTGTCCAGGCAGGATAAGTTGCTTCTAGCAGCTCCTGCCCAGATGTGGCAACAGTACTCCATCAATGATAATTGGACGTCGACTGGCACCAGGATTTCTGTTTGCCTAAACGAATTGAGCATTGACTGACCGGTTTAGGATTATTTGCAAATTTATGTCTTTATCGTAATTATTGTAATTCTTGGGTCTCTGACTGCGTGTAATATAATTAATATAAGAAATAAAAGCACTTGAGAAAAGGGAGATATCCCTGGAATATTGTAACGTTACCGTTTCACACATACCACTGTGGGGATGAAATAAATTTTGAAAGCTAGTAATATTTAATTATATATTTAAAACAAAAACAAATCAAACCAATAAAACAAAATAAATAGCCTTCTTATTCTTAAATAAAGTAGCAGGGATACCCAACGTTGTCCGGGTCCACAACTAATAGAAAAGAAATGAAGTTCCGCCTGGACAACCCTTCTATACTAAGGGTATTGAGCACTTTTTTATTACTATATGTCAATTTTATCGTGGGCAATAAAATTTTCTTGTAAATTCTGCGACAGTTATAGCCCCAATCGGAGTATATGGAGGGGGGTTTACTGTACATAAGAAATGGTGATATAACAATTGACTAAAAATAACCGATTTCAAAAACAATAGATACAGTAAAAAATTTACTTAATTTAAGAAAATCCTACTTAAAAAAAAAAAAACGAATAAAAACACGAAAATGTAATCTTCTTAAAATAGAAGAATCTGAATTGATGGGTTAGTAGTACCTGACAACCTCCCTATCAAATTCTTCAACAATTCTACCCACCAATCAGATTATGGGAGAAGGGGGGGCCGTTGCAACGACCACGTTACTTTGTGAGTGCTTATCTGTTCGTAAACTTCAGAATTTTTTGTCTCCTTCAAAGATCGGAGGGAAAAACTTAACTGAAATGAATTCAATTTTAAAAATAGAAAAATAAAAATAAAATTCAAACAATTTTTCTTTTTAAGAAAACTAAAAGTTATTTTCAGCGTTTCGCAAACCGTGCAGGTTTCTTTTTCTTTTTAAACAAAATAAACGTTTTTCTGTTTTAAAAATGAATGCTGATTACTTATTCTGAAATAAAATGACACGTGCTGGGCGCGAACCTCCAAATTAAACACGCTATCCAATAGGCTAACATCGCAACGAAGTTATGACGTTGTAAATTTGTTTTTAAAATGAAGGTAGGGATTAATAGCATTCACGCATGCGTAGATTGTACTTGTTAAGAAAGGGCGTTGAAGCCAAGATTTTTACTTGCTCCACTTCAAATAAAATGACATTTGTATCTTAAAGAATTGATGATTTTTTTTTTCTAATTTTTAGATATTATACATCCGGATCTCTGTTCTTTCAGTCAATACCATATTCATAGAGGTCCGTTTATTATTTATTTATTTGTTTGACTTTTAGCTGGACATACAAACAAACACACATACATACACAGAGACGTTTTCCCTTTATATAATAAATTATTAAACGTTAAACGTACGTCAGTTTAATAAATGTCAAGCGCGAAGTTATTGGTATGAATAAACATAAAAGCATTTATAACCAGATATATTTCCACATTGTCATGACCAGACATTCCCTTCTTTGACCTTATACCATACTCTGCCTAAAACATTTTAGTTTTATGCAAATAAATATTACAATCAATAAATCAATCAAGAACGGGCCATGTACATTTTGTAAGTCTACTACTTGTAGACTTCCAAAGTCGTTAAAGAATCATGACAATATTATTATGTCTTCGATAGGAAGACCCCATGATAAATCTATTCCTATAGGGAGCAGTGGGCGAAACTTATCGCAACAAAACGATACACAATTTATTGCATTAAGAAATGAAAATGATATAACAATTGACTAAAAATAACCAACTAATTACGTTCAAAATATCATGTGCGCCAATTCATCTCTATAAGAGTTTCTACCAGTCTGTCAGGTGATCACGCTTAAGTTTGAAATAGTATTTTTTCCGTCTATTGTGCATACACTTAAAATAGCATTTTCAACGATCTGTCACGCTTAAGTTTGATATAGTATTTTCGGATCTATCAAGATGAAGTTAGAAATTGTATTTTCATTGATTTGTCAAGCTGAAGTTCGCAATATTTTCATTAGTTTGGCAAGCTCAAGTTTGGAATAATATATTAATTGATCTGTCAAGCTGAAGTTAGCTGTAACATTTTCATTAGTCTGGCAAAGTTAAGTTTAAAATAGTATTTTCATTGGTCTGTCAAGCTTAAGTTGAAATAGTCTTTTCAGTTGTCTGTCAAGCTTAAGTTTGTAATTACATTTTTATTAGTCTGTGAACCTTAAGTTTGGAATAACATTTTCATTGGTCTAGCAAGTTTAAGTTTGAAATAGTATTTTAATCGGTCTGTCACGCTTAAGTTCGAAATAGAACGTTCAGCGTATTTTAAGTATGAACTCTTTTATTTCGTTATATGTGACCCTAATAGGTATTCGAGTACAATATAAATTTGAAATGTTTGCAACTTGTTGTCAGCGATGTGACGACCTTCAATGAAATAGAATCTTTTCTATTTGATGGTTACATTTGATAACACATCGTTTCCAAGTAATTTATTTTCTGTGTTGAGAACACGCATTCATTTCGAGGTGGATCTTATCTCAGATTTATATATCAAAACGGCGAAGAGAAAACGATTATCCTGACTTGATGGATTTGAATAAGCAATAAACTACTGGTCCTAATGCCTCGTGCACCCCCCCCCGTCCCATTATCTAAAGTCTAGAGAAACAACGCTTTATTAAAAAATTGTTATTTTTTCTAACCAATAAAAAATTAGAGGACTATTTAATTTTGATGATAATCACGAGTATTTATTGGATATTGTTATATCTACAATATGAATTATCCTGTGGAGTTTTAAAAGTCGGACCTAAAAATCAATTTTGACTAGCCAATATTATTTTTTATTGTTATATCACGTAATTGGCACTATTATAATCTGACATAAAATTATCTTGTAAAATTTTTAGAGTCGGACCTAAATAGCATTCAGGCTGACAAATAAAAATTTGATTCTGGTTAGTCAATATAATTTGTCATTTTTTATATCACACTATTAACACGATTATAATCTATCATCAAATTATCTTGTAAGATTTTAAGTATTACCTAAATAACATTTGGGCGTACAAATAAAAATTTTACTCTGACTAGCCAATGTTATTTGTTATTGTTATATCATGTTATTGGCACTATTATTATTATTATTATTATTATTATATATATATATATATATATATATATATATACATATATATATATATATATATATATATATATATATATATATATATATATATATATATATATATATATATATATATATATATATATATATATATGAAACTCTTGGTATGCTTGTTTTCAGTAAACAAAAAAAACTACAGACCCGTTTTTCTTCACATTTTGCGACAGCGTTTATAGCTAATCAAAGTGTGTTTTATATACTGATTATTGATAGTTATTGGAATAAGGGTGGTGTTGTGCAACTAACTTTCAACTAACAATTTATTAAAAATAAAAAGATATCGTGAAATTTAAATATATATAACGAATAAATGTTATCAAAAGCAAGATAAGTTACTTTTCTATCTAATTAAATAATTTTTTAGTATTTTTATTTAACGTAACGTTTATTGGGCTCGAAAAACATAGTGTTTATCGGTGTATTTGAAAAATACAAATAGCGGCAGACTCTCTGTTGATTACGTGAAGTTTGGGAAAATGAGTTAAACTAAAAAGAACTATACAAAATACTGTCAGAAACCCACCGAATATATGTCAGTGGGTTTATAACAGTATTTTGTATAGTTTTTTAGTCTTAACTCATTTTCCCAAACTTAACGTATTCAATAGAGAGTCCGTTGCCATTTGTCTTTATCAAATACACCGATAAACACTATGTTTTTCGAGCTGATTTAACATTATACATTAAATAAAAACACTAAAAATTATCCAGTTAAGTAGAAAAGTAAGTTATCTTGCCTTTGATAACATTTTTTTTTTTTGATAAGTTTTTCGATTCTGTGTACAGCACCCCCCCTTACCCAAATACTAATTAAAAACTCACATTTTTTAATACAAAAAAAAAAAAAAAAAAAAAAACTCGATTTAGCGTTTCAACATTTTAGCAACGCTTGGCTTAATCCAGTGATTGCTGGTTGATCCCAAGCCATGACTGACGGAAACTCTCGAGGATCCAGGTCAAATTTTGCAAGAGTACCATTTTTTTTATTTTCGTTATTTTTTTTAATTTTTGGAGCGGATTGCTGTACTAAGAACATAAGAAACATGCATTTTCTCTTTTTTTTTTAGATTTTTTCCATAACACCAAATTGAGCCACAGCAACGCGTGGCAGGGTACAGCTAGTATAACATAAAATTATCTTGCAGAATTTTAAAAGTCGAACCTAAATAGCATTTAGGCTGACAAATAAAAATTTGATTCTGATTAGCCAATGTTATTTGTCATTTTTATACCATGTTATTGGCATTATGATCATCTCTACAATTATACAAATGCAATTTTGTGTGTGAGCGCATTCCTTATAGACTCCGAAATGGCTGAACAGATTTTGTTTAAAATGTACAGGACTTTAATGTATAAGTCTAAGAATGATCTTATTTTGTCTCAGAATACTCCCAATAATTTCCGATAATTGATAATCAAAACAGTTATTTTAATTTATCTATCATCGGTAAAGCCATTTTATCCATGTCGTCGCGTAGCAATAATGATAGAACAATGAGCCGTGAAAATTCTACTGTGGGTAAGTTGATGGCGTGGGGTTTTTTTTGTGTTTTTTTTTTGTTTTGTTTTTTTGCATGACGCGGTCTGTAAATTCAAACTCCACGCGTAATTTTCTTTTTTATTTACAGCAAAGAATTTTATAAGACTTGAAATTTTACATGTTGTTTAATAATAATAATAATAATAATAATAATAATAATAATAATAATAATATTAATAATAATAATAATAATAATAATATTATTATTATTATTATTATTATTATTTATTTATTTATTCATTCATTTTTTATTATTTTATTTTATTTATTTATTTATTTATTTTGCATGACGTGGTCTATAGGTTCAAACACCGCATGTAAATTTCTTAATGTTTTTCTTCGTTAAATGGAAAGAGGTTTATATGAAATAATTTTATTTAAAAAAAAAACAGTCGGTCATCAAGAGTGCAATGTAGAATATCATATATCTTGGACTAAGTTACTGCGCCGAGGCATATGAAGCTTCCTGCTGGGCGATTTCACGGATTTTGATGGCAATAAAAGATAGGAGTGTGAAATATTCGTTGATCATTGCCCGGGCAACGTCGGGTCACCCTGCTACTCTAACATAAAATTACCTCGTAAGATTTACAAGTTAGACCTAAATAGTATTTAGGAGTACAAATAAAAATTGGATTCTAACTAGCCTTTGTAATTTGTTATTTTTATATCACGTTATTGGCACTTATAATCTAACAAAATTATCTTGTAAGATTTAAAAGTCGGACAGAAATAGTGGTTAGACTGACAAATAAACATTGGATTCTGACTAGCCTATGTAATTTGTTATTTTTATATCACGATATTATAATCTCGACAATTATATAAATGCAACTTTGTCTCTGTGTGTGAGTTCGCTCCGAAACGGTCGAACAGATTTTCTTTAAAATTAAGAGAACTTTGGTGTATAAGTCTGGGAGTGATCTTAGTTAACTTTGTCTCAGAATACTTCCAATAACTATCAATAATCGATCATCGAAACCGTTATTTTAATTTATCTATCATTGGTAAAGCCATTTTTCCATGTTGTCGCTTAGCAACAATGATAGAATAACGACCGTGAAAATTCTACTGTAAGTTGATAGTGTTTTTATTTCTTTTTTGCATGACGTGGTCGTTATGTTCAAACTTCGCACGTAAATTTCTTATTTTTCTTTTCGTTACCTGCAAAGAATTTTATAAGGCTTGAAAATGTACATGTTCTTAGCAGTGCAAAGTGTAAATTATGTTTCTGTTTTTGAACGTCCATTGACCAAGCAACAGATCCTGAAGAAATTGCAAGACAGTCTACACACATATTTAGTGAAAATGTGATTCAGAGGTTTCTTGTATGTCGGTTTAACAAAACATAGGCACCAACAACCAAGCACAAGTAGTATGCCCGGCAACATAAGATAAGGAATTTTTCGACACAGTTGACTAATTATACAACGATGTTGATTCCTGTGGTTTCTTTCGCATACGGTTCAAGAAATCATGCCCCCCCCCCAAAAAAAACTCACCAAAGTAGTTGGTTTTGAGCTGGAAGAACAGCTGCTAAGGAGACAAATTAGAGAAATTGGGTTGCTGCTGGCACGTTGCATAATGCATCGCTATGTAGGGCTAAGTTGATCAGTAATATATTGTCAATATAACCGAAATTTACTAAAATAATTTTAGGATTACAAAAAAAGAAAGAAAATATTGGAAATAACAAAGGTGCGGATCAAAATAAGCATAAAAAGGGCATCAAAGCAATCCCCGAGCAAGGGCGGATAATACTGCTAGTTTTAAATATATAAGAGCTCGGGTGGATAGAGGACTTTTTGAAATGGCGGCTGTTGTCTGAACATCCTCCACTAAGTTGCAGTTGTTGTTGTTGTTGTTAAGCATTTTCGGATGAATCAAATAATTACTGTTGGCATTCTTTCATGTACTTATGGGAGGGGTCACGTAAAGGTTGCAGACATCCTTAAGTAAAATGTTTCTATGGAACGAAATGGAGTCGATCTTGGCGCACCCAGGTTGTCAGCCCGTGTCGTTAACCACTGAACCCTGTCACCTCTCCAAGTGGTGAAGTTTTGGGTTACATTTTCCCCCCCATTATTAACTAGATCTGCCCAACTCGAATTCAACAGCCAGTTTATACTCATTCGCTTAATTTGGACTTCAGAGAACTGACAACTTCTATTTACCCCAAAAGATCCCCCTCACCAAAAATAAACAACAATAAAGTGAAAAACAAATAAATAAGAAAATAGCCCCCCCACCACCACCTCAAAAAAAAAAAAAAAAAAAAAAAACAAGAAGCCAAAAGACACTTCAAAAAACTTCATGCGCTTAAATAAATTTTCGAGAAAACCACTTTCTTTTCGAGAAGTTTCTCCGGTACTTTATTTATTTATTTATTTATTTATTTATTTATTTTGCTTTTTCCTTAAAAGGATTCTACGTTTGTTCGTTTCTTACATCTTTTAGGAACGGCCAAAGCCTGTTCTTCATTTGTTTTGTTTTCTTTCATTTTTATAACAAATGAATCAAAATTTTAAGAATATATATATATATATATATATATATATATATATATATATATATATAGTATATATATATATATATATATATATAGTATATATATATATATATATATATATATATATATATATATATATATATATATATATAATTTAAAGGAGATTAGAACAATAGTCTAAAGAGCAGAGTATATTTTAATGTAATAGTAAAATTACAAGTTTAATTAAAATACAGGGAAAGAAAAAGTGCTCGTTGTAATTTAGATATATAATAAGCTCGATCACATCACTAAATATTAATGCGTGTGTGTGTGTGTACATATATATATATATATAGTAGATATATATATATATGTATATATATAGTAGATATATATATATGTATATATATAGTAGATATATATATATATATGTATATATATATAGTAGATATATATATAGTATATATATATAGTATATATATATATATATATACTAGATATATATATATAGTATATATATATAGTATATATATATATATATATACATATATATATATATATATATATATATATATATATATATATATATATATATAGAGAGAGAGAGAGAGAGAGAGAGAGAGAGAGAGAGAGAGAGAGAGAGAGAGGGGAAGATATTGAACCTGAAAGTTGGGAAGCTTGTTTTAGCAAAAAAAAAAAAAACTTTTCAAACAAATCGAATTCTTCACAACTCGAAGCATGAACATCGACGATAGACATGTTTTACATCATTGACTTGATACGATTAGAGGTTTTGATATCATTGACTTGATACGATTAGATATCGTTTTCTTTTCACAAGTGTAACTCCACTAGATGGGTGCTGACAATGGGTAACGACACGGACTGACGACCTGGGTGTTCCATGTTCGAATCCACAAAAATCACTTTCATTTAGAATGTTGGCAACGTTCTCGTGACCCCCCGCAAGTACCAGTTGTTTGTCTAAAAAGAATTTTGACAAGAAAAATATCGGGAAAACCAATGCCAACGATAAAATATCCCGATATGATATTGAACTCTATCAAATATGGCAAAATACTCCATCTTAGGAAAGATTTAACTCCCATACAGGTAGAGGATTGCGCCAAGAGTAATATATTTTCTGGAGCGATAGAATGATCCAATTACTTTAATAGTGATTCGTGTAAGTCTTACATTTCAGGTCTAGAGTGAAGTTCAATCCTAGAAGCTTAAAACAAAGGAATTCATCAAGAAGATAGCCAATCATTTTAACTGTGGCAAAGTAATAATCCAAGCGTTAGTGTTAAAATAAGAGGGGTTTGGTTTAAATGTATTAAAAGTAACTATACACTTTCTTAAATAACCAGGCAATACAGTTTAATCATGTTCGCAAACAAATTCTCGTTAAAATACTAAAGTTAAACAACGTTCAGCCTAGTCAAAACCAAATGGGTGATCATTTGGAAATATCAGTCTCCTGTATGTATGGGAACTTCAGCACATCCCCGCAAGAACTACAAAAACCTAACGTCGACATCTCACCTGACGGAATATACAAGAACTAGGGACTGCTTCTAACATAAAATTATCTATTGTTTTTTAATCGGACGTAAATAGCATTGAGGCTGACAAATAAAAATTTCATACTGACTAGCCAATGTTATTTGTTATTGTTATATCACGTTATTGGCACTATTATAATCCAACATAAAATTATCTTGTAAGATTTAAAAAGTCGGACGTAAATACCATTTAGGGTGACAAATAAAACTTTGATTCTGACTAGCCAATGTTATTTGTTATTTTCATACAACGTTATTGACATTATTATAATCTAACATAAAATTATCTTGTAAGAGTTTTAAAATCAAACCTAAATAGTATTTAGGCGTGCAAATAAAAATTTCATTCTGACTGACCAATGTAATTTGTTATTTTATACCACGTTATTTGCATTATTATAAGCTAACATATTATCTTGTAAGATTTTAAAAGTTGGACCTAAATAGCATTTAGGGTGACAAATAAAAATTTGATTCTGACTAGCCAATGGTGTTTCTTATTGTTATACCACGTTATTGACACTATTATAGTCTAACATCAAATTCTCTTGTAAGATTTTAAATTTGATTCTGACTAACAAATGGCGAGACCAAATTTTATACAATTCACCTTTTTCTAAACCGTAACTAATGCCGTCCATGTTCTATTATCTTGCTGTGACAGTGTCAAATGAACAAACTAACAACAGTCCGCACAATCGTTTCCAACAAATGCATGCGCAGTCGTTAGTCTTTCATGCATGGGCCACGATCCTCCAGTGATTATGATCTTCTGTTAACTTTAGAGGAAATTATTTATGCACGGAAACACAAATGTTCTATTGTCGAGGGAAAGTTTGTTAACAAGGGAGTGAAACTACATAGGCATAAATTAATTTTTTCTTACTATAAACAACGTTTGTTTTTTTTTGTTTTTTACATAAGTACGCGCTTGTTGATTTTTCATCTTTTTTATCGTTGCTTTTCTATGCAATGTTTGTATAGAATGGTTCGTGGGGGGGGGGAGACGCTTGATCTCCCCGCTTCAATATGTAACAGAGAGCGTATTAGCGCGTGGGAAATATCAGCAGCAGCGGAGAGCAAGCGATTATATTAGCAACGGGAGCAGCGTTTGGACGCGTATGCAAATTAGAAAGTGTGTGCGAGATGGCACAAAAAGGAAAAGAAAAAAGCACCACGTGGTCGGGAGAAAGTCAGCGCCAAAGGAGATGGGCGTGTAAAATGGAGACAAGAAAGGACTGACTGGGGGTAGCGTCTGGTCAAAACAAAGACAAACGTGTGTCTAAGTAGATGGGCATATGGCCACACAGTAATTGAGAGACTCTTTAAGCTGATTTCGAAACAGGGAGAAAGAAAAACGATAATAAACGACTGTGTTAAAAAAAAAAGTCGGATTTATTTATTTTAGTTTGTTTGTTTCTTTGTTTGTTCCTTTTCGCTGGTGCCGGACGACGCGGGAGTCCGAGAGAGGTTTAAACTGTAACGAACACGGTTCGAGCGTAACAGTCACGTTACAAATCACACCAGCTGCATTGGATCTATTTCCGTTTGCCGCTAGGTTATCCTGACATGTACTTAATGTAACACTCGTCGAAATTCGTACTAATAAACATAATCTCTACTTGCTGGTGGAGGGTCCCAATATCAACACTATATATATAACAATATATATATAACAATATATATATATATATATATATATATATATATATATATATATAACAATATATATATATATATATATATATATATATATATAACAATATATATATATATATATATATATATATATATATAAGTGGCGGACGGATGTTTGTTTAAATAGACATTGGGGCAGGTTATTTACGGGCATCGCTTCCGTGGTCAAGTGGAGAACTGCCGACTGTCAACACGACGGTTCTAGGTTTAATGCTTGGCTTGGGAGAGGTGCTAGTCTAGCGACACTGATGAGTTGGGATACAACGAAACATGACTATGTCGATGACTACAAATATACATATATATATACTAGCAAAAATACCCGTCGTTGACTGGGTTCAAAAACAGCCTACAGAAAATGGACTCTGATTTATGAAAGTATGATAGGTTATGAACAGGAAGGGTTGTAAAGAGATAGCTTCGAATTTGGGGCTATCAAAACCAAAGCAAAATATGATGAAAGTAAAAATAAAATAGATAAGCCCCATAATTTATTATACCATACCTGTTCACACTGAAACACTTATCACAATATTCTGTGGATCTATATTAAAAACCTTGTTAAACTTTGTGACATATTTCCATTCTATGGAGGTCAGGTGCGAACGAACACCCCATAATTTTATTATACCATAGTTCTTCAAACTGAAATATAATTATCAAAGTATACTTACGCAGATAGATATAAAAAGTCTTTATTAAAGTTTGTGCCTATTTCCATTCTATGGAGGCCAGGCGCGAACGCAGACCCCACAATTTTATTATACCATCCCTATTTCAGTTAAAACATACTTATAAAAGTATTCTTATGTACATATATATCAAAAACACTTGTGAACGTTTTTTTTTTTTAATTTTTTATTTCCATACTTTGTGGACCAGGCGCGAACGCAGACCCCACAATTTTAATGGACCACCGTTCTGCCAGATCAAACATACCCATTCCTGTGTCTCGATACATCTTCTATCATTATATGTAATCAGTTTTTTTAAATCGTCAACCCCATAGGAGCCTATTCTTGACCACACACACACACACACACACACACACACAGACATTCAGCTTTATATATATATATATATATATATATATATATATATATATATATATATATATATATATATACTAGCTGGATGCCCGGCGTTGCTCGGTCGTACAATACGCTTACTGTGTTTTAAAAAAAAAGAAAGAAAAGTCGGATTTATTTATTTTTGTTTGTTTGTTTGTTCCATTTGAATGGTGCCGGATGACGTGGAGGAGGTTTGAACTGTAACGAACACGGTTCGAGCGTAACGGTCACGTTACAAATCACAACAGCTGCATTGGATCTATTTCCGTTTGCCGCTCATTCGTAGACATTTATGCTGATGACACTACTATCTATGATAGCACATCTAAAACCGTAAACGACCAAGTTCTCTCCGATTCTCTCTCTTCTGATCTTGAGCACGTGGTACAATGAGGAAGGAGTGGCTGGTTACTTTTAATGCATCTAAAACCAAGCCTCTATCTTTACATCATTCACGCCCTGCATCAATTGAAATGAATGGCTCTCGTCTTGGAGAGGCCTCATGTTTTGACAAGCTTCTGGTCTTGACCTTTACTCCTGATCTGAAATGGAACACGTACATCAAATCTGTTGCCAAGGCCGCTGGAAAAATGGTGGGATCCTTCTATCGATCCAGTAGATATCTCACTGCTGATGCAATTCTCTATCTATATAAGAGCCAGGTACGTCCAAGGATGGAGTACTGTTGCCACATCTGGGTATGAGCTGTTAGAAAGGACTTGTCTTGCCTTGATAGAGTTCAAAATAGACTTCGTAGCCTCGTAAGAGATGTCCTTTTCTCTTCCCTGCAACCTCTATCTCACAGAAGAGATGTTGCGAGTTTTCTCTGATGTATCGTTATTTTCATGGAAAGTGTTCGACTATGGTCCCCCCTCGCCAAACTTTCACAAGAAACACTTGTCTAGCTGAAAACACTATCAATAATTCCCCTCACTCTTTATCTGTGCCTAAACACAAAAGTAGATTCCATTAACAAAGCTTATTTCTTAGAACTGCACGCCTGTGGAATTGTCTTCTGTTTTCCTGCTTTCCAGCTGACTACAATATGGTTGTCTTCAAGTCTAATGTAAACAAGTTTTGATGAGCCGTTCCACTTAAGTTAACAAATTTACCGAATCTTCATTACTAATGATTACTATATTGTCCAATTCACTACGGCACACTCTTAACCCTTATCCTTAAGTTATTTCTGGGCCTTGATAAATGGTTATGCCTATATAAATAAAGATGTATGTGTGTGTAAATGTTTAATAGGCAAACTCTGAAACTATTGGTCACATAACCGTGGCTACCGAGAGTAAAGAAGGCCAATGCACATGATAGCGTGACGTCTTTATCAGATCCATTTGTAGGTATATGGTCTAGGCTAACGGTCCCTTATCAGCAGCAGTTTTCATCTAGTTTTCAGTTTGCTGTCTAATATGATTTATTCTTGCGTTGTTCCAAATTGCCGGGGAAATTATCCAAAAGGCACCAAAGTACATATATTTTCTTTTCCGAAAGAGAAGTATCAAGTCTCAATTTAGATACGTGCCATTAGACGGGAAAATTTTATTCCAATCAAATATAGTAAAGTAAGTAATGTTATTTGTTTATAATTAAACGTATATTTAATTAGAACTGTATTCAAGAACTTTCATAACGTTTGATAACATTGTTAAAATAAATTAAAATATTTTCATAACGTTTTATAACATTGTTAATATAAATTAAAATATTTTCATAACGTTTGATAACATTGTTAATATAAATTAAAATATTTTCATAACGTTTGTTAATATAAATTAAAGAAACAATACTATTTATTGCTAATACAGCAAATATTATGTTGATATTTTTAACTGTTTATTTTCTTATAAGGCTAAAAAGTCTATCAGGAATGAAAGGTTGACACGAAAGCAATTATTCAAACATAGACAGAAGTTCTCTTGCCCATTATTTTTAAACTAAATTCAATAAAATTTAAATTTGCTCAAAAACAAAGTTTATGTTCATCCACCAAAACTTTACATTATTAATATTTAATTATGATATTACTATAAGTTAACCTTAGAATGGTAAAAAGACAGAGATACGTCTAAGAAAACGTTATAGTCTACAATAAGTGGTTTATCTATCAAAATGCTGCTGTCCTTGGGAACCGAACTTTGATTAGGCCCTGAATTTTTTCTTTCCATTTAAAATGTGATATGAAAATTCGGCACTTCTGCAATACTGCGTGGTAACCACATTTTTGATTTTCAGTTTGGAGAATATTATTATGAGGACACATTTATTTGATGATCAGTCTGTAGCACTTTCCTCGAATTACCTTCTTTCAATTGGCATTGGTTCAATAACATTGAATAGAGATCTTCAATTGTACAAATTACCACGTGGATAGACGGTAAATTCAATTTGTAACCTGATGACTAAGGTTTTCCTGCAATGTTGGTTAGCTTCGTGAAATAGCAATCTTGGCTCCTAGAAATGATGCCGTTGATATGATCGATTATAATCTTTTGCAAGAGTTATCAATCCATTGATTGTGTTATTAATGAAGATAAGGCAGTATAATTTCCTGCAAAATTCACTACAACCGCCTAGAATGCCACACCATAACCTGATATTGAAGGAAGGAGCTCCAGTAATATTTAAGAAATATTGATCCCCCTAAATTGTGGAATGGCACACGGTTAACATTAAAATCTTTTGAAAACGAATGTTCTGGAAGTCATTATAATAATTGGTCATTTTAAAGGTGAAATTGTGTTAATTCCTCTGGTACGTGACTGAAATCAACCAATGAAAGGTTGACACGAAAGCAATCTTTCAAACATAAACAGAAGTTCTCTTGCCCATTATTTTTAAACGAAATTCAATAAAATTTATTTTGCTCAAAAACAATAAATTTTGTAAAGTTTATGTTCATCCGCCAAAACTTTACATTATTAATATTTAGTTATGATATTACTATAAGTTAACCTTAGTTATTTCCTGTAGAATTCACTACAACGCCTGGAATACCACATCATAACCTGATATTGAAGGAAAGAGCTCCAGATATATTATCAAGAATTCTTGATCAACCTAAACTGTGTAACAGCACACGGTTTGAAAACTAATGTTCTGGAAGCCATTATAATAACTGGAAATTTTAAAGGTGAAATTGTGCTGATTCCTCGAATAACCCTTATTCCTTCTGACATGCCATTTCAGTTCAAATGTTTACAATTCACAATAAAAATGAGTTTTGCAATGTCTATAAATTAAGCTCCAAGACAAAGCCTCAAATTTGTTGCACTTAATCTTAAGACATCTTGCTTTTCTCAGGGCCACGCATTGGAAGTTCCGAAAAACTTTACATTTACACACCTGTTAGACGTCACATCCAAAATGTTATTTATGTAGAGGCTCTTCAAAATTAATGCTACTGGTACATTTACCAGTGTTCAGGTATGCACTGCTTGAAACTAAATTTTAATTATTTCATTAACAGAACAGATTACTAATATCATCTTTATATATATTGTACATCAAATATTTTGTAGTGAACTACTACTATGATGCTACTACGGTATGCTTCCCTTATTTCTCTCTTTCTCCCTACTCTTCTACTTTTCCCTTCCTTTCTTCTCTCAACGTCACCAGAGGTTTCAGCCAATCGAAATAGAGGACTGTCCTGGAGGGAGATACAAAGAAAAAATCTCTCTCAGACATGCGGAAACGATAGAAGCATCAACACGCGACGCACCAGTTTCCCTGGGTAAAGACTTTTATCAAAGAAATATACCATCCTCTTTGTACCCTATATCTTGGAAACTTTTATAAAACATCATCAGTCCTAAAGTCTCGTCGCACTTAATTATAACCGATGTTTTCTTTTCCACAACCGTTCTTTTTCAGCACTCTTGTTCTCTCTCTAATTTCGGAGGTACTCTCAAAAGGGGACCGACCGAAATGGTGACCCTTTCTCAAACGTCGTTAAAATTTATGGTAACCGCCATAAGTTAAAACGAAAGATTTAACAGTTTTCAGATATGCACTATGATATAAAATAATAATTGCAATTCTTACATCATAGTTTGAAAGAAGAAGGACAAAAAGATAACAGATTAAACTAGAAAAAAGAATTAATACTAAAAAAATGACATTCGCACATGTTAAATACTCGGCATTTATCGGTAATCCTCAACTTCTAACGCAATCGTAAATATATTTAGTAGCAGACGACTTTTCTTGTGCAGGATTTTGCAGCATTTCATGTCATTTTCCATTTACTTCAAATTCATTGAACCATCCCGTAATAATGTCCGCGGTGACAACGACCACGCTAAGAATGCTTCTGTTAGCGATGGAACCTGAAACACAACTAATGAAAATTGACAATGGCAGTAACCTTCTTGTTTTGCATCGGACGCCATTGCTTCTTCGCAGTAATTTTATTACTGAAAACAAATGACATCGAAAAAAAAAACAGAAAGTTTTATTCTTTCGTACTCTTATTAGAATAAACGCCGATATATTTATCTATCTCTCTAGAGTGCATCTTTTCTTCGAATAAATATACAGTCATATTCTACCCATTTGAAGAATAATGGACTTACCTAAAGACTATAAATACGGTTACGTCTAACACGCTATTAAGTAATGATTTGCATTATTCATTTGGTGTAGGGTTACGCTTGCGATCGCTTGTTAGTCCACGTTATGATCTTGACAATCCGATTTTGAAAAATGTTAACATCTTATAACGTCTAACATTATAAGTGCATTTGAGAAGTTTTCTCGCCGCACAAGCAGAAAGGACCAGCCTATAAAATCAACTGTACATTCTTTAATATAAATTCTTTTAATATAAATCTCAACTGTCTGTTTAAATGTATGTATGCTTGTATGTCTGCTTAAAACTTTCTAGAGAGGCGATGGATTTTCACGAGATTGGTACCGTTTTGAAGTTCGACCTTTCGGACGACAAATATCGAAAAATTGGCTAAGAACAGTAATTTCTTCACCTTCAACTCGGCACTTTTCTTTTTTCGCCGATATTTTCGAAAATCATTCCCTCTTTCGATTGACTAGCCTTAATTTAAACCTTCACCATTTCCGGTTTGGCAATGGACGCACACTTCCGAACACTCTTCCGAACACCCGGGCAACGCCGGCCATCCAGGCTAGTTCTTTTATAAAACAGGAGCGCGTTCGAAATAAATGTTTCATTTTAGAGCAACTGATCCATGATACTTGACTTTTGTACGTTTAATTTTAATTCAAGTGATTATGTAAAAATAATTTCATGAGATCAAAAGTTGGCTTTTTGATAAGACAGGAGTGCGTTCGAAATAAATGTTTCTGTTTAGAGCCCAATTGACCCATGATACTTGACTTTTGTATTTTAAACTTTAATTCAATCTATTATAGAAAAATATTTATCAAACATCAACAGTAGGTTCTCTACAGTGCAATGTAGACTAGAATGTATTGTGCATTAATTCACTGGGAGGGGGGCATGTGATGATACACTGCGAGGTGTAGCGTCCTTAACTAGTGCAGACAATCCATCGAGTTGATAAAAAAATGGACGATTTCACTGATTTCGTTGACAATAAAAGTCTGTGAGGGCGGAAAATTCATTGATCCTACATTCAATTCCGGACAACGTCGGATCTCCCTGCTTATATATATATATATATATATATATATATATATATATATATATATATATATATATATATAAAATGAAATAAGAATTACAATTAAGTTTACAAAGATAACCCAAAATAGTAAACTTAAAATATATAAATATTGCAGACTTATTCTTCATAAAGTAATCCTTACTCAATGAAATCAAATAATAGAGCGAATAAGAACGAATAATTAATAAAATACGTAAAAGAAACACTTTAACAAGACTTAAAAACATTTAATTTTCAAAAAGGAAACACAAATTATATATATATATATATATATATATATATATATATATATATATATATATATATATATATATATATATATATATTCTCCGTTCTGTCTCGTAGTGACCACACTGAGGACAACTTGCATAGTTTAGGAATCATTCTTACCAAATTACACGTTCCTGTTGAATAGCGTAGACGTATAAAGCGAACGTACGTGCGGGCTTTGGCGGACAGACAAACGCATGTGTCTCTTTTTAGTATAGATTATAACGACGGAAATTTGATCATATCTATGTCTCGGGTTACAGACTTGTCGATCTAGCCTTTCTATAAACACACCATAATCATTATTTGAAAGTATTTTTAGATACGGCTGTATCTGTCTGTCACGCAGAAGATTCGGATATCAGTTTCAGCGCTAAATGCGCTAATTCAACGGACGCATCTAAAGCAAACATGTTCGTGTGCCCCTCCCCCCTCTACATCTCCCACCTCATCCCAGCTCGGAAGAGGTTCGCGTTGCTTAGACAACATTCTAATCATAAAAACGTAATGCAGGTTTCTTGCAATCGCAAACCATTTTTGTGGAGCAGAAGGTGATGCCTTTATCAGCAATTCTTTGGCGCCATCTTGAAATTACGAAGAATTGAGAAACACAATTGAAAGAAGAAGGAAAAGAAAATCACCCACGCAGCGCCGTGTCATTGTGTATGAACTGGTTAAAAAATTTGCGTAAAGAGTTAATCTTTTGAAATTATAATGTCGACAAAGATTTCTTCTTCGCCCTCTCTCTCTCTCTCTCTCTCTCTCTCTCTTTCTCTCTCTCTCTTTCTATTTCTCTCTCTATTTCTCTCTCTCTTTCTCTCTCTCGCTCTCTCTTTGTATTTCTTCTCCCATTTTCTCCACACATTCAAACTTTCTCTCGTTCTCTCTCTTTTATTTTCTCTTTTTATTTATATCTCAGTCTTCTCCTCTTTCCACAATTCTCTCTGTCTTCTCTGTTTTTTATTTGTTTGTTTGTTTTGTTTTGTTTTTTAAACTCACGTTCACACCTAACAAGGCATATCGCCACTTGGACGTAAGCGGCTACTATTTGGGACAATGCATAGGGAAGATTAACAAGATGTTGGTTTACGTAACATTTAAACTTATGCATATCAGTACAATCAGGGAGGTGGGTAGCAGGAAGGGAATTCCAAAGTTTAGCTGTTCGAGAAGAAGCTATTAGAGTAGAAAGCTTTCTGGCATTTAGGGACCTCAACAGTGAAGGGGTGAGATTTTGTTGCTAAGCGTGTTTGTTGGGGATATGTATGTCGAGGGGGCACAAGTTCATCAGAGCACATTCCATTAAAATATTTGTAAAACAGGCACAGAGATACAACATTGCGGCGATGGGACAGGGGTTGGAGCTTGGTTGATAGTTCGGGAACTATTAGGTTGAAAACTCTTTTTGGACATCCTATCAAAGAGGGGGAGGCTAGTGGTAGATGCACCAGCCCAGATGTGGCAACAATACTCTATGCATGGGCGAATGGTGGCCGTGTGAGTAGTCTTCAAGCTCGATAGAGGGAACCCACCTTCTTTGCAGCAGCCTTCGCAATGTCCTCAATTTAGTTGTTCCAGTTCATATTGGCCGCGAATGTTAAACCGAAGAGCTTAAAGGTAGAATTCTCAGGTAGGATGTTATTTGTCATGGATATCGGTAGTTGGAGAGGCGTCTTGTAATTTTGGAAGGAGAGCAGCTTAGTCTTACTAGCATTAAATCCATTCCGCTAAGGTCTGGGGGTCATTTTCTAACGATTTTCCTATTGTCTTAGATTTGTGTACATCCGTTTTTCCCCTCGTGCGTGTTATCTATATCTATCTTCATCTTTTTTCTCTTTCATACACTGACATTCTTTCTTGCTTCTTCTCCCCCTTCTCTCTCTCTCTCTCTCTCTCTCTCTCTCTCTCTCTCTCTCTCCTTCTCAATATCCCCGGTTCCTGGTACTGTTCTCTTTTTATTCCCATCCTTCTCTCTTTCTTTCCCACTTTCTCTTTTTACCTCACTGTCAATTTCTACTCACCCCTCACCTCTCTCTTTTATTCCAGTTCCGATCTTTCTCCCTCTTTCTCTTTCATTCGAAACGATGGAAAAGGAAGGAAAGATAATCTAAGTGGCTAACAAGAATGAATTATTTTTTGTAATTCTCAAAGGACACTAGGAGTTCAAATTCAAAGCAAGAAAAATTCCAGGAAACAAAAATTAATTTCTTGAACTTTAGCCCGTTTTTTTAATGTCTCGTATCATGAGCATAACATATTTTCTATTACGCATTCAAAAAACGTTTTATATATGTCATTCTACCAAGCAAAAGTTTTTTAAAGTTAATTCTAAATCAGCGTATCATTTCACCGCCAAAAACATGGCTGTCGACTTAATATATTTCAAGTTACTTCCCTTGAACATATTCAAGTTATCTCCCCCTTGAATTATACAGCCAGCCATTACAGTATAGCCTTTTTCACGGAATTCTTTAGCAGATTGGATTTCTAATAATACAAAGTATGTCGTATTCCCGTTGCATAACCTATTTGTTTACTCTGGCATTTCCTATTTATTTCGAATGTGTGTAAGGATTTTAACATAGACTCTTTCATCACATCCTTTTCGTGTATCATGTTTTATGTTCATCTTTTTATTTATTTTTTTTTTTTTAATTTT
>NC_136487.1:14674284-15114284 GCF_053919585.1 Euprymna scolopes
ATAGCAAATTTTTCATGGAGGCATAATTTACATGGGTCGTCTAAATGTCTGCACGTGGTAGCTTGTCTTATTATTTTCCATTCGACTACCGGTGAATGTCCGCTTTCTTTGAGTTCCCAGTATTTATTCGCTAGTGTTGTTTTTATACGGTGATTTTTATTTTTGAATGTACTTTTGTGGTCATAGTATCGGGTTTTGAAATCTAAGGAAGTCATGCCTACGTAATATTTCTTGTTATTCGGGTTTTCTTTCGCAAATATTGTTGCCTGGTAAACTACACTTTTTGTTAGACATTTATTTTGGACTGGGCAAAGTGTGCGGTGTCTACAGTTGCATTTATCTTGTTCGTTATTAGTATTTTTATTCATGGTATGGTTGTTCTTGTCCGGGGTTGGTTTGTTATTATTATTATTATTATTATTATTATTATTATTATTATTATTATTATTATTATTATTATTTCTGCTAGTGTTTGGTTTTATTTTTGTCATGGTGTCTACTTTTTTTATTGCTTATTTTGTTGTTGTTTACATTGTTTTCATTTAGTATTTTGTTATTATGTGCTTTAATTATCATCTCTAAATTTTCGCAACAACTGTAAGATAACTTCAAGGTATTTTTATTGAAGATTTTGTGTAAGGGGTTGGTTTTCTTATGGGATGATCATCTTTAGTTAACTATTACGTGTAATTATATCCATACAGATATTCTACATGATTCATACTGCCATAATATTTGCGTAAAATCTTCACAGTAAACAAAAAAAATACATATATATTTATGTATGCGTATATATTTTTGTTTAATCTATTAGTCTATCTATCTATATATCTATCTATCTATAAAAGTGAACGTGTCTGTGTGTCTGTGTGTCTGTGTCTGTCTGTCTATGTACATTTCCCTACGCAATAACTCTGTCAATTTTTAGCCTACAGACTTGAAATTTGATATACAGGGTACTGAGATTTCGAAAAATCGATGTGATCGGTTTTCGGCCAGAAATTTGGATGTTAAGGGGTCAAAGTTCAACGATGTGACCTTTGAGAACTCTACCACTCCTCCGACAATTTTCGGTCTAAACACTTGAAATTTTAGATATAGGTTCCTTCGACATGGATCTAACTTAATAACTTGATTTGAGTCCAAAACAGTAAATATTAAGGGGTCATAATAGGGGTCAAAGTTTAAAAAAATTGACCTCTGCGGTCTCTACCAAATTACTCAGATAATTTCTGGTCTAAACATTTGAAATTTTACACAAAGGGTATTCAGAGATAGGGCAAGGTCGAAAATTTGAGCTACCAATATATAAATGTATGTATATATGTTTGCATGCCTACCTAAAACTTTTGACAGAGGCGGTGGATTTTCACAAGATGAGTATCGTTTTGAAGCTTGACCGTTCAGACGACAAATACCGAAAAATTGGCTAAAAACATTAGTTTCTTCACCCTCAACTGGGCACTTTTTTGTACAAGGAGGGGTCGTTTTTTTTTTTTCGCCGATATTTTCGAAAGTCATCCCCTCTTTTCGATTGTCTAGCCTTAATTTAAACCTACGTCACTTCCGGTTTGACGGTGGTCGTAACAGCAAAGAAGTCACGTTTTTTCCACGTTCTTTTCCTCCTTCACGATACGGGTTCGAGCCTGCCTTTCTACTACCACTTTTTCCTTTTTGCTTGCTCAACACACACCTCCAAACATCCGGGAAACGCCAGGCACCCATGCTAGTATATATATAATTGTAAAATGATTTATGAAGCCAATAATTTCGGTACTAAGAACTCAATATCAACAACCAATCAATATACGATCGATTTTAGGACTTCTTTATTTGAATAAAATCACATTGTCATCATCATCATCAGCAGCAGCAGCAGCAAGATTAGTCATCAACTAAAACCTAAAATAAATATATGATCAACGGGGATTAGAAATTAAGTAGAAATCTTAAATATTAAATCAACAAATAACAAATCAAAATTAGAGGCTAAAAATAGGTAAAATAATGGGCCATAGTAATTCAAACAGATATATTATTAAAAACGATTACAATAATTTTTATAGGCTATTTGCATTTTAAGTATCAAATACAACGTGAAAAACACGATGCGTGCGTGTGTGTGTGTGTGTGTGTGTGTGTGTGTGTGTGTGTGTGTGTGTGTGTGTGTGTGGCTAGCACATAGCATATGATGCAAGACTGTAAAGAACCCATAAAAATTCTCCCAACTGATAAATGTACGGACTGTCTCAGAGAATGAGGGTCATGCGTAGGCTGATGTGATATTTTGCTGTTTCGTTTTTATTTATATTCTTTATACTGATGAACTCAACGAAATAGAATAAAAATACATGCACAGAGAACTACTTAAAGTAGCCCGATTCCTCTAATCTTTCTCTTAAGGACACAACAAGACCGACACTACAAGATTCTTTTTCCAACAAGATGGCGCTACATGCCACACGTCTCACAGATCACTGACACGAGTTTATGACATGTTTACAGAGGAGAGAACAATAAGCAAAAGTGTTATGGCCACTACGTTCCTCGGACTTGTCATCACGTGATTATCTTTCGGAGACTTTAAAACAAAAGTTTATGCAAATAATCCTCACAATCTAGACCAACTAAAGGAGAACATTACCAACGCTATCAGGAGAATCACCAGAGAAGATTTACAGGCAGTATCTGAAAACGTTGTTAAATGTGACCAGAAATGCATAGATGTCAACGGGGAGCACTTCCGGCATCTACAGGTAATTTAAACAAAAAAAGAATGTTCCTCCTTTCTATTACATTTTCTGGGCTACTTTTAAGTAGGCCACCTTGAATATCAATACGGACCAAAACAATTGTACGCTTGAATCTCTACTATCATATAAAAGAAACTCTGTGTGTTTGTTTGTTCCTTATACACTCGAAAACGGCTTGGCCGATTTTTTAAAATAATTTACATGAAGGTACTTGATTTGTCTGGTAGTGTTCTTACGTAGGTTTTGTATCGGAATACGTCCGGAAAATCGATAATCGAAAAAATCAGATTAAAGAAGGAAGACAGATTTGGACTAAAGTTAACACTTTTAAACAACCTTTCATCACAAGTGCATTTGAGAAGGTTTATCACCGCACAAGCAGAAAGACCACGCCTATAAAATCAACTGTAGCTTATTTTATAAGACAGGGACACGTTCGATATGAATGTTTCTTCTTATGGCACAACTGACTCATGATACTTGACTGTTACACGTTTAACTCTAATCCAAGTGATTATGTAAAAATACTTCCATAAAATGAACAGTTGCTTTTTTATATATAAGACAGGGATTCATTCGAAATGAATGTTTCTGTTTAGAGCACAATTGAACCATGATATTTGATTTTAGCATTTTACACTTTAAGTGAAGCCATTATTTACAGATAATTTTATAAAATCAATAATAGATGATCAACAGTGCAATGTAGACTACAATGTATTGTGGACTAAATCACTGCGGGGAGGTCGTGAAACTTTCTGCCGGTACACTGCGGTGTGGTGGTCCCTAACTAGAGCATTTCATAAAACGCCGATGAGAACATTTGAGAATTTCTAACACTGTTAGCTTATCCAATTTATAATATAATTCACTTATAGAAACTTCAACATAGAAAAAACTACCAACTTAATATAAATTAACAAGAGAAGAAACTCCAACATTTGGTCTGAAATATCGAGTTATTTGAAGGACTTTTCAAAGGGGTCTACCGCTTTGGAAATGATGGATTGCCAAATATACATGGCTTGGATCTTACTTCCCATCATTTATTCTGGAATATACCATTAATCATTGGATTTTATAACGGTTCCTGCATATTCATTATTTCAACCTTGGGTATCCTTTTTACACTATCACCTCAATTTCAATTTTTAATCTATATGCTAATAAGAAAAATTCATAATTACTCATATTTATTTTGCTTACAACATTTCCTTTGATGAGATAAGCCATTTATTGAAAATTCATGGGTTAAGGAAAGTAATTTAATAATTATCTGTACTCCTTTGCCAAACAATAAATTTTATTGTAATTATACGTAATTTAACTCAAAATTTCCATATATATATATATATATATATATATATATATATATATATATATATATATAAATTTCCACAGCCAGACAACATCGCGGCTCACAAGAGCCATGAAATCCAATAAACTGGAAGTCCAAAACTCGAATTTCGCTCTCATTTGGGCTCATTAGTCAGACATTCAGGATTTAAAACTCGAGCTTCTTTCATGCGAGGCAGGAACTCTACCAACTGAGTAAACGTGCCGCAACGAAATCCGATAGTGGAATGAACCTACTTTGCAATCAGCCTAAAGTTGATGCCTCACTAGTAGGAATTTATATATTTATACATTATATGTATATATATATATGTATATATATGTATATATATGTATATATATGTATATATATGCATATATATATATGCATATATATTTATATATATATATATATATATATATATATATATATATATATATATATATATATATATAAATTCCTACTAGTGAGGCATCGACTTGGGTTTAGGCTGATTGCGATGATCACATCCTTGTTTGAGACCATTATATATATATATATATATATATATATATATATATATATATATATATATATGTTTTGAGAAAAATAGAAAAACCGAATTAAATTATTAAAATAATCAACGTTTCGTCCCTATTTCAGAGGACATCTTCAGGATATTGAAGTAAAAATGCAAGAAAAGAAAAAGTCATAGATCATACGAAAAAGAGAACAGTTTTTGAATCCTACCCATGTCGGGAAGGACAAACATATGTGTGCGTATGGGAAGGTTGACATTGGACAAACATATGTGTGCGTATGGGAAGGTAGACATCGAACAACCCAACCTTCCCATACGCACACATATGTTTGTCCTTCCCGACATGGGTAGGATTCAAAAACTGTCCTCTTTTTCGTATGATCTATGACTTTTTCTTTTCTTGCATTTTTACTTCAATATCCTGAAGATGTCCTCTGAAATAAGGACGAAACGTTGATTATTTTAATAATTTCATTCGGTTTTTCTATTTTTCTCAAAACATAACGTAAACCTCCGCTGGTATTTATATATATATATATATATATATATATATATATATATATATATATATATATATATATATATATATATATATATATATATATATATATATATGTAATTTTTGGTTCGTTCGTTATCAATCAAACCATATTTCTACATTACCAATTTAATTGAAATTTTCAGACAGACTTTCCTTAGAGTCAAGCAATGTTTTCATGTTATTAAAATAAATTAATATATCAAATTATAAAAATATTAAATAAAATAAAAAATATTTTCGAAGTCGTTTCTGCGGGACTATTCGGTTTTTACTTCCGGTAGTTATTTCAATGTATCCACCACGATTTGACGACTCTAATCAATAAGTGAAAAAAAAATCCTCTATTTTTAAAATTTAAATTAATTTCCCAATTTTTTAAAATTTTAAACAAATTGCTCGCCAGAACGTGCGTTTCGAGTTGAAATATAAAAGTCAAAAAACCTTAACAAAACCATCTTTGTCATAAAAACAAAATTGGGAGCACACGTTTTTTTTTTGTTTTTTGTTTTTTTTAACAGTTGTTTCTATATGAGAAAATATGAACTTTATTATTTAAACTATAAATTCTTAGGTGAAAGTACAGATTTTTTTTTCGAAGAAAATTCACGGTACATATGCATTTTGGTAACGTACTGAAATATCTTTTTTATTTTTATTTGTTTTTTTTTCGACATTCTTACCATCAAGAGGGGGGTGTTTTGTAACTATTCTGTGCTTTCAACTAACAATTTATTATAAAAAAAAACAATGTATTATTTACAATTTATTATTACAAAAAAGATATCGTGAAATTATATAAAAAAAGATATTGTGACAGTTGAATTTAACTTGAAAAAAAAAATAATAACGCGATTAAGGTCCGATTAAGATCCGATTGTTTTTTTGCTTTTTTTTTTACCGTACGAAAACTTTTATAACAAAATTTAAAGTACACTTTTTTTCTTTTTTACAGAAGTTTTTATATGCAAAAATATGAACGCTTTTTCTTTATTAAAGAAATTGTTAGGTGAAATACAGAAAAGTTTTCGGCAGATTTGACGTTTAGTTGTACAATATCCTCAAACTAGGTAATAATCACTAAAAAGGACTCAGTCAACATCAGAAGGTTTTTTTACGTGTTTTACAAACTTTAAATGGGTAAAATATAATCACATAATTATTGAAAATGTGATCATGTGATTAAAATTTAATTTAAATTAACCACGTTATTTAACAAATTTTAAAAACTAATGCAAGATGAAGTATTACAATGATTAAATATGTTTTATTTTATAATTTAACATTAAAAACATTGAACAATAAAAATAAAATTTTGGGTACTTATATATTTTTTGTTACTGTGCTAAAATAATAAGATAAATTTGAAAGCTGTTCTTAACATGGGGAGGATGTCTTGTAACTATTCTGTGCTTACACCTTACAGTTAAAAAAAAAAAAAAAGAAGATATCTTGAAACTTTAATTTAACCTGAAAAAAACTATTTAAAAATAGCGTGGTATCAAAAACGCATAAGCACCAAATTTTTGTTTAATTTTACAGTAGATATTGTTCTCGGACGTATACGAGGGCAGATGCTACCGTGCTATTTTTATAGTTTTTTTTTTCAGTTTAAATTCAAGTTTCACGATATCTTTTTCTTATTTTAAATTGTAAGGTGGAAGCACAGAATAGTTATAAAACACCCTCAGCTCCTCATTAAGAATGGTTTTAAAAATAATAACGTCAGTATTTCAGCAGCACGGCACCAAAAATACATAAGTACCCAAAATTTAATTTTTATTGGGCAATGTTTTTAATTTTAAATAAAATAAAACATTTAATCATTTTAAAACTTCATCTTGCAATATATTTTTAATTTGTTAAACAACATGGTTAATTTCAATTAAATTTTAATCACATGATCACATTTTCAATAATGTGCTTATTTAAAGTTTGTAAAATATGTAAACAAACTTTTGCTCGATACCGGTGTTGACCTTTAAGAGCCCCTTTTAGTGATTACCTGGTTTGAGGATATTTGTACAACTAAACGTCAACTTTGCTTTCTGTGCTTTCAACTAACAATTTATCAAAAAACAAAAGGTAAATTTTCACATTAAGTCCACCTCCACAATTTTTAACATGGGTAGGTTGGGGGTGTTTATTCCGAAAGCCCTTCTTAACATGGGGAGAATGGTGGTATTTATTCCAAACGCCGTTTTTAACATGGGGAGGTTAAGGGTGTTTATTCCGGAAGCCGTTCTTAATATGGGGAGGTTGGGAGTATTTATTCATGGCCGCCAGTGAATTATAGTGCATAGTACAGGTTTTTATATCTCGAAAACTACTTGCCTCTGCAAATTTTAAATGAGATTTTCTTATTCAGCATAGTCGAAAACCTTTATAAGTAGTCATTTTAAAGAAAATTGTGGAGGTGGACATAATGTAAAAAAAAAAAATACCCCCCCCCCCCAAAAAAAAAGATATCGTAAAATTTAAATTTAACTTGGGAAAACTATTTTAAAATAGCGCGGTACCAAAAATAAAAATAGACAGAAAAATACCCTCTTCGGGTTTGTACTTGCACAAAGATTTGAAAAAGTTGTCAACAAAAGCAAATACATAACAAGTAAATGTTTTCAAAGACAAGATAAGTTACTTTTCTACCTAATTGAATAATTTTTAGTATTTTTATTGGGTTTGTATTACTGTACACATAGATTCGAAAAAGTTGTCAAAAAACAAATGTACGACAAATATTATCAAAGGATATAAGAAACATGCATTTTCTCTTTTTATTAGATTTTTTCATTACACCAAATTGAGCCACAGCAACGTGTGGCAGGGTTCAGCTACTGTGTGTGTGTGTGTGTGTGTGTGTGTGTGTGTGTGTGTGTGTGTGTGTGTGTGTGTGTGTGTGTGCGTTTTCTTTCTTTGAAGATTGTAATGCTGAGTATGGGGCAACCAAACCAGCTGCCAACATTCCCCTGCTTTTTATTGAAACCAACCGGGAGCTCTTTTTAGTATCCTCGTTGTTCCCTTAAGTGCAATTGCCTGGATTTCACTCGCCCTTGGTTCACCAGAAATATTAGTTAGGTAGGACTTCAGGTTCTTCTTCATAAGCCTTGTGACACCTGTAATAACTGGTATGGTTGATATTTCCTTAAGATTCCAGTTTCTTTTCATATCATACACGAGACCTTGATATTTGGTCTGTTTCTTTCTTTCAGCTCTGTTCAGACCGCCATCATTAGGGACACTCACTTCAACACAGGTTGCCACTCTCTCTCTCTCTCTCTCTCTCTCTGACTTATTCCATATAACTATATCAGGTTTCACAGCAGTATTTTCAGGGTAGGTGGCTGCAGGGGTTACGTGGTCGTAATGTATTGTATGTAAGCTATTTCCAATTGTATGTGTGCATGTGTGTAGTGTTATCGTTTGATGCATCTATTTTCAGTATTTACTTCAATAGTGCTCAATACGTGAGTAGAAGTAGGTAGTAAGTTCTGAAAATATAAAAGGCAATGGCCTGACGAATCCTCACAAAGATGAAACACAGAAAGTTCTGCGTAGTTTAATAGTTTAACTAAAAACAATTTGAGTTTACAAAGTAAAATAATTCTTGAATTCTTCCAGGTGAGACTCATCCATTTATACTTTTTGTAAATATACTCGTAGATATTATTTCATAACTATGAGCTGTTTCAATATCGCAGTTAAACAGTTTGGTTCGATAATTAATAGGTTATATCAAAGTTATTCTTTACTTTTACTTTCATTCATATAATAGAGCATATTGCTACTGAAATGTAAGTGGCTACTGTGATAGGGGCCAGGTTTATATTTTTGTTTTTACTTTTTTGTCACTCCAAACAAAGCATATCGCCACTTGGAACATAAGGGTCCACTCATTGATTGCCATAGCCACCCCAAAAGTGCCCAGAAATAAAATCTCTGTATATCCATTGTTCTATCCTTTTGTTATCGTCATTTTTCCACATTCTGATTAGTAATCGCATGCCAACCTTCTTTTGTCTACCCAAGTGGACAACTTCCTATTTATTGTCTTTTCACCAACCCTATTTCTTATTTTTTGTCGTACTCCCCTTTGGGGGCTAGGGTGTCACCGTCAATAGTATCATAGAACTATTAAGTTTGAAATTAGAAAATATTGCTACTTTCTTTGTAGGATTACGTATTTAAGAGATTACGTTCAGTTGAGTTAAATGTAATAATTTTTAAACGAGGGCGAAATATATACAACGCGCTTAGTCATGCAGAAAAGTGTTTTTCTATGATGTTCGAAATGTGATTGGAAATAACGAGATCATTTTTTATATATATGTATAGTAAGTTATAAAAATATATATGGCAATCAAGCTACACAGAATTTTCTATGTTTCATCTTCGTAAGAACTCGTCACGCTAATACACTGAATTAACATTACCGCATGTTTTTTTATATCTACACGTGGTATTAAGTTTACTTGTTAACTAATCAGATTCTTTGTAATTTCCCATTCCCATTTCCAGTTAATAGTCGGGCTTTTATCAAGCAAAGGTCCGCTTGACTTGTACTTCACTTCTTTTTGTTTATTTTTTTGAGATGAGCGAGCCATCTTTCTTTTTGTGTTGAAACGTAACCTTGTTTTAACCCGGGTGTGCTTAGATACGGTTTCTTATATTTTCACGTGTTAAGCACTCTTGAAGTAAATACTGAAAATCTATACATAAAGTATATCTCCTTACAAAATTGCATGCGGATACATGAAATATATATATATATATATATATATATATATATATATATATATATATATATATATATATATATATATATATATATATATAGTTAGTTAGTAAGTTATAAAACGTATATGGTGATTAAGCTACACTGAATATTCCGCGTTTCATCCACTCTAGGATTCTTCAGGTAAGTGTAGCTTAATCGCCATATACATTTTATAACTTACTATATATATATATATATATATATATATATATATATATATATATATAGCAAGCCCGAAGAATCCTAGAGTGGATGAAACGCGGAATATTCAGTGTAGCTTAATCGCCATATACATTTTATAACTTACTAACTAGCTCTACCTACGTATTGAGCACTTTTGAATTAAATACTTAAAGTTTACGCATAAATCTATACTTTCGTATATTAATTTTATGTGAGTAAATTAAGTAGTTATATATATATATATATATATATATATATATATATATATATATATATATATATATATATATATATATAAAGTAGTTATTATTTACTGACATATATGTTTCATGTTCAATTTAACTTATATAAAACTGTACCGTCTGTCGAACGATTTGGACCCTGAAGTTGGATAACTCCAATCCACGATTATAGCCCTTCATTTACAATAATATTCATATTTAAATGTAAGAGAAATAATCTTTATATTTTATTGACGAATATAGTAAGTTTTAAAAAGTGTTCGGTCTGCCAAGGGAGAGAACTGTCACAAAATATTTTACTTGGAAACTTTCTGTATTTCTCAAATGCTCGACTTGAACTAAGCTTTAACAGTTCTTATATATAAATATTTATTCTCCACAGACATATATGTGTCATGCCGACTAACAGTCATCAGTGTGCTTTTTATAGTACTGTACTGGCGGTGAAACGATTTAAACTCAATGAGGTACCTCGTTTGCTCATAATCTATTAAAAAAATGCAATAATGCATCGACGATTCAGAGCATTGTTTTAAAGCAACAAAAAGTATTATGGTTCTGAATTTTTTAGATGAGGATTGGATATTCGTATTATTTGAATTCTTCAGACTACTGTTCTCATCTGTAGTGTTATTTTCACAATGTTTAGGTCGATGTAACCTCCAACTTTCTTCAGGTGTATCTTGTCGAACTTGGAAATGTTTCTGTTGAACTTGGAAATCTGTACCGAATTTCGAACAGAACCTTTTATTTACTTCACAGCGGTAGTATGCTCTTGTTCTGTCAGCCATGATAAATATCCTAAGTAATTCGCAATTGTATTTTTCAGTTGTCCACACTGAGAATTGAACCTTTAACCTTCAGAAGAATAGTATTTTTACAGTTGATTTTTTTTTCCAAGTGCTCTAACCATTGCACTACGAGCCCTTGCAGATAAAGGGTTCCGTTTGAAATTCAGTCCAGATTCCTGAGTTCGACAAGATATACCTGAAACAGGTTGGGAGTTACATCGACCGAAACGTTATGAAAATAACACTCAAGATGAGAATAGTAGTCCGATGAATCCAAATAATACAGACAAACAAAAGTAGTTTTTCATCAATATGTGACAATGGACGAAACATGGGCCAATCACTTCACCCCGAATAAAACTGTCAGCTGAGTGTATAGCAACATAAATTAAACTTGCGAGATTTTTGTTGTGATGCCTACGAATTCCTATTTATCATTTTAAAATAATTTTCTTTGTAAAAATAAAACTTCTTTATCAATTTACGTAATTTTTCAAAGACTATATTTTCGTTCCGTCACAGGTACATAGATTATACAATTTATTTTTATTTATTTATTTTTATAATATAGGGGGAATTATGGATAAGCACTGTAAAATAATATATACTCCTGTTTCATTGTCGTCTTACTGTGTCTACCATGTACTCATCACGACGCTATCTCCATTAACATCGTGCGTCAAGACGATCCTTACAACAAAATGGAGGATTAATCCATTCATCTTAATAATATAGAAAAAATATTTGATGAATCGCCGCTTAAAAACTTCCGTCTTATTCGTAATCCTCTCCCGAGCCGGGGGTGTTCCAATGAGCGCTCTTTTGACATGACAGCATTATTTGGCATCTGGCTGGTGGAGAGGTCGACCGGTGTCATTCCATTCACCTCTCGCGAGATCTCGTTTCAGCACTCTCTGACTATACAACTGAAAACGTCTATAAATGCATTAATCGTGTTTAACAGAGGATAACGAAGAATAATTGCGATGGAAATGTAGAAAGAGTAACATCAGCAGCAGCCACGAAAAAGACATCCTCAAACTGAGCAGCGTGTGGATGGGGAGGGGGGAGAAGTGCAAGAATTAAATGAGTCAATTTTAGCGAATGGGGGTAGAATCGTCAATATTAAGTAGCCTCACCCACGCTTTGTTCGCGAAACGGAGCTGCATCAAAGCTTGAAACAAATCGGGCGGATGTTGCTATTCTTTTTGACGGGGATGAGCGCAGTCATTGATTTTGGAAAGGGTAGAATAGTGGGGGTGCGTCAAAACGTTTTCCTTTGTTCTTTACCTCTTCCTCTCCTTTTCATCCATCTCTCCCTCTCTCTCTCTCTCTCTCTCTCTCTCTCTCTCTCTCTCTCTCTCTCTCTCTCTCTCACACACACACACACACACACACACACACACAAATTGATGATCGTAGAAAAATCGACACAGTGTTTCTTTCTTCGTAACTAATTATTTGATTTCAAGAATGAAAAGTTCTCATAAACTAAAGATTCATTTTCCGGCGCGCTTTGAAGAGACCGGAAATGCAATGCGTATGAATCAGCAAGTTACAATATTTGTTTTGATTCTGACATTGGTTTCCCCATGGGTCAGATACTCACATGAAGGATCAGGTGAAGGTTGCCAACATCCGTAATGAAAGTGATGTTATGGAACCGGTCGGACGCTAACATTATTTATCGGTTTCCGCCGGTTTCCTCTTCAATACCTATGCGGTAGTCTATTAAAATATAACACACAAAACCGGGTCAAACATGAGAGTGGGGTCAAAGAAGTTAATACCTCGAAGCCAATGTGTTGCTATTGCTTAGCAGATTTAATTTCGAAGAAAGAAGCATCAACTTTCAATGAATTTTTCCATTCGTCATTTTCTTCTTTTCATGATGTAATCGTGTCCGCAGTATGAGGGCATTTGCACTAACAAATTGTCCAGCTTCGGTTAATTGTTCTCGATTACCATTCATTCCGTTATTCTGATATTCTATAATCAATCATTTCACCAAAAGCAATATGGCTTTCTTAAAGATCGCATTGAATTATTCGGTTCTAACACAGAATTCAACTTAATTTTTATAAAAATACAGGAAAATCTTTATGATGTATTGATGTATATATCCGTCACGGAAGGAAAATGTCATGTTCGAAAATTGACCATATAGTTTTATTTTTATAAAGAAAAACATTTTAAAACGATTTAAAGCTATTAGTGTGAAATTATTAGCATTACAAGGCGGATCTCGCAAGTTTGAATTAACGTGGACTTATCTACCCTTGTTTTTTTTTTTTTTTTTTTTTCAAGATGCCGATGCAAAATAGTTTCTTTTTGCTTACTCATAAAATTTGATTTTTATAGTTAAGAATAAAACTACTTAGTCAATTTATCTGATTTTTGAAATATGGCATCTTCGTTCTGTGACGGGTACGCACATCATAAAGATTTTGTTTGTATTTTTTTTTTTTTTTAATTAGATTGAATTCTGGATAAGAACTAATAAGAACTATAAAAATATTGAAATTTATTACATTTTCATAATAGGCTGTTTTTAGGAATATTTAGTGGATCGCTTTTTTGCGACACAACTTTTTCTTCTTTCAAACTGCATAACAGCACACGTACTGTTATGCAGTGGGGGTATAGGTGCACTAATAAAGGATAGCTTCAATTACAACATCTCTTCCATTGGGATATTTTTACAGTTATCGGTTAATGATACAAACTGAAAACAAATGTGCCAAGTTCGAATCCAGTTCGTTCCACGAATAAACATTTTCATCAAAGATTCCTAACCCGACTCAATCGTGAATTGTCTATTCTGAAACAAGGTCTTTCAAATATTTGATTTCTGCTTCAGACTGCCTGAAAGTATCGCCTTCTTGACTTATATACATCAAATGTTATCGTTCTTTTCTTTTCCCTTTGCAAAACTCAAGCATGTTCTGCAAAGCCAAAAACAAAAACCATTTTTCTCTACAAAAAAACAAACTAAACACCATGAATAAATATTTGGAGATATAATTGCTTGAAGCATAAACAAATTTTACCAAAATAGCTGAACTTGAAAAGGATTTGCCATAAAACAAAACAACCAAACTAAACACCATGAATAAATATTCGAAAATATAAACAACTTGAAGCATAAAAACTGGATTCGACATTAAATATCCCGAAAAGAGTTGATATACCATAAAATAAAACACCTGATCAAACCAATATCTGGTGGTAGACTAAGTTGGTAGTATCCAGGAGCGCGCGCGCACACACACACACACACACACACACACACACACACACACACACACACACACACACACACATAGAAAAAAAAATGTTGAAAGCGAACATGTTGGTGTTTGTTTACATTGGTGATCTTTTAAACCTACGCATTACAGGTGAAAACATTATTACGTACTTACGTGTTATGTCAAAATTAGTATAAATTCCAAAAATTACGAAAAATGATCCAGTACAAAAATAATTACAAGTAAAAATAGAATGTGTCGAATTATCTAGTTTTATCGTATGTTTTAATGTGGAAGAGTTGTGCGACCAATTCAGTATGGTTCACAAGGGAAATAACCCTTGCCTTAAATTGACTTAAATTAAAGATCCGTCATCTTTAAACGCGCTATCTGAGAACGTAATTGCGATTGATATTTTTTTATTTAAAATACTTCTAGCACATCATTTATTGGATCATTTTTTTCTTTCGAAATTTTGTACCTTAATACTAATTTCGCCACGACACGTAAGTACATAATAATGTTTTCACCCGAAATGCGTTGGTCTACAAGATAACCACTGTAAGCAAGCAACGATACATACAATAAATTATGAAATAAGATACAATACAATAATAAAAACTGTGGGACTCTTTCTTCTGAGTTCAACTGTCTCTATTTTGTACAGCGTGACGTTTCATGGTATATATGGGGTAACACCAGGCCGAGGATCCCGTCAGAGGGGTCAGATGTAAATAACGCATACGTATGAAATTTAGTTTCAGATGAATCGAACTGAAATAAACAACGTCCTTGTTTGTATAGCCCAATATTAACACCCAATAATTTTTAACAGTGTATGCTGACCATTAGTGAAACTGGACGGTTGCCTAAGGAGACAACATCTAGAGGACGCCGTAAATTCATAGGTGAAACAAACTAGAAATTCCAATCATACAAACCACATTACAAATTATAAATATTAAAAATAACAAAACACCGCCAAAACAAACCAGTTTTCCAGGAGGCATATACACTGTTCGTTGCTAAAATTGTCATCATAGATATGTTGGTGAAACTCAGCGTAAATTAGAATAAAAGGCTCAATGAACATAAAAGAGATATAAGAAATAGCAATTCTCTAAGTGCGCGCGTACACACACATACGCAAACACACACACACACACACACACACACACGCACGCACGCACGCGCGCGCGCGCGTGTGTGTGTGTGTGTGTGTGTGTGTGTGTGTGTGTGTGTGATTTGTTGTTGTTGTTAGTGATATTAACATCTTCGAAACGTTGTAATTTTTTTTTTCCGTTACCACAGCATTATTTTTAAAGAACTTTAAGTTCTTTTTGTTATTCATCTATAATATAGATCTCCCTGTCTGTTTAAATGTATGTATGTATGTATGTATGTATGTATGTATGTATGTATGTATGTATGTATGCCTAAAACTTTCGACAGAGGCGACGGATTTTTACAAGATCGGTATCGTTTTGAAGCTCGACCCTTCGGACGACAAATATTGAAAAATTGGCTAAATACATTAATTCATCCTCAACTGGGAACTTTTCTAAAAGGAGGGGTCTCTTTTTTCGAAAGTTATCCCCTCTTTTCGATTGACTAGCCTTAATGTATAATAATAATAATAATAATAATAATAATAATAATAATAATAATAATAATAATAATAATAATGGTGCTTGTGCAGTGTACGCACAGTACTATATTTTAAACAGGATTTTAAAGTTAAATTAAATTTTTATTTATTTATTTTCATTAAATTGTTAGGTGAAAGTGCAGAATAGTTAGAAAGCTCCCTCTCCTGTTAAGAATGGCTTTCTAAATAAAGTTAATATTTTAGCACGGTGCGTACAACATTTATATATAAGATAAAGCACAATAACATATGTTAACTAAAATTTAATGTACTCTTTATTTTTAGTTCATATCAAAACTTTAATTAAAACTGATTAGTTAATGAATTTTTAAGATGAATTTGCGATCGTATGTCTCTGGAGAGAATTTCCTATTTCATTTCCCATTTCAGCCATGTAAATTATTTACGGATAAAATGTTGTAAAACAAACAAAACTTTTTAATTTTAAATATATTTCAAATAAATAAATTACGCCCGGTGCTAAAATATTGAATTCATCGATCGTCTTTAAAAAAAAAACTGTCGTGAAAAATGTTTCTAACTTTAAAATATTTGGAAATACTCAATGAAAAGTTTTATTTATTATTAAAAGAACGGACTGAAAAATATTCTCTTATAAAAATTGTTTGTTTAGCAGATTAAAAAAATAAATGAAATTAAATATTCGACCTCCTTCGATAGAAATAAAAGAAGTTCACTTACCGTTATATTTTGTTAGATTAAAATTATCCCAATGTGTAATTATGATGATTGTAATAATAATCTAAATGAAGAATTATTCTTTCTCTTTAGGAGAATAAAAAACATAATTACAACAGCCACAAATATAAGGCAATGAAAAATATTTCTTATGGTCACGTGGCTGAACACCGGAAGCTTTAGGCACCTTCGTGCCTTTACCTACATGTTGATCTGGTAATGACGTCACGCTGTCATATTCATTGACTTGATCTCTCGGTAGCCATGGCGTCACGTGTTCGGAATGGGATGGGGTTTTGATACAGTTTTAGGCGAGGGAGCGGCCAGAGCAAACGTGCCGACAATATAAAAATTTAAGAAAATATTTCATCGAGACTGTCCGTTCGTCGACCATTTTTAAGACTAAATAAGAAAATTAAGTCAGAAGGAATTAATGTTAATCATGTTTTGGTTTCTCCCCTCGTGAACGAACTTCTCTCCCTAATAAAACCTTTGAAATTGCCAAAAAGTCTCCGAGTTTTATTCGCCGAAGTTTAGAATTCTTTTGTTTGTGTTATGAAGCTTTTATTCTTTATCTAACATATTAAGTTCAGGAGAAACTTCCTCAGCCATGTCAAACCCCTAACAAGATCTCAGGAAGAGATTAGAATACAGCTATGAATCAGACAGCTAGAGAATGTCCCCTATCGTACTGACATAGAAAACTCCCCTTTTGAGCACCGCCTTTCCGTTCAGAAGCACCCGTGCTTGTGGAAAACACCCAACCGCCCCAGAACAGAAAAGGTCGATCAAAAGCTGCTATGATCAAAACCATCTGTGAATATAGAGAGGATGGCCATAAGATACAACATGCCCTGTCTACTCTCTACTACACAACCAGTGCAGTTTTAAGGAGTTTACAGAATGCAATAATAATACAAAGGACTGCGCAAAAAAAAAAGGCTGGAAGCAGTTGAATGACCACATACTTCAAGGACATGTAAAGAATAAGAATATTAAGTTATCTTGTGAGATTTTAAAAGTTGGACCTAAATAGCATTTAAATTGACATATCAAACTTTGATTCTGATTAGCCAATTTTTCATTTAGTTTTATTCTTGTATCATGTTATCGTACTTCGCTACAGTTTTTATTTTTCCGGTGTGAAAAACTAGCAATATGGAAACATTTTTCAATTATAACCGAAAAAAAAAATCAAAATCGCCAAGAAAAATAACTAACACTTTTTATTTGAAAAATCTTTTTAAAAGAACTGTTATCTCTCATACAATTAAGATTTTATTTATTTAATTAATTAATTAATTAATTAATTAATTTTTATGTACAAGTTTAATACTAAATTTGACTTCATTGAATTTCGGGTATCGCTGGAAAGGTATAACTTATAAAATATTTACTGAACAGATTCTGAAAAAATGTACTACGGGTGAATAATTCTCCTGTTTCATTTAGCTCTCTCTCTCTCTCTCTCTCTCTCTCTCTCTCTCTCTCTCTCTCTCTCTCTCTCTCTCTCTCTCTGTGTTTTGGAGAGGCATTCAATGTTGAATTGATTCATTCTGATAATAACTCCAATGAGAAAGTGGGGAAGGACTCGAAATATTGATAGCTTTCTGTGTAAAACGACTTGGAAAAAGAGACATTACTAGGGAAACACGTGTTCCAAAATGAGCTATTCTCTTCAAAGTGCGATCTAGAGAGAGAGAGAGGTAAGTAGGTACGCGGAGAGGGTGTACAGAGAAAGAAAAAAAAGAGGGGAAGGGGCTCTATTCATTTTCTTTCTATTTGTTTATAAGAAAGGCAGGCGTTGTACCATAAAAAGGGAGTGTCCATCTGATTCTTTTGATTCACACCCATATTAAGAAAGGCTGTTTTCTGACACTTGGTCTACAATTAGGGTGATTGGTCCTTCTCAAAGTTCAGGTCATTCTCCCAGGCATTATCTTTTCTCTTGGTATTCGATGATGGACGAACTCCTTATCACTCCTTCGGAGAGGTTGGAATTATATCTGGGGGGGGGGGGATATCGGTGGAACCAATTCAGGAAATTTTTTAATGTGTATATATACTGCCCTGGACACCCTTCTAGTGTTCATGTACTATTCCATATTGACTGTATCACATTTGGCTTTCATGAAAAAGAAGTACATTTCCAGTAAAGCCAACAAAACAAAAAAAAAGGTGGTTGAAAAACAAATATATACCAAATAATTGCTACAAAATGCAAGATAAGTTACTCTTCTACCGACAATAAGATTTTTTTATTTAAACTTATTTTAAAGTGCTTATTTTCTTTTAAACATAAGTAGGTGTCGAGTGTTAAGTTAGAACAAGAAAAAAAATGGCTGAAATTAAGCAGTTATCTGGGAAATCTCAATAATCACTCAAAAATCGAAAATTAAACAAAATACTGATAGAAACTCACCCAATAAATATCACCAATTGTGTGAAAATGTAATATTCTACTAGTATTTTGTTTATTTTTCGATTGATTTCGATAAGTAAAAAAAAAACATTTATCCATGTAGGTAGAAGAGTAACTTATCTTGCCTCTTCTCTCCGTTTGCTTGCGATTTTTATCCAACTAGACTTAGCTGATGCTCCTTCTCGGAACCGGATTCCGAGCTAGGCATCCTATTACCTACAATGAATTTTGGACCGGCCTTCTCTTCTACTTCCGTCTTCCTCTGTTTCAGACCCACCGATTTTGCCTTACTGAAGATAATGCTAAATGTGACTCTAGCCACATTTTTTCATGTTCTTTATATACATTTTATATTTATTTTACAAGTACCATATCGTGCATATCCCCGACAAACATGACAAGCAGCTAAATCCCATCCCTACACAGTAGAGATCCCTAAGTGTAAGAAAGCTTTCTACTCCAATAGTTTCTTCCCCAGAACTGCTAGACTTTGGAACTCCCTTCCGGGCTTCTGCTTTCCCAACTGTACTGACATGCAGAAGTTCAAGTATAATGTGAACAGACACCTTGCTACTCATCTCCCTTCATAATACCCCCGCAAATTATGTCCCCGATAGTAGCCCCCTACTTCAAAGTGGTATTGTGCCTTGTTTGGGATGAAAACTTAATTTTAAAAAATTACGGCTATTCTCGGAGTAATCCTTAGGGAATTCTTGAATTGCATTTGTTTGCTCCTGCTGTGCGCTCTCCAAACTGAAACCAAAAAAAGTTGTTCCGTGACAGTAGTGCAAAAGTACCAAAACTAGTTTATCTATCAGTGTAACACGGATATAAGAGACTTCTTTCCGGTCACCTAAAACTCTCTTATATCTGGGGGTTCTTATATCCGGGTTACGCTGTACATTAATACAGGCTCTAAATTGTGACCAGAGAAATCTCTCTTATATCCGTCTTTCTTATATTCGGGGTCTCTTATATCCGGGTTGGCCTGTAAATGGTAGAATGAATGTCCTGTTTGTAAGGAGAAAATATTTCGTATATGAGAATGTTTGCGTACAGTACACAGGTGTTGACGTCAGAGTCATATGCGCACGAGCACACGCGCGCGCACGCGCGTGTGTGTTATATTAAGTTCACGTGTATGCTGCTGTAGAAGTGATGTTTTGTCCGCGAAGTTTCTTGTCGAACGCCAGGGTCGGGCGGCCTGAGAAGGTTTTGTTGTGTCCCAAGGGAGAAGATTGGGGATTAAAAGAAATGCTGTGAAATGTGCCAGCTTACTGGAAAAGAGGGAAACTTTAGCTAGCACTGCCTTAACATCTCGATAATAAACATGTGTTATGTAATGTCCCTTTGGCTATGATCACAGCGTTGTATCTGTGTTATGTTGTGGTGAGCATTGCCAAGGATCAGAATGATTATTATGATTAATTAAGTTATTTAGATTTTAAAAAGATTCATAAAAAGGTTTTAAAAGAGAAGAATGTTAGTTAAAACATTTACGTTAAATATTGTACTGGGGAATTTTGGCTCAAGGAAAATGTTATGAATTGAAGAAAAGCATAAACAAAGCTAATTTGGAATTTGGTTTAGTAAACAACGACGTTGATTTCGTGACAAATAAGATTGTCCACTCTGACTGCCGTAAGAAATACGTAAGCCATGAGAAATCAAAACTAGGGTGAGTCTGTAACGGGAAGTCGAGGAGACAAATTGTAGTTAGCTAGTCACTAGGTTAGAACGGACAGGAGTTATCTCTGTTGTTTGATGGAAGCATCTACGGGCCAACTAAGATTAGGAGCTGCAAACTCCAAAACGTGAAACATTTGGAAATAAAGATCTGGAAATGATAATTCAGCATTTTGGGAGTTCCATTCCGAAGAGAGTGCCTTTATTTAAGTTGCCTGATGCTAGAGGAGAGGGAGACACTGAATAAGATATGTGCCAAGCAGACAAGGGTGTTATTCGTAATTGTTAAAAACTGTCTGTTATTGTCTCGTTCGTTATTGTTATGAATATGTGAAAACACCCACATACACGCAGAAAGGCTATTAAATAGAAACGCAACAGATAGACATGTACAGACACCCCATATACAAAGAACAGCAACTGTCCTTATAATTCTAACCACTAGACGATACACGAGCATCGATCACAGAAACACACATACCTTATATACACGAAACAGACATAAACAAATATATATAAACTCGTTTGTTCGATTTGGTAATTGAACACATGTGACTAAAAATAAAGTGGTCGACTATAGTCGAGGGCGATCCGAAAGCTCCTTTTTCATTGGCTACTGCACCGAGATGTAGAGGAGGATACCACTCCTTTCATAGGATTACTCCACTTACTCTTGATCACCACCTTATAATGCTGCGTGCTTAACAAGAGAGCATTAAGTACCATTTTTTTTTTAGTTTTGGGATCGCGTTTGTATCCCATATATATATATATATATATATATATATATATATATATATATATATATATATATATATATATATAGTATTAACATGTTTTTACCGTTTAAAGAGATTCTATAAAAGTTTTCCCGGCAAGAGTTTAAGTCGGGGGTTAAAATATAAAAACCTGACTCGCCGCCTTGTTTACTAGATGGAATACGTTTTATACATGGCCCTATTCATTTTCTCCTCCCCACGAGGGTAAAGTTAGACGCAATGTAGGTCTTTAATGTGAGGGATATCCAGTTAACCCGAAAGAGGCACACTGGGGGCAATGTTGGGAATTGGCGGTCCGATAGAAACATAGACAACACAGCCACCAAAATGTAACATTACTTGTGTACATGTAAAATGTAACATGACTTATGTACATGTAAAATGTAACATGACTTATGTACATGTAAAATGTAACATGACTTGTGTACATGTAAAATGTAACATGACTTGTGTACATGTAAAATGTAACATTACTTGTGTACATGTAAAATGTAACATGACTTATGTACATGTAAAATGTAACATATTTGTGTACATGTAAAATGTAACATGACTTATGTACATGTAAAATGTAACATGACTTGTGTACATGTAAAATGTAACATGACTTGTGTACATGTAAAATGTAACATATTTGTGTACATGTAAAATGTAACATGACTTATGTACAAGTAAAATGTAACATGACTTATGTACAAGTAAAATGTAACATGACTTATGTACATGTAAAATGTAACATGACTTGTGTACATGTAAAATGTAACATATTTGTGTACATGTAAAATGTAACATGACTTATGTACATGTAAAATGTAACATGACTTGTGTACATGTAAAATGTAACATGACTTATGTACAAGTAAAATGTAACATATTTGTGTACATGTAAAATGTAACATGACTTATGTACATGTAAAATGTAACATATTTGTGTACATGTAAAATGTAACATGACTTATGTACATGTAAAATGTAACATGACTTGTGTACATGTAAAATGTAACAGGACTTGTGTACATGTAAAATGTAACATATTTGTGTACATGTAAAATGTAACATGACTTGTGTACATGTAAAATGTAACATGACTTATGTACAAGTAAAATGTAACATATTTGTGTACATGTAAAATGTAACATGACTTATGTACATGTAAAATGTAACATATTTGTGTACATGTAAAATGTAACATGACTTATGTACAAGTAAAATGTAACATGACTTATGTACAAGTAAAATGTAACATGACTTATGTACATGTAAAATGTAACATGACTTGTGTACATGTAAAATGTAACATATTTGTGTACATGTAAAATGTAACATGACTTATGTACATGTAAAATGTAACATGACTTGTGTACATGTAAAATGTAACATGACTTATGTACAAGTAAAATGTAACATATTTGTGTACATGTAAAATGTAACATGACTTATGTACATGTAAAATGTAACATATTTGTGTACATGTAAAATGTAACATATTTGTGTACATGTAAAATGTAACATGACTTATATACATGTAAAATGTAACATGACTTATGTACATGTAAAATGTAACATGACTTGCGTGCATGTAAAATGTAACATATTTGTGTACATGTAAAATGTAACATGACTTATGTACATGTAAAATGTAACATGACTTATGTACATGTAAAATGTAACATGGCTTGTGTACATGTAAAATGTAACATATTTGTGTACATGTAAAATGTAACATGACTTATGTACATGTAAAATGTAACATGACTTATGTACATGTAAAATGTAACATGACTTATGTACATGTAAAATGTAACATGACTTATGTACATGTAAAATGTAACATATTTGTGTACATGTAAAATGTAACATGACTTATGTACATGTAAAATGTAACATGACTTATGTACATGTAAAATGTAACATGACTTGAGTACATGTAAAATGTAACATGACTTGAGTACATGCAAAATGTAACATATTTGTGTACATGTAAAATGTAACATGACTTGAGTACATGTAAAATGTAACATGACTTATGTACAAGTAAAATGTGACATGACTTATGTACATGTAAAATGTAACATATTTGTGTACATGTAAAATGTAACATGACTTATGTACATGTAAAATGTAACATGGCTTGTGTACATGTAAAATGTAACATATTTGTGTACATGTAAAATGTAACATGACTTATGTACATGTAAAATGTAACATGACTTGTGTACATGTAAAATGTAACATGACTTGTGTACATGTAAAATGTAACATGACTTGAGTACATGTAAAATGTAACATGACTTGTGTACATGTAAAATGTAACATGACTTGAGTACATGTAAAATGTAACATGACTTGTGTACATGTAAAATGTGATCTCAGCAAAAGATTGAACGAAATCCGTTTCAACAGTGTTTGCGTCTTGCTTAAATTTTGACGTATTCTTCTACTTTTTACTTAAAAGACGCGACAACCTTTCTCCCCGATGAATTTATTTTTTATGGTTTTATTGTTCCCATTTACTTGTCTCCCTAAGAGGGCAGAATTAGACAAGGTAAATTTTTAATGTAGGGAAAATCCAGCTCCCAAAAGGGGCACTCTGGATAGGAGCAAAAATAAAAATTGCTTCAGCCTAGAAGGACAGAAAAGGTGAAGTGCAGCATCAGAACATATACTACACTTTGTTCTAAAATGCCAAGAAGCTTTTTTATTGTTTCATTCTTATCAATAACTTTTCCGATTTAAGAAAAATATACAATGTCAACACTGAGTTAAAACACCGTAATATCTTCATATATATAATATTTTGATTACAGAAATTCCCCACTCGGCTAAAGTACCGTTGGTTTGCAACAACAGTTACCACATATAAATTTATTATGTCTAAACTATTATCTATTATCTTATATAACTTTAGGACGAAATTTTAGTCGTTATAATAAAATCCTACATTTCATCCTAGGAGCAACACCATCACAATCGCAACCATCTTTACAAGAAGTAGTCCCTATTTTCCCCTCTAGATATCAAGCCCTTATACCGCCCCCAGTCAACACCGGGAGGAAATATACGCATTATTCATATATTGTGCTTGCACCTTTCGTAACTGGATCATAAACTCATAGACATAGTATTATTTTTCCCTTTTCCGACTCAAAAATAATAAAGTCACCCCAGAATAATTCCGCTCCTTCTGATTGGCTGAGTTCTGACCATTCCAATATTCCGAATCAATGCTAAACGAAGGCTTGTGTACCATTCAATGGCGTCACAATGATTCCTTACTTTTGCCCTCTGAGTTAATTATTGCGTTCATTTTCTTACATTTTACGGCATCAACAATATCTCTTCCAGTTTTATTCCCCCATCTCTCTCTCTCTCTCTCTCTCTCTCTCTCTCTCTCTCTCTCTCTCTCTCTCTCTCTCTCTGTCGCTCACTCGTTTTTTACATTTCACATTTTACATTACATGCCGAAGAAAAAAAAATTTCACGGCGATGCAAACATATTAACTGCTCACGAATTTCAAAAATGTGAATGTGCAACTGAAAATAGTTTAACAGTTTTAAAATATGAATATTTCACATATGTTAAAAAATACATTGAATTCAAACAACATAAGTATGAATCCAGTTGATGATATTGCCGAAACATTTATTTTTAAATCGGCGACGATCATAATAGATGCAACATCAACATCAACAAGGTTTTTATCACTCAATGAGGAACCCCTCCCTGGACTTTAGCCATCTAACTCTGTTCCGAGCTATTCGCTACCATGTGGGACCCATGTGTTGTATCAGGTCATCCCTCCATCTCGTTCTTGGTCTTCCCTTTGGCCTCTTATGTTCACGAGGTGTCCATTCCGTTGTCTTGATGGATCATCTGTTATCATGTTGTCTGGCTGCGTGCCTTGCCCATCTGTGTTTGGATGTTTTGATGGCAGTATTGATGTCAATGACTCTTGTTTGCTGGCAGATCCAGATGTTTGTCTTTCTGTCTTGTAGAGTAATGCCTAACATTATCCTATCCATCTTCCTTTGTGCTATTGCCAATATTTCACTTTAGTGAGTTGTCAGGACCCATGTTTCACTACCGTAGATCATCACAGGTAGTACATATTCATTGAATATCTTCCTTTTGATTGACATATTTGCTTTTCAGCTTCTTATGATATTCTGCACTTTCTCAAAAGCTGCGCATCCCAATGCTATACTTCTCCTTATCTCAGGGAGGAGATCTCCATCTTTCGTCATTTTCTTTCCCAAGTAGATGTAGCTTTCAACTTCTTCAATGGTTTTTCCATCAACAATTATTGGCGACTTGGCAGAGTGCTGGTTTAACATGCATCTTGGTCTTCCCAAGATGCATGTTGAGGCCAACCGGTTTGCTCTTAGAGTGGATATCGTTTAGAATGTCATTTTGTTCCTGAGGAGAGTGTGCCATCAGTATTATATCATCAGCTAAGATGAGATGTGACAGGTGTTCGCCGTTGATGTCGACTCCCCTACCCTCTCATTTAATCCGACTGATTATTGCATCCTTGAGATGTTGTCATCCTGTTGATCTTATTGCTGTCATGCTGGAGCTTTAAAGTAAGGGTAGCTCCACTGTACAGGTCTTTCAGCAAAGTGATGTATGTAGAGTCAACTCCTTGGTTCTCAAGGGTAATGAACAGTGGATCAAAATCTATAGAGTCGAAAGCCTTTTCATAATCTACAAAGGCAAAGTACAGTGGAATCTTGTATTCATTGGTTTTCTCTTGCAGTTGACTGACAGCCTGAATATAGTCGATGGTGGAGTAACCTGCTCTGAAACCTGCTTGTTCTTGCGGTCGATAATTGTCTAGTGTCCATAGCATACGAGTTAGGGATGTCTATCCCAAACACCGTTCTTAACATGACAATAATCAAAGAAGTGACGTGAAAAAGTCGTAATTGTTTAGTTTTACACGTTAAAAAACGACATAAAACTGGAATTTACTTTAATACTATTGGTGGAAGAGTTGACAAGAATAGGAAAACTTGAACAACAAACGGAAACAGCTAGGATTGCTACCATTGGTTTCGGTCACTCTAAACAGTTCACATACAGTGAGAATCCCTAACCTCTAAAACTTGTTTTACTTTCCATTATTATTCTAATGGACCATTTTTCGTAATTTTATTAATTCATACTAATTTACGCATTCCCTTATTTTTTTTTTTTTAATTCAAACAGTACCTGCATGTTATCGCCCCAAACCAGCACTAACTAAGCGCCAGTGAAAGCCAGATTATTTCATTTCGGTCACTGCTGCCAGTGTCCACAATTGTTCAGGGGCGGCAGTGGCCACCAACAACAGTAATTTACTATTTTGCAAGGTGAGCAGGCTTCCACCGGGCAACCCCGGTTAACGGGTCTTGCTAGTAACAAATAATCTTGGTTTCAGTGTCCTAAACTGAAAACAAATGAACGAACCTCTTATAAAATAAATGTTGTAGCTTTTAACTCATCGTGCTCCAAAGAGGACTGTCTCATGCCAGTCATCTTGTTCTCATTCTAACTTAGCAATTTGGCACCACTTGTGTTTTAAACTTAAAAAAAACGCTTTAAAATAAGTTAAAACACAAAAACTTATCAAGGTAAGTAGAGGAGTAACTTATCTTGCCTTTGGTAATATTTATTTGTTATATATTTGTTTAACACTTTTTCGGTTTGTTGTCTAATATTGTACCTATTTACTATGCCTCCCCACGGGACAGAGTTAGACGCCAGGGTCGTTTTTTAATGTGGAGAAAAGGTACAAAAGAGAACAAGAAATAGAAGTGCAGCATCTGAAGAACAGATACTACACTTGGATCTTGTCCCGAAGGCCAAGTTGTCTAATATTGTAAAACTTGCCCTGATTTTGATATCTCGAAAAAAAGGCCTATGGGTACATTTACACGTTATTAGTGCAAGATATTCTCATTGGCGCTGGCTCGCCTTTTCATTTGATATTTTTGCAGGTTTTTCTCACAATAATTGCATTCATATTTTGTCATGACTACAATGATGCTGATGATGTTAATGATGATAATGATGATAACAGATGAATAGGAGTAGGAGGAAGAGGAAGGCATAGGGAATGTGGTGGAACGATTGTTCCTCCTTCGCCCCCATGCGTTCCTTTTATTTAATTTGAAGAAATCCAAACGTTGATTTTAAAATGTCAGAGAGAAACACAATTAAAGATTCTTGTTCCGACAGGGGATAGGCGGGTTAGGGTGAGGTTTAGGGTCAGGGTAAGAGGGATATCAGCAGAGAAATGTCTAGACTAAAGAAGAAAAGACCGTATAGAATAAGAACAAAAAAACGAAAGGAAAGCATATTTCTTCGTTTGTTTGTTTTTTTGGGGTTTTTTTTTTTCATTTTTTTTTTCATTTTTGTAATTTCTTCATTTTTTATATATCCAGTTTTATTTTAAACCTTTGTATCTTCTTTCTTCTTCATTATATTCTTTTTCGTTCTTTTTTTGTTTTTCTTCGTTTTTTCTTCTTCTTCATTATATTTTTTATTTTCTTCTTCTTCGTTATTTTCTCTTTCATTATTTTTTCATTTTTTCTTCATTTTTTCTTCCTTATTTTCTGTTTCTTCTTGTTTTCTTTTTCTTTCTTGTTTTCTTTTTCTTTCTTGTTCGTTATTTTCTTTTTTCCTTCCTTATTTTCTTCTCATTTCTTCTTTCTTACTTCCGTCTTCTTCAGCTTTCTCCATTTGGCTTCATTTTCCTTACATGTTTTCTTCATCATTCTCCTTCCTTCGCCCTTTCCTTTTCTTCCTTTTACCGTTCTTCTATCTTTCTTTTTTCTTTCTTTTCTTCCTCATTTTTCTCATTCTTCCTTCTATTTTTCATTCGCCTTAGTCTTTCTTATTCCTTCTTTTTTGTTTTTTCTTTATCTTTATTTTATTTCTTCTTCATGTTCATCCTTTATCCCATCCTGTCCCTCGTCCTTCTTCTCTCCCTCTTTCATCCCCCCTTCCTTTCCTTTTCGTAAACATTTTATTATATTTTTATTTTATCTTTACGGAAGATTTTAAAACGCGAAAAAATATTTCAAAATCCTGAATTTTTTTATTCTAAATTTAAGGCAAATTAAAACGCTCAATTTTTTATGGAGTAATTATGACGCGAATTGGTCGTTTTTCAGCTTTATTGGAAGAAAACACGCTATGCAACTTTGAATAAATTAATTAATAAATAACTTTATTCTGTTTTTCCTTCTGAGATATTCTCTGCGACACAGTTTTCACTTGAGATTCCTAGTCCGCACGATTTCAGGAGATTTGGAACATCCACCATTTGGTAAAGAAAACTTTCCTCGAAATATATTATGAAACACTGTCACACAAACTAGATCACTATCTACAAATTTGAACAATCAAGTAATATTTATTATTGATAAAATAATAATAATAATAATAATAATAATAATAATAATACGTATGTGTGTGTGTGTGATTTATAGAATATCACTTGTTTTTGTCTTCCTTCCTCAACACTGACAACTTTCGATGAGCATGCTACTCCCGCAGCTTAAATAAAAGGTTCCGTTCGAAATCCCGTGTATATTCCAAAGTTCAACAATAAGATTCCCGAGTTCAACAGAAAGATTTCTGAGTTCGACAATAAGGTTTCCGAGTTCGGCAGAAAGATTCGAAAGTTCGACAGAAAGATTCGAGAGTTCGACAGAAAGATTCCCGAGTTCGACAAGTGCCACCTGAAGAAGGTCGGAGGTTACATCGATCTAAACGTTCTGAAAATGAGAACAGTAGTCTAAAGAATCCAAATAATACGAATAATCAATCTTCATCTCAAAAATTCAAAAACATAATACATTATTAATTCAATTGTTCTTGATCGTTCACCGGCGATAACTTGCGGATGCACAAATACGCGTATGTAAAAAGATCATGTGCTTCCTTCGTATAATGTTTCCCTCACTGAATTTTTTTATGTATAAAAATGTAAGAATTAGTTTTTCGTGCAAAACCCCAACAAAAGTTGTGATTCATGGTTGTTTACATTAGTCAAGCAGTATTGATAACAGGAGGAGATAACTCCTTATTTTTTACTTTCTTTTTATAACATTTAATATTTTTAAATCTAAGTCCATATTTACGTGCCTTCAGACGAGGGCAAAATTAGATACAGTGTTGGCTTTTAATGTCGGGCAGAGGGAGAGTGTTCAGATCCAGAAAAAAAAATCAATTTAGATCTGTGTCCATTAATGTGTACATAAGTATATAGTGACGCACATGGATTAGTTCGTTTGTCACGTTTCAGTTTGAAAAACAATTTCTATCGGTCTGCCAGAGTGGAATATATTGTAACAGAGCGCGTGTGAAAATATCAGTCGCAACCGAAGGATAGATGACTAGCCAAGGTATTAGCAGCAGCAGCGGTTTGGCCACTATACAAATTAGCAAGTGTACGTGGGCTTGCGTCAGAAGAAAAAAGAAAATAGGAGAAAAAAATGCATGAAAGAAAAACGAGCTGGATGAGATAAACGTGTGGCCCCGTGGTGACGGTGAGAGACTTTTAAGCTGGTGTCAAGACGGCAGGGTTTTGTTCATCTCATGGCAGACGAAATGAACAGTAAAAAAAAAAAAAAAGAAGAATCAAGCATCATTTGAAAAGTAATAGTGATAAATGCCTTTTGCTAAAACAGAAAAAAAAAGCCGAGTCGGGTTTATTTATTTTTGTTTGATTGTTCCTTTTTGGCGGTACCAGACAGCGTGGGGTTCCGAGAGAGGTTTGAACTGTAATGAACACGGGCCGAGCGTAACGACCACAGTTACAATATAAACGAAAATTTACCAACTGAAAAGCGAAGGAGATGTGTTGCATATCGTGAGCTCTCATCTATCGCTTCTATTTACAATAGTAGATTTTTATAGTTGGGACTGATTTGAACCTGTAAATAAGCTAATTTGCAACTGAATCACCAAAAGGCTTTTACACAATATAAAAATGGAATCAGTATTTGTGCGTAAAATCCACGTGAACGTTACACATCGAAATTTCGACCAAGTCGCATCACCAGAGTAATGTCCACAATCGTTAACAACGCTCCTCGGCACGTGGGAGACGTGCACACATGTATCCGTGCCGGTAGTGGGCAACACTAGTGCTAACATATCACTAAACGTTGCTGAATATCTAATGTTTTGAATAAACAGAATATTGTTGCTAAAACAAATAAAAGTTAAACAAGGTTACACGAAACGACGCACGTAGAAAGCGCTCAAGAAAGACAATCAATTAATAAGTCTTTTTGTTTACATGTGGGTGTGGTCTGCTCTCCGTTCTTGATCGTTGCCTTCCGATGCATTTTTTTTTTTTCAAGACAGGGGAAACTTCAAAAGAAGTGAAAGATCTCAGGTAAGAATTATCTTGTAATGATAATAATTAGCTAGATTTCTTTACAATTAAACTAGTGTGGAAAAAACGGGTTTATTTTTTCTTAAATACAGCAGCTTAAAACGCCGTCTATATTTCACATTTCGGTACACAAAGCATCAAAAGTACAATTCACTGAACACAAATGTCAAAATAGCAATTTGTGATGCCATAATTGAAACAGCAACAGCTATTGTTTCATTTAATAAGTAATATATATATATATATATATATATATATATATATATATATATATATATATATATATATATATATAAAACCCCCAATTTATGTACGCTACGTGGATGACATTCTCATTTTGGCTGAAAATAATGAACAGATACACCAATTACAGCACCTCTTTCAAGAAAATTCAATTTTAAAATTCACAGTAGAGTTAAATAATAACAATAAAATTTCATTTCTTGATGTCCTTATTGATACGTCTAATAACACTTGTAATACATCTGTATATAAAAAACCAACTAGCATAAACTCTAGCCTCCTGAACTTTAAAAGTGAGTGTCCACAAAGGTACAAAATAGCCATAATAAACAATTTACTAAATCGCGCTAAAATGATATCCTCCACAAAAAAAGCACTGCTAATTGAAATAAAAAACATTAAACAAGTACTCATCAATAATCATTTCCCCAATTACATTGTTGATGAACAAATAAAAAAAATGCTACAATCTTCCGATAACCAGAATAATAACGTTAGCCAACACCGCAATGCAAACCCCATTAATATATTTTACCAAAATCAAATGACGCCTAATTTCAGAATCGAAGAAAATGCAATAAAAAATATTATACGAAGATACTTGACGCCTGTTGATAGTAATTTTAAAATTAAATTTATTATCTATTATAGGAAATTTCGAACACAAAACCTTGTGGTTAAAAACAACTCTTCACCGGCGATAAAAGCGTTGGAACAAACCAATGTAGTGTATAAATTTAAATGCTCTATTGGAGAATGTAACTCCAAAAATAATACATACATTGGGCATACAACAACAACGTTGTCCCGGCGAATAACTATGCACCTTAACGACACAAGCGCGATTTACAAACATTTAAAAAAAGAACATAGCTGTTAGAAAGGTCCTCGTTGACAACACAAAAATTATACAACGGGAAAATAATGTAAAAAAATTAAAGATTCTTGAAGCGTCGTACATTAGAACTCTTCAACCTAATATAAATGACATTGCATTTCAAAAAAGTAGTAACGTTCTGAAATGTTTTGCGTAGTCCGTGTTGGACGGACTTCGTACATGGTGTCTACGAACTTGCTGGTTTTAACACTCGAATTTTTAATCGACTTTTATTCTTAATCGACTTTTATTTTAACTCATCACTGACTATATATATTTTAGTTTTCATTTTCAATCCTCATTTTCGCAATCCTGTATTTTTAACACCTGATGATGATTCATGGACGAATCGAAAGCGCTCGTAACAGCAACATGTATGGATCCTTTATTAATATTTTTGATTTTGAAACAAAAAAGACAATACGAAAAATTGAAAAATTAAAAAAAAGAATTATAAGAAAAAAAGTCTCCGTTGTATTTAATAATATTTGCTTGAATATATATATATATATATATATTATATATATATATAAGTAATATATATATATATATTACTTATATATATATATATATTACTTATATATATATATATATTACTTATATATATATATATATATATATATATATATATATATATATATATATATATAAGTGAAAGTGTCTGTCTGTATGTCTGTGTCTGTTTGTAAACATTTCCCTACACAATAACTCTGTCAATTTTCAGTCAACAGATTTGAAATTTGATATACAGGGTACTGAAATTTGGGAAAATCTTTGTAATCCGTTTTCGGACACAAATTTGGTTGTTAAGGGGTGAACATTCAACGATTTGACCTTTGAGAACTCTACCAAACACCGCCGACAATTTTGGGTCGAAACACTTGAAATTTTAGATATATGTTCCTTGGACATGGATCTAACTTAATAACTGGATTTGAGCCCAAAACAATAAATGTTAAGGGGTCATAATAGGGGTCAAAGTTTGAAAAACATTGACCGCTGCGGTCTCTACCAGATTACTCAGACAATTTCTGGTCTAAACATTTGAAATTTTACATAAAAGGTATTCAGAGATAGGGAAAGCTTTTTTAATCGGTTTGAGTCGAAAATTTGAGCTACCAATATATAAATGTATGTATGTATGTATGTTTGCATGTCTGCCTAAAACTTTTGATAGAGGCGGCGGATTTTCACAAGAAGAGTATCGTTTTTAAGCTCGACCTTTCAGACGACAAATATCGAAAAATTGGCTAAAAATATTAATTTCTTCACCTTCAACTGGGCACTTTTCTACAAGGAGGGGTCGCTTTTTTCGCCGATCTTGTCGGAATTCATCCCCTCTTTTCGATTATCTAGCCTAATTTAAACCTCTGTCACTTCCGGTTTGACGGTGGTCGTAACAGCAAAGACGTCACGTTTTTCCCCCAATCTTTTCCTCCTTTGCGGTATGGGTTCGAGCCTGCTTTCCTACTACCACTTTTTTTTCTTTTTGCTCAACATACACTTGTGAAAGATTGGCGAGGGGGGGACCAGAGAATGGAGCTCAGACGAGCACTTGCCATGGAAATAACGATAAAACAGAGATAGGCTCACAACGTCTCTTCTGTGGGAGAGAGGTTGCAGGGAAGAGAAAAGGGCACCCCCCACCAAGCCACGAAGTCTATTTTGTACTCTGTCAAGGCAGGGTATGCTGTTTTTAGCAGCTCCTGCCAAGATGTTGCAGCAGTACTTTGACGTACTTGGCTTTTATATAGATAGAGAATTGCATCATTAGTGAGATATCCTCTGGAGCGGTAGAAGGATCCCATCATTTTTCCAGGGATCTTGGCCACAGATTTGATGTACGTGTTCCATTTCATATCAGGAGTAAAGGTCAAGCCCAGAAGCTTGTCAAAACATGGGGCCTCCCCTAGACGAGAGCCATTCATTTCAATCGATGTCAGACGGGGATCAGAGCGTTTATGATGTAATGATAGGAGTTTGGTCTTAGATGCATTAAAGGTAACCAGCCACCTCTTCCCCCATTGTACCACACGCTCAAGATCAGAGGAGAGAGAATCAGAGAGAACATTGTAATTTACAGCCTTTGATGTGTTGCCATAGATAGTCGTGTCATCAGCATAGATGTCAACGAATGATTTTAGTATGTGTTTTGGGAGATCATTGATGTAGATCAAGAGAGTTGGGCCCAGGATAGACCACTGAGAGACTCCAGCATTAATACTGTGGGCCTCTGATTTCTGCCCATCAACCACTACTCTTATGAGCCTATCAGAGAGAAATGATTTAATGATTGAGAAAACATTTCCAGTTATACATATATGTCAGTGGTAGAGCATTCGATTACAGATCGTATGATCCTCTGTCAAGCCCAGGTGTACCTCACTATTTTAATTGTTTCTTATTAATGAGTTCAATTGATGATAAAAGAAGAGGTAACGTTTAAAATCGCCGCAAATCATTTTTTTCGTTTGCATATTTTAAAACTAAGCATAAATCAGAAGTGACTTTTTCAGGGCATTTATAGTCACGCACAAATATCAGCTGACGTGATATTATAAACAATCACAAACGAAATTTGATGAACTGCATTATCATTATTATTTTATATTTTTATTTCATTTTATTTATTTATTTTTTTTTTTTTTTAATTTTATTTATTTATTTATTTATTTATTTTTTGCGAATTAGTCTACCGGGCAACTTATTCCTCGTAATATATAATACTCAATAGAGGACTGATTCTATAATAATACATACACTACTGCATAAATTAAAATATCATGTTTAAGAGTATTGTACGGCCGGGCAATGCCGGCGTCCAGCTAGTATATATATAAAATCTTACCAGTTGAAAAGCAAATAAGATGCTTTGCATGTCGTGAGTTCCAATCAACCAAAGTAAAAAGGAAAGACTTCTATTCACAACGGTAGATTTTTATAGTTGCAACTGATTTGCATGCGCACAAAAACTGATTTGCATGCGCACAAAAACTAATTTGCATATCTTGAGATAAACTGACTTCAATAAAATAAAATAAAAATGACAGATTGAAAACAGGCATTTAATTAGCTTTTGGGGAGAGCAGAAAAAATGTTATCGCTGGAAATTCATCAAAAATCATTTCAGTGTTTGAAGAACAGCAATTATATTTTTAGTTTGGATTGCCATTGTGGCCTTTTTATACAGCCAATTTGTTATACATCAGTCTGTCATGGTTATATGTTAAAAATAGTGTTTTCGTTTGTCTGTCACGTATATGTATGAAATATCATTTTCGTTGGTCTGTCACACTTAAGTTTGGAAAACATTTTTGTTGGTCTGTAATGTTTAATTTTGGAAAATATTTTCGTTTATCTTTCACACTTAAGTTTTTGAAGCATATTCATCGGTATGTCACGCTTAAGTTTAAAATTATACATGGTTTCCAAAAAGTCACTGAGGGTTTTGAACTTAAATAGATTCTTTATTTTTTATATTTTTCTGTAATTTTAACACAATCTAAGACATTCAGATTTTTTTAACAATGCAAAATTCAAACAATCTTTATTTATGAAAAATAATATCTTTTAAATGTTGCCCATTTTCAGCTTTGCATATTTGTGCTCTTTCCAAAACATTATTCATGACAGATTGCAGAATCTCTGGATTGCGATTTAACTCCCTTATTTCGTTCTTGGTGTTTTCCTTCAATTCTTGCAGGGTTTGGGGGTTGACATTTCGAGGTCTGCCAACTCGCGGAACGAAATAAGGGAGTTGGATCGCAATCCAGAGATTCTGCAATCTGTCATGAATAAAGTTTTGGAAAGAGCACAAATATGCGAAGTTGAAAATGGGCAACATTTAAAAGACATTATTTTTCATAAATAAAGATTGTTTAAATTTTGCATTTTTTTTTTCTTAAGATTTCCTAATGTCTTAGTTAAATTGTGTTAAAATTACAGAAAGATATCATCAAAAATAATGTATTAAAGTTCAAAACTCTTCAGTGACTTTTTGGACATTTTATAGAATGTACATTACTAACTGTGCATGTTGAATGGGCGTACCTTAAAGACTATTTCGACTTTTTTTTTTTTTCATTTCGATGAAAATCTTTTTCTTCGAAAATTTCTCAACTCCCTTCACCTTCTTAAGCTCACCCATTTTTCCCTTTCAGCCTTTTACTCCGCAATTATCCCACACACACCTTTTCGCATCCTTCTTCTTACTGCTTGTATTGTAAGTATTGGGGGGGTATTGTTGTTTTCATTTTATAAATGGTATCAATAAGAAATATAAAAAATATAAAAGTTATCCCTTAAGTTATCAATTAAAATAAAAAGCTGTCTTTTTTTTTTTTTTTTTTTTTTTTACTGTGCATCATATTTCAAATATTTAAAACCTTCGTATTACATTCACAGAAATAAAAAATTTTAAATTGCAGAAGTTCAATTGTGGAATTAAACGATTCGAAGAATACATTTCTACCGTTCTTGTTTAGCAATATTTATCAGGATTTATTTTTGTTGCTTTTTTTTTGTTTGTTTGTTTGTTTGTTTGTTTTTTGTTTTTGTTTTTTTTTTGCGAGGGCTAAATACAATAACTAAATGCAAACTATTCAACACTAGCGAACCCGATCTCACCGTTGCCTGGAAAAATAGAGAAATTCAATAAACACATGATCTCAATCTTGAACTATTATATTATTTACTATTTATATGGGTGACCAACGTGAATGCAGACAACACGAAAAAAAAAAAAAAAAAAGAACTAGAAAAGCAAAAAAAAAAAAAAAAAAAAAAAAAGTATGAAACTTGAAAATCGCATGACTTTGTTATTTGCATGTGAAGAGGTGAAGAGTGCTCGCCATTCATCGGCCACCGCGTAGTGTTAGCAGTTGCCAGAGATGCTTTTGTTGGGAGTCGGTCGTTTTTCAGATTAACTCAAACTTAAAGGTGTCATAAGAAATAGATCCTGGGGGTGCCATAATCAAGTCGCAGACTTCAGCCATCACCTCGTGCGTGAGTGCGGCCACCACGTGGTTCAGCTTAGTCAATTCGCTGTGAATTCACTGAGTAAAAAACTGTGTTTCCACGTGGACAAACCACAACGTCGGGTTGTGTGTCCAGAAAGGCGGAATCTTGAGAACGTCCTGTATTGCCGTTTTCGTCGATAGGGTATCACTGTCCATAGTTGTCGAACGGTGCAAGGTTACGCGAATAGGTGAAGGTTAGTTCTATATCTGTAATTCAACTTGAAGAAGAAAAGCCCCGCCTACATCCAATGAGAGGTATTATTTCAAAGCCGTCCTGGCCTGTGTCGAGAGAAACTGTTAAGTAGTTTGGAAGCCTTTCAACTGCCAAATTAGAAATGTCCAGCTCCTCGCATGTTCTACCAAAGTCTGGTTGGGAGAGTGAAACGAAGAAATCCTTCTTGACTGGGTAAATGTTTTTTTTGTGTGTTAAATTTGAAGAGATAACGTGAAGAATTAAATGCCTCTTTGGTGAAGGCAGTTTGTGTAGAATGTGGAGCGGAGAAATAAGGAGAATTATTTTTGTTCCATTTGGGAGAACTATCTACTCTCTCGTAGTGTTTTTGATGTAGTAAGAGCGCGTGCAAAAAGACGCAGCGGTGAAAAACACGTCCACTTCTTTGAGATTCCGGCAGAAAAGAGGAAGAGAGACAACTCAAATTTGGCGCCACGTGTTTTTTTTTTTTTTTTTTTTTTTTTTGTCCGCTTTTTAGGAACTCTCTGGAAACAGTGACACATCAAGAGGTCCCTGTCAGATTTTAGTTCTGGGGTAAACGCTACACATGACTGCAATTTGTGTCCGTGCGTAAATGTGTATTTTTGTTGACATAGGAGAGGTGTTTTCTTTACCTGGATAGACCCCTCACCTGAAGTAAGTTAACCTAAAAATAGTCGGAAAAACGCTTCTCACACAAAAGGCTGATTTTCTATCCACAATATAAAAATGTATGCGTAATTAGATCCCCATATTACAATAAACTATGAAAACAGTCATTTACTTAGAAAACGCTAATAACGAATAGTGAATTAATATGATACCATTTTTTAAAATGAATATGCAAATTAGTTAGATTTAGACACATTGGATATATTAGAAATCTGAAGCTCTCTTATTTTGTGATAAATGATCCCAGCTGAATCCGGGGAGGGATCAACCTGACCTTACTCATGATACTGGCTTTTAGACTAATTCGAGGATACATCCTCAGCACTCAATCAGACAGAATCTCGGCTATTTAGTGGCCTTTTTTCTGTTGGGTTGATTCTGTGCAGTTCTAGAAGGTCCAACCTCCCAGGCTTTACTTTCTTTAGTTGAGAAGGGATTAGTGTTTTGTTAATCGCCTGAGGCGTTCCTATCGGGTAATGCCGACGGCCCTGCTCTAGTATATATTGTAGGTCAGAGTGCTCTTCCTCTTGGGCGATGGTTTTTCAATCCCCACCTTGTGTCACATCTTGCGACAAAAGGAAGTAAATATTAACAATCGAGTCATACCAAAAGACTTAAAAATTGGTACTTTATGTCACTTTGCTAAACACTGAGCATTATAAGGAGGGGTGGAACAAAGGCAAGTGGAGTAATTCTAAGTGGCGCTTTCCCCTACATTTTGGCTAATGAAAATGGAACCTTCGTGTTGCCAGTGACTATAGTCGGACATTTAGCTTAGCTTATATATATATATATATATATATATATATATATATATATATATATATATATTACTTACGTTCACCCCTAATAAGGCATATTGCCACTTGGATGTAAGGGACTACTATTTGGGACCATGCCAAGGAAAGATTAACAAGATGTTCGTTTACATTACATTTAAACTTCTGCATATCAGTACAGTAGGGAAGCAGGTAGCAAGTAGCAAGAGGGGAATTCTAAAGTCTAGGTTTTCGGGGGAAGAAACTATTAGAGTAGAAAGCTTTCTGGCATTTAGGAACTTCAACAGTGAAGAGGTGTGATTTTGTTGCTAAGCGAGTTTGTCGGGGATATGTATGTCGAGGGGGCACAAGTGCAACGAGTTCATCAGAGTATATTCCATTGTGTCAGTTGATGTAGAACAGTTGAAGTAGCATGGTGAGTTAATAGTAGAAAGAGTAAGAAAAACATGGGAGTTAATGATGAAGACAGATTGGAGAAAAAGAGCGATTTTTGTTACTTTTTAACAAATATTGAGCGATGCAATCATTAATTTTAACGCGAATCAAACAAAAGTCGTGATCAGTGGTTGTTTACTTTAGTCAGTTATAAGTGATAGCAGGGGAGACAACTTATGATTTAGTTAATCAAGTATTAGTGATTATCATCATCATATCGTATGAATTCCCCAATATTTTTCTAGTCAGAATTCTTTTTAAAAAGACATTGGGGATTACGGGATGGACCACGTGAAGATTGCCAACATCCTAAGTGAAAGTGATTTTTGTGGAACAAACTGGATTCAAACTTAGGACACCCAGGTTGTCAGTCCGTGCTGTTAACCACTAGGCTATCATCATCTTCCAGTATTAGTGATAGACAATTTATGCTTCAGTTATTTAAGAAGTCGTGACTGCGGAGACATCTTATGTTTCAGTTATTCAAGTAGTAGTGGTCGTAAAATGTGACAACCTATGCTTTACTTAATCTAAGAGTAATGATCATAGGGGGAGATAACTCATGTTGTGTAACATTTCCATAGACACAAAGTTTAATGAAGTGAAACATATAGGGGCACATAATAGCACACATGGGGGCACATAATAGCACACATGCTACTTATGCGTTCAACAAACATGCACTCAGCCCCACTTTCTAGATAGTTATCGCCGGTGAGCAATCAAGAACAATTGAGTAAAATAAAAGTCGTAGGACATTTTTTTTTTTACCCTAAACAAGGCATAATGCCACTTGGATGTAAAGGCTACTATTTGGTACAAAATTTGTAGGGATACTATGTAGGGAGTTGAGTAGCAAGGTTTCTGTTCACATTACTCTTCAATTTCTGCATGATAATACAGTCAAGGAAGGAGGAAACAGGGAAGGAATTCTAGAGTCTAGCAGTTTGAGAAAAGTGTCTGGCTTCATTCCCTCCATTATCACTTTCCTTTGTGTGTGTTTTGTATTGTTGATCATCCAGTGGTTTTGATCTTCTGTTACTCAAAATGAAGGAACAAAAACGAAGGCATAAAAACGCAAGATATTTGTTGACGATTTACAAGTTTTATTGGTAGACAACTACATGGCGCAGAGACCAAATATTAACCTTCCATAAAAGATATTTCTTCCGACTTCTTTTCTCTATCTAAATTAAGAATTTTCAATGGGCAAGCTCAAAGAGATTCGCTCAGGTTTCTACATTGTTAGCACGTTGTTGTCTCTTGCTCTTCCAGATGTAGTAGTATCGTATAGGTCAGACCTCTATACCGCTATTTTTTATCCAGTGAGAAATTGTCTTCAGATATATGGACTGCCGCATAGCCTCCTTCCAGTTGGATGACTGGGCAATGTACGATGAGGTGATCTGTGTCCTGGGGGCTTCCTTGCACTTTGGATAAATTGAGAAGTCTATTTGTCTTCACTTGTGTTTGTTTTAAGACTTGAATTTGGAGATATTTGGTGCAACTTTTAAAATTTGTTGGACGTAAACTGAATGCAAGGGAAGACAACTCATGATGCCAGAGAATACAATTAATGCATTAGTTATTCAAGTGGAAGTGATAGTAGGGGGAGATAACTTATGCTTAAGTTAGTCAAGTAGTAATGATAGCAGGAGAAGGAAACTCATTTTCTTTTATTTAAGTAATAGTGATCATAGGAGAAACTAAACATGCTTTACTTATTCAAGTAGTAGTGATAGCGGGGTGGGGGGTTACAAATTATGCTTTTTTTTTATTCAAGTATGCTATATCGTGAATTTTGATATAAATAAATAATTTTGATATGAATAATTCGAGATGGAATAATTATACAAACAATGATTGGGGTAACACAAGAAGGTTTATTGTACGAAAAGTACAAAAAAAGAATAGAGACTAATGAAGAATATATATATATATATATATATATATATATATATATATATATATATGTATATATATGAGCAAACAGTTAATAAAATATGTTAAAAAACACTTTGAAATGAGTTAAAAATATATTTAATCTGAAAAGGAAACACTAGATAAATGGATAGTCCTTAATCCGTGGAGTTTCGAAGAAATACTCTCCTTCTCATCAGAAGGTAAGAATTAGCAAACTGCGGGATATATATATATGGCATAATCACGTTGACACATCAGTTCTCATCAGATCACTGAAGTTAAGCAACGTTGAGCCTGGCTAGTACCTAATGGGTGACCATTCGGAAATTCTAGATGCTGTATGTGCTCTCCGCTTATCTTAGCATTGTTTCCAGTCGTCCTAAACTTCCACTGGTATTTAATAAACCGACTCAGGAGAGATGTGGTTGGAGATTTTGCAACTCTTGCCATGAGAAATGTTCCATGTGCAGGTACGTTTACAATGGGTATCCATAGTCTGTCAAGACTGAAGGAATATATATATATATATAAATGTCTTTCTTTTTTCTATCTTTCTTTCTGTAGTCGCCTCTCACGACTAGCTAACCATTGTTAACATAACAAAATATTAGTAGGGGTAGACAACTTATGTTATTGAAGTAGTAGAGATGTTGGTAGAAAACAACTTATTTAGTTATTTAAATAGTGATGATTTCAGGGGTGAGGCGACTATTAATTCCTTACTTATTTAAAAAGTAAGAAACAATTTATCCTTTACTCATATAAGTAATAGTTATTACGGTGAAAAAAACAAACTTATTTCTCATTTATCCATCTTTCATTCATAAAGAATTTGTTTATTCCTTTTTCATACCAACATCTTGACACTTTTAATTGTTTTAATTTCCTGAAAAGAATTGCTGATTTCAAACCAGAACATTATCCTTTTCCCTCTGCAAATATTCGGTTTATTCTCTCTTTTATTTAAACAAATTTAAAGAACAATGTTTGACGCATGCGCAGTTGTTGAAATCGTTTAGAAAGAGACGATTTTAATTGATCCCCGCTTCATATAAAACTTTATTTCTATACAAAATAATTGACCATTTTTTCCCCAATTTTCACATTTCATGCATCTGAGCCATTGCTCTTTGAAATGATACCCGGTTCGATCTGGTTGGAGGCGACTGACAAAAGTTTTTAACAGACATACAAACACATACACAAACAAACAAACATCTTTCCTTTATATAATAGATAGATAGATGGATAACCATTTCTTCACATCAAGTGATAACGCGTTTCTTTGTGTGACACGTGACTGTTCATAAAAATTCTGTTCGGAGAGTACGTCACACTGTTGAAATAAGCATAAATAAAAGGTTGTAAATTTCACTTTCCTTAGTTATTTTCCTTTTGAATGCTTGATTAGATTGAAATGATGATGATGATGATGATGATGATGATGATGACGATGAGTATAATGATGATGGTGGTGTTTTTTTTTGTTTTATTTTTTATTACATTTTCACCCCAAACAAGGCACATTGCCAATTTGTTGTAGGGGGCAACTATCAGGGACATAAGCGTCAGGGGTACTGTGCAGGAAGTTGGACAGCAAGATGTCGGTTCACGTTGCACTTGAACTTCTGCATGTCAGTACAGTCGGAGAAGCAGGGATCCGGAAGGGAATTCCAAAGTCTAGCCGTTCTGGGGAAGAAACTACTGGAGTAGAAGGCTCTCTTGCATCTAGGGATCTCTACTGTGAAGGGGTGGGATTTAGCTGCCTGTCAGGGGTATTTACGTCGCGGGCACAAGTGCTTGCAGTTCGTCAGAGCATTCATCGTTAAAGTACTTGTAGAACAGGCAGAGGGATGCAACATTTCGTCGATGTGACAGATGCTGAAGTTTAGCTGACAGTTCAGGACCTATCAAATTGGCGACTCTCTATTGAACCTTGTCTAGGAGCGAGAGACTAGTGGCAGATGCACCAGCCCAAATATGACAACAATACTCCGTACATGGGCGAATGGTGGCCTTATAGAGGTATAGGATACTTTCAGGTGTTAATAGCTCTCTAGCACAGTAGAGAGAACCCACCTTCTTCACAGCGATCCTGGCAATGTTCTCAATGTAATTGTTCCAGCTCATGTTTTCTGTGAACATTCGGCCGAGGAGTTGAAAAGATGTACTTTCAGATAAAGAGTCTTTGGCCATTGCTATTGGTGGTAGAGAAGGTTTCTTGTAGTTATTGAAGGAAACAAGTTTAGTCTTGGCAGCATTGAAGGTGACTATCCATTTTTGTCCCCATTCCACTACAGTTACGATAACGATAGTGAATATGATGATGATGATGATGATGATGATGATGATGATGATGATTTTTTTCCCCCATGGGAGTTACCACTTATCAAGGCCCGGAGGCCACTCGAGGATAAGGGTTATTGCGTGTACAGTAATCAATGGGACAATATCATAGTAATCGTTAGTAATGGAGATTTGATATAGTGTCTTACTTAAGGGGGCCGTTTATCAGGAATTTGTTTATGTTGGACTTGACATCCAAGTTGCTCTCATTCATTCTCATCCACAATTCATTCTCATCCACACTCTTCAGTGGATGACTACTCGATGGTCACTCAACTCTTCCAAATATCCTCCCTGTTGCCCCCCTCCTCTGCACCATTTCAATAGGGAACAATTCTTCCTCTGACAATCAGTGAATTGAATTATTTACTTGTCCTAGAATTGGATGCCAATGTGACATCATGTTCACGTCCTTTTGATCAACAATCGCCGACCCCAACACTGCTTCTGTGGTATTCTTCTCCCTCATCTTCTAGCCGTGTCATCATCTCTCTCATTGGCAGCTGCTGAGAAGATGCACACAGGTTCACAAATATAAAAAGAAAAACAACTCAAAAACAAATTCTGTCGGTGTCAGTAAGGCTCTATCGAGGCCATGTTCGTCAGCTCATTTCAATCTGCTCCAAGCCACAACCTGTCTTCTACTGGATCCACTGCACCCAACTCAAAACTGTCATCAACCATTGCAAACCGTCCCTAAATTGTCCCTAAACTGTTGTAAACTGTCACAAAACTCATTACCACTTGTAAACTATCCGTAAACTAACTCTAAACATAGTGACCTCTATTGTCCAATCCTTTGTTCCAGTCATTGCCACATTTCAGTTTCCTTTGTGTGCCTTGGTCAACAACTTCCTTTCTATTGTCTTTCTCCTAAGATCACTCCCTATAAATCATAAAAAAAAATTCATATAAAAACATCAATTATGTTGTTAGCTACAAGGTGTCTTCAATAAGTTTCCAGACTTTTTTGTACAGGCATTTAAAATTGTCATAAACTCGTGAAAATTCGGTATGTTATTGTTATATATTTTATGAGATGACTGACCAATTTTTATGATTTCAGATTCAAATGAACAGCTACAGCAGGAATTAGAATACACCCTACTAAAGCCTGATTGTCACAACTGGTGAATTTCAAAAATGCAATCTGGACGTGAGGACATTTTAGAAGAACAATATGCAATGAAGTTCTGTTTTAAACTTGGAAAAAAAATGCCACAGAAACGTATAGAATGCTTCAGACTGCTTTTGGCCCATCTTGCATGAATCGATCATCAGTTTTTGAGTGGCATAAGAGATTCAAAGAAGGCAGAGAGTCTGTGAGAGATAATGAGAGGTGTGGGAGGAATAAGGAAGTCAGAAGATCAGAGTTGATTGGCCAAATAAAGAATTTCATGGATGAGAACTGTCGCATGTCTATAGAGATAATAAGTGCACTCTTTGATGTCAGTGTGGGAACTGTATACACAATTATTCATGAGGAACTGAAGATGCAGAAGATTTGCGCAAAGTTTGTCCCAAGTGTGCTCAGAGAAGATCAGAAAGAAAGACGTTGTCATGACAACAGGGCGATGGTTGAATTAATCAATTTAGATCCCACAGTTCTTGATGCTCTCGTGACCTGCAGTGAAAGTTGGATCTACTGCTATGACCCAGAGACCAAGAGACAGAATTCCCAGTGGAAGCATGCTGGCTCTCCCAGACTCAAGAAGGCCAGACAGAGCAAATCCATCCAGAAACTTATGATGATCCGTTTTTTAACAATACAAACTCATTGTTGGTGCCGTCTTTATTTATTGCAAATTTGTTTAAACTGTTTGTGAATTTTATGTGGTTTTCCTCTGCTCTTGCTCCCACATATTTTGCCTGTCTATGACAATTTCTATAGTTCGTCAGCCCTGATTATATGGCTGAAAAATTTGAGCTGTCTTTCTCTGATGGTATTGAAAAAGGATTTCTTGCATTCAACCATGTCCATTACTTATTTACTTATTACTGCATTTGTTTTTCTCTTTCATGATTCTCCAGATGAACCATATCTCCACTGCTTCTAGTCACTGTTCTTTGTCCTTGGTTTGGGTCCAACATTCGCATCCATATAGAAAAATGGACCACACGCCGGCTCTCATAACACATATCTTTTTCTTGAGGGTTATCTTACTGTTGGTAAAAATGTATTTTATACTGTCTTAGAATGTCCAATTTTTTTCTTGCTTTCTGTGTCACACTTGCCATCTGTGGTGATAGTACAATCAGGCTATTTAAAGGTGTTTACGTGTCTAATTCTGTTCCCCTTTCAGGTTATGTTGCATTGTGGTATAACAGCTTTCTTCGAGATCACCATGCATCCCGTTTTCTTTGCATTGACCTGTAATCCTTTCTTTTTGCTTTCATCTGTTGTAAAAATCTTTTGCAGTTTTTCTTCGGTAATAAGGACTGTGTCATCTGCATATCTCAGGTTGTTGATGTTGTGGCCACCTATACTAATTCCCTCATGATTCTCAATATTTAGTAGAATTATTTCACTATATGCATAAAATATATCAAGTAAGAACACGCAGCCTTGCCTCACAATCCTGCAGATTGGTCTATATCGACTGATGTCATTTTCTGCCTCCTGTTACTAATATATGTTTCAAAGATCTTTCCCATCAATGTATAGACCTGCCAGAATATCAAACGTCAAACTGTCATACTTTGTCAAACGCTTTTGAGTAATTAATGAAGGTCTTTCTAGGCTTCAATGGATCTTTCTGCATAAGTATTCTAAATTAAAAGTCTCCATCAGCTTTGATAACAGTTTTTATGCAAAGCATGAATCATCCATATCCTAGAATAAGGTGGCCCATGTTTATAATAGACATTATTCTAACCCTGGATATTTTTAAGGATCATTTACTGTTAACATTTTTCTCAACTACATCCCATAAATTTGAAAGAGTGACATCTGAGGAAGTATGAAGACAGGTTTTAAGGGTCATGTGATCATATTTAAAATTATGGACCTTGTAACTCTTGCTTCCTTTGTTTTATTCTTTAGTCCTCACACCCCATGAGCGATGTTTTTGATAAAGTTAAAAGAATTGCTGTTTTGGGGGTCAGAATCTATCTACCGAATGCATATTGTTGGTTAGTCTTTTTTATCTTTGTTTTTTAGCTCCTTACATCAATTGGTTCCATGTCTTGTCTGGAGCAATATCCATTAAAAAAATAAGTAATTTAGTGATTTTTTAATTTTTTCTGACTGAAAATCGCCATTACATAAGACTCATATCTGATAGTTTTTAGACAACATTCCAGCTTGTTTTTTTCTGACCTCCGCTGATATTTTACAATTGATTCCATGGATCTTCTAAGATTACCACCAACGGTTTGCTTTACTTTCATCAAATTATTTTGATGCAATTGTTGCAATTTGAGGTGATTTTATATATTAAAAAGCAATTTTTAAACTGCTAATTATTGTTGATTTCTATATTTAGAGCATGGTTATCACAAAATTGCATGACGTGGTTTTTGTTGGGAGCACACTCAAAAATCATTATAGTTTGATCCTCATGGTGTGCAAGATTGCGTAAGCAATGTAGGTTAGACCCTTGTTATTCCTGAGCATCTCCAGCTTGACTGAATGACTTTATTGAAAATTTCTTGGTTTTCATAAGGTGGTTCTCTTGGGACTTTTATTTAGTGTAAAAAAAAAAAAAAGAATTATTAGCTTATAAATATGTATCGCAAAAACATTATTAGTAACAACATCTACAACATGCACACACATGCATACACACGCACACACATAACATGCGTGCGTGCACACACACACTTTGTTAATAGTTAAAAACAGACAGCTTTAAGGCTTCAAAATCACACAGAAGAGACTTTGAAGCTGTTAAACTGTCAGTTTACTGAAAATATAAAAAAGAATTATTGGCTTATAAACATATGTCGATGTGTCGCAAGACATTATTAACAACATTTATGATTCATTGATACAGAAAAGATTTATTGAGCGTAAAAAAATAATTTTAGTCAATTGTACTGTTAAAAAAAGGTTTGCTTAGCGTAAAAAGGAATTATTGGCTTATAAACATGTGTCGATGTGTCACAAAACATTATTTAGTAACAGCATCTACGATTTATATAAACAAAAAAGATTTAGCACAGTAGCACAAGTGAATAAGAACAATTAATATCTACGATATATTTAATGTAAATTTAAAAGAATTTTTGACTTATAAACATTTTTTATTAATAACATCTATGATCTCTGCGATTGGTCTGGTCTCTTGTAGAGAGCGACGCTATTTTGGAGAATTTTTTCAGTGTTCGTTTATGTAGGCAATACATTTATTCCAGAATAAAAGAATCAGATTAGGCAGAATATGGCTGGGGAGATGTTATTATTTATTAGTCAGAAAAGGTAAAGCTAATGGTATGTCTATGTGTTTATGATTATGTTACGAAGGGTGAAAACCCATATCTGTCGAAAGGGCAGAATTCCTCCCAGTGATGACTGGGGGCGGTAGGAGGACTTCACATTTAGAGAAAAAAATAGGAACTAGTTCCTCTAAAGATGGTTGCGATTGTGATGGTGTTGCTCCTAGGAAGACATATAGGATTTTATTATAACGACTAAATGTGTCTAAAATGTCATTCTAAAGTTACATGCGATAGTGGCTAATAGTCTAGACATAATAAATTGAGATGTAAGGGGTTAATAATGTGAATGAGTGACAATGCCTACAGTAGAGAGTTGGACAGTGACATGCTTGTTCACATTACATTTAAGCATGTTAATACAGTCGAGGAAACAGGAAACAGGGAGGGAATTTCAAAGTCTAGCAATTCAAGGGAGGAAACTATCAGAGTAGAAGGCTCCCTTGCATCAAGGGACCTCTACAGGAAAGGCGTGAGATTTTGCTGTTTGTCAGGTTAGTTTAATCTAATTGATGTAATTTTAATAAATTTTCAGCCTTTTTATGACTGTAAAAACTAAAACAAAATACCATAAATAGAATCTAAATTGTATATAGGTATGAGAGTTGTCTGTCCCTGACAACAGGAACTAACGAGGTGATCTCCCCCGAACAGGAAGTAACCAGGGGTAATCTCCCCTGATTGCTATATATATAGCAGAGACATGGGAGCAGCCATTTGCTTTTCTGCTGAGCTCAGTAACAAGCTGGAAGGACACATTTTCTCACTTTACCTCTCCATTACAAATAGTATTTATCGAATAATACAATATTGTAAAATGACTCTGAGATATAACTTTTATCTTATAAAACTCAAATCGTCTTGCTTGAGCATTGAAACCATCAATCTGGTTTACAGCTTCCAGTTTTAAAAATTATGTGCATGCGTGATAAAATAAATACAAAGCTATGAAAGTTTTTTTTTAATCAACAATTTTTTCATGTTGAAAATATGCAAATAAAAACAAAACTGTAAATCCCTTTTGCTTTTTTATATATTGGCATTTTACGAATTTTATTTGTATTTTTCATTGCAAGTTGAAATCGTTTTCAAACAAAAGCAAAACAACTATGTTTACGACTTAATCTATTTAAAACATTTTTAGTTATTCTATAATTGACAGCTTAAAGACGTTAAAATTACTCTGATCAGCTTGCCCAGTCATTGAAACCATGTTAATAAAAAGAAACTACTTAACTATCAACACATAATAACATCTAACTTTTTTTTATAAATGGAACATAACAAAAAATCGTACACTAAGTAATTGTTACCAAAGGCAATAAAAGTGACATCTCATTGTTAACTGGTGGGTTAAGAAAAAGCGAAGAAATTAAAATTATTAAACCAGTAAATCCTATTTTTCACTGTAACTGTAACCAAATGCAATAGCAGTTACTTTTCTTACGTATTTGTTTTAGTTTTTTTTTACGATTTAAACTATTTTGAAGTCTTTCTTATTGCATTAGATTCGGCAATTTAAAGGCGTTAAAATTACTTGCAAATGTTTATTAATACATTGAAAATTATGCAAACAATAGTCTTTTTAGTCTGTTAAAATTGGGCAAAAGTTATAGCCGTTGACTTATGATAAGTGCTTCATGCCATACTGGCTTTCATTAAGTGTCACACTTCTTTGTTTACAAAGCCATTCGGTGGAAACAAATTTTAAGGTACGGATGACCAACACTGTATGTAATGTAGGTTTTTGGCGTTTTTTTAGGCAAATATAAAAATAGAAGTTTTGATTAATTTTTACTTGGTTTCCACCTTAACATGTTCCTTTAAAATGACTACTTTTATAGGTTAACGGGTATGCTGAAAACGAATATCGCATTTACTTTTTCTACAAATAAGCAGTTTTTCGGATATTAAGTAGTATAATTCCTTATGTTAAAAGTGGTGGTCATTGTTTCATGTGCAATATTTTTGCCATAATTAATATACCCACTATTCCATAGCTAGCTATAACATATACTGACCCAACGGGTCACAGTATAGTTTATCATAAAAATTTACATCTAGACACAAATGGCAGAAACACTAGAGGATGACCTCCAATCTGTAGTGGAATGGGAACAAAAATGGATGGTCACATTCAATGCTGCCAAAACTAAACTTGTTTCCTTCAATAAATACAAGAAACCTTCTCTACCACCAATAGCAATGGCCAATGACTCTTTATCTGAAAGTACATCTTTCAATCAAACTCCTTAGCCTAACGTTCACAGGAAGCATGAGCTGGAACAATTACATTGAAAGCATTGCCAGAACCGCTGCAAAGAAGGTAGGGTCTCTCTACCGTGCTAGAAATCTATTAACACCCGAAAGTATCCTGTACCTCTATAAGGCCACCATTCGCCCATGTATGGAGTATTGTTGTCATATTTGGGCTTGTGCATCTGCTACTAGTCTCTCACTCCTAGACAATGGCCAAAAGAGAGTCGCCAATCTGATAGGTCCTGAACTGTCATCTAGGCTTCAGCTTCTGTCCCATTGACGAAATGTTGCATCCCTCTGCCTGTTCTACAAGTACTTTAATGGTGAATGCTCTGATGAACTGCAAGCACTTGTGCCTCCATGATGTAAACACCCCTGACAAAGCCGACAGGCAGCTAAATCCCACCCCCACATCGTAGATATCCCTAGATGTTAAAGATCTTTCTACTCCAGTAGTTTCTTTCCCAGAACGGCTAGACTATGGAATTCCATTCCAGGTCCCTGCTTCCCCAACTGTACTGACATGCAGAAGTTCAAATGTAACGTGAACCGACATCTTGCTGCCCAACTCCCTACGTAGTACCCCAGTAGCTGTTGACCCTGATAGTAGCCCCCTACATCAAAGTGGCAATGTGCCTTGTTTGAAAATATTAAAAAAAAAAAAAAATTCATAATTGTAGCCATTTTAACTGCCATCCATAAGGTTAAATTTAGGGTTTTGATTCTGATTTTGCATATTGTTACTTGGAACATAAGGGGTTACTATTTGGGATCATGTCTAAATGGGAAATTTGAGGAGTTAGCAGCAAGATGACTGTTCGCATTACATTTAAACTTCTGCAATATAATACAGTCAGGGAAGCATGAAACAGGAAGGGAATTCTAAAGTCTAGCAGTTCAATAGAAGAAACTTTCAGAATAAAAGGCTCTCTGGCATCAAAGTACCTCTACAGTGAAGGGGTGAGATTTTGCTGTTTGTCAAGTTAGTCAGGAATATTTACATTGAGGGGGCATCAGTGCTATAAGTTTGTCAAAGCACATTTCATTAGATTAATTGTCAAACAAGCTCAGAAATACAACATTGTGGCGATGGGATAAGAGTTGGAGCTTACTGGGCAGTGTGGGACTTGTTATATACTGTAACATAGTCGTTACATATCAACACTCAGAACCCACACGTTGTATGCTGACAGTCACAAGGAAACAAAGACAAGGAAAGAATCCAGCTCATTTTTTTTTCAGTTGAAACAACGGATATTTATTTACAGGTACTTCCAGAATAACGTCTTGTCTTGTGTTCAAAAGTCTTCTTGTGTTTAACAAGACTCTGCCATGTCGAACACATGTTACTCTGTTTTTTGTTCAGCCATGTTTAGGACACGTCTTTCCTTGCTGCTCTCGGCTCACATGTGTAACACGTCTATTTCAGTCCTTCTCGGGACACGTTTTTCTTTTTTTATAACCTTTTTTTTCCTTTTTGCTTACTGTGACGTCATTTTGATGAAATGAAAGAAACTTATCGTGATAATGCCCCACATATGACCTTGTAAAACGCTGGCATCGTGAATTCAAACATGGCCGGAAGTCTGTGGAAACAGCTCCCAGACCTGGTCGCCCCACTTCTGCCATTGATGAGGCATCTGCCCATCAAGTTGAGGCTGCCATTTTGGAAGATCGGCACATTACTATTCGCCGAATAGCCCAAGATCTTATGATTAGTACAGGGTCTGTGGAAACTATCATTCATGACCATTTACATATGCATAAGGTGTCTGTCAGATGGATTCCCAGGTTGCTCACACCATTCCAGAAGCAAGAACGCATTGAGTGCTCGAGAATGAATTTGGAGATGTGCCAAGAAGAGGAGTCAAAGTTTTTCAAAAGACTGATTACACAGGATGAAACCTGGGTCCATCACTATGATCCAGAGACCAAAGCCCAATCAATGCAGTGGAAGCACTTGGACTCACCACCTCCAAAGAAGGCAAGGGTGCAGCCCTCCGCTGGCAATGTTATGCTCACAGTCTCCTAGGACCAGGACGGAGTAGTGATGACAGATTTTCTGGCAAAGGGTACCACAATTACAGGAGCCTATTATGCTTCACTTTTGAGGAAATTAAGGGAAGCTATCAAAATCAAGAGGCGGGGCAAGATCAGCAAAGGTACCCTCCTCCTGCAGGACAACGCTCCGGTCCACAACTCGCATGTCGCCAGATCAGAAGCACGGGCGTGTGGTTATGAAATCCTCATCCATCCTCCTTACTCTTCTGACCTTGCACCCTCTGACTTTCACCTCTTCCCAGCCATGAAGTTGTTTTTGAAAGGAAAGCGTTTCTCAGATGATGCAGACTTGATTTCTGAAGTCACGTCGTGGTTGGAGGACCAACCCAGGATGTTCTATAAAAACGGTCTCCAGAGCTGCATCAAACGATGGGAGAAATGCATAACTCTGGGTGGTTCCTATGTAGAGAAAGACTAATAACTATGCCAAGTTTCGTTGCTCTACTGCTATGGGAAGTGAGTCAGGGGCATTACTTATTGCACGCCCTCGTATAAACATCAAACATGAAATTCAAACAAGTGTAATTGTGAACTACCTATTGTTTGCCTATTGAAATGAATTGTTCCAAAATCGAATAAAACTTGAATTCTGCTGTCTCTGTAGACTTGAAAGTGATATTCATTTCATTTATTCAGAGAACTAGCTGGCAGCCCGGTGTTGCCCGGTCGTACAATACGCTTAAACATGATATTTTAATTTATGCAGATTGCATATGAATTATTATAGAATCAATCCTCTAATGATTATTATATATTATGAGGAATAATTTGTTCGGTGGACTAGTTTACAAAAATGAATTAAAAAATAATAATGACAATTTCAATCATCAAATTCCATCTGTGTTTGTTTACAATATCACGTCAGCTGATATTTGGGGTTGACAATACATGCCCTGGGAAAGCCACTTCTGATTAATGTTTAGTTTTAAAATATGCAAATGAAGAAATGATTTGCTGCACTTTTAAATGATACCTCTTCTTTTATTGTAAATTGAAATCATTACTAAGAAAAAATAAAAATAAAATGGTGAGGTACATCTGGGCTTGAACACAAGATCATTCGATCTGTAGATGAATGCTCTACCACTAAGCTATATCTCCAGATTATAATAAATCTGGGTTTTTTTTTAATAAATGATTTGCTGAAATTTTGTGATCTTCCTTGGTCGGTGTAACGTAAAATATTCCCCTGTAAAATTTATTCTTTTAATCTATAAGAGAAAAGACTATTTTTAAAATCGGATTTTTTAAATACTTATCGAATGAATTTCTGTACAAAACATATCTAAGAACATTGCCAGATATATAAATTAGCTTTGTGTGAAATTTGCAAAAGATAGGTTCAACCATTTCGGAACCTATGAGGAAGGAACTAACACGCACGTGACTTTCATATAATAGTAGATGTATATATCTTTTATATAAAGTTGAGTTTTTTCTTACTCGGACATTTATATTCAAAGCCCACTTTTTCTGTTAAAAAATTATAAAAACGAACTTCTTAATATACTTAGTCATAGATATACCAGCGACTTCAATAGGATTTACTAATTTGCATATCCCTTGAAAAACGAGTGTTTACTAATTAATTTGGTCACTGCTCGTCACATTAAAGACCTCCAATCAATGACACGAACGCAATCGTTATCAAGTGACGAAAGGGATTCTAGGATCGTAAATATTTAATATGTTTAAAATCAAATCTATTAGACAGTTATTCCGATATCAGTAGTTGGAGCCTTACCATCGGATATAGTTTAAGGTTTCCAGGACCGATAGATAGATATATTTAACTGATGATTATCTTTACAATAGGAAAGTATTTTCTTTTTTTTAAGATTTGAATTGTTGCTATAAATTAATATGCAAAACCATTTGTTTTATTCAAAATATATTAGCTGACAGGCTAGATCAATGAAGGCCAGCTGTGCAAGAATAAAAAAAAGACATAAAAATACACTGCAGCTTATATAATGAACTAGAAGAATTCCTGTAGGTGGGTCGGGGGGGGATGAAATTTATTCTCTGAACAGAACAGTTTTGCCCCACTTTTATGCCCCTTTATAAAGATTAAAATATTACGATAGTAAACCTTATATCTTGAATTCTTATTCTAATTTTGATTAAAATCCATTTTGTGATTTTGATTCAAGAAAATGTGTAAAATTTAAGACTTTAGCTTAAGGGGTCTTGAGAAGCGATTGAAATTCAGAGAATATTGTTTAATTTATGTCTAATGACTATGGATAAAATTTAAAGCAAATCTGAAATATTGGTATTTTCAAATGATGGTGGCGCCCATATTATTGTCCTTAAAACTCCTTTAAAACACTCTAAAGAAATGGAAATTCATGAAATATTTATTAATTAATGTTTAATAGATCTTGTTAAAATTTCACAAAAATCGTACATCTGACTTTTTTGCACAATACTTTCATCCCCTCTTTTTACCCTTATTGCATAAAAATTTAACTAAATATAGTCGACATTTTCACCCCTTATGTCTAGCAGCTGCATTCTAAAATTTATAATGATTGGTTAATTTGTGAATTCTTTACATGCAAATTCATGTTGATTTATAAATATGATTGATAGCAGAAGAGTAAAACTATTTGATTGAAAGATACTGACAGTCAAGTTTACGCAATACATAGAAAATAATTTCTATAAAGCTTACTTGGGGTAATTTCAGAATGTTCATAAAATTAACCCCAACACTAATCCTAACATTTTCTGCACAATACACTTTTCATATTGTGAAGAAATAGGCGTACAAACACCCTGCAACATTTACGTCAGTAGTTAAGCAGCCTTTGGTTTTAATTGCTACTCCCAGTTTTTCTGCAATTGTTTCTGATTTCTTGCTTTAAACATTATCTTAATTTAAAAGTTAAATTTTCTATATTTTTGTTAATTTTATGTATGTTTAAATGTGTATTGTTACTTCTCTGCTTTCCTATCAGTCTTGTTTGCAAGACAAGATCAGCAAATTGAACGATAATTATAACGATTCAAATGATGTATACATTATTTTGGGACTGCATGAACATATAAACATACCTAACTTTAAAAACAATGGTCATATTGTTAAGTTAACAGCTATCATGTATGTATTGCAACATTGCGCTGATGTAAATGCATGTGAAGTGATGTTACCGGGGAAGAAGAAAGACTATATAAAAAAGGGGAAGAGAATGATCATGACGGAGACATGGATAACGTTTGAGATCTCGTGGGAGATGAGATAACATTTGAGATCTCGTTCTAGATTACGTGGGTGATGTCACGGCTATACCAATGAGAAAATAAATGCTGTTTCTATAAAGAACAAACGAGTTGGAGTTATTTCCTATTCTTTGTTTCCATTCCAACTGAAACTGTACACGTGTGTTGGTCCACAGATAACGTTACAGTATGTTAACAACTTCTTATAAAACACTGAACAGATACTAAAAGGGCAGAAGAGATATTGTGAATTATTTACTTGCCAATATATCTAAGACCTTTGACAAGGTCTGGCATAAGGGGCTCCTAATTAACATTAAATCATGCCGTATTATTAGACGAATGCTAAATACAATTAGCTCCTTCTTAGAGAAGAAGAAAATCCAAGTTGTTCTCGATTGACATACATCCAAACATGATATGGATGTGGAAGTGTATCAGGGGTGGATCCTTAGACCTTTATTATTTTTGATATTCATAAACAACCACCCTGATAAAACTGTGTCTTACTTGTTATTGTATATTTACTTGTATATTTGTTCATGACACAACACTCTATAATAGTCATTCGAGAAAGACGAATGTACACATATCTAAAGCGATGGTAGAAACCTTAGAATACAACCTCCAGTCTGCAGTGGAATAAGGCCATAAATGCATGGCAACATTTAATGCTACTAAGATTAAGGGTCTTTCCTTTAACAATTACAAGAAACATTCACAACCATTAATAGCCAAGACTACTGACTAATTGAGAACTCATCATATAATCTCTTCAGCTTAACATTCACAGGCAACATGTAGTAAAACAAATACATTCAGGGCATTTCCAAGGCTGATGCAAATAAGGTGGGTTCTCTTTACCAATCTAGAAAATTACACATACCTCATAGTATCCTGTATCTCTACAAAGCCACCATTCACCCATGCATGGAGTATTGTTGCCAACTCTAGGCTGGTGTATCGACAACTAGTCAATCTCTCTTGAACAGGGTCCAAAAAAGAGTCTGCAATCTAATAGGTCCTGCACCAACTCCTGTCTTATCACCACAATGTTGTATCCCTGTGCCTGTTTTACAAATACTTTAATGGAATGTGCTCTGACGAACGTATGGCACTTGTACCCCCTCAACACACATACATCTGACAAACCTGTCTAGCAGCAAAATCTTACTCCTTCACTACTTCGCTTCCTAGATGCCAGAAAGCCTTTTACTTTAATAACTTCTTTCTGACTGCTAGACTTTGGAATTCTCTCCCTGTTTCCTGTATTTCTAACTGTACTAACACAAACAAGCTTAAATGTAATTGTGAACAAACATCTTACTAATTCCCTCAGATAATCCCCAGTAGACATGCTTTCAAATAATAGCTCCTTAAAAAAAAGAAAAGAAATACATTTTTATTAAAAATAACTGCTACAACAATAAAGTTGCACTTTTCCTCTTTTTGCCACTATTGAACTCTTTTGGATGTTATGTAAAAGTTGCTAACTTGTAAATAAAAATTGTGTATATATTTGTGCAGAATATTTTTGTAATGTATTTGATTATAATCATCATCATCATCATTATCATCAGCAGCAGCACTGAGGTGAGAATGGCTCAGTGGTTAACGACACGGGCCAACAATCTGAGTGTGTCAAGTTTAAATCCAGTTCGTTCCACAAAGTCGCTTTCATTTAGAGACGTTGGCAACCTTTACATGTTCCCTCCCGTAAGTACCTGATATCCTTCTAGAAAGAATTCTTAATAGAAAGATAGCAAAGAAACGAATGTCAACAAAAATTATCATCATGAATGAGCAGCAGCAGCAGCAACAACATTAGTAGTAGTAGAAGTCGCAGCAGCAGTTTAACGTCTGTTTCACATGCCAGCATATGTTAGATGCCTTTAAGAAATTGACTTCCAAACTAACCTGGGCAAGGTTTTATTTATCTTTCTTTCCCTCAAGTCAATTTTTATAACTTCCTTTAATGTCTTTGTTAACCTTCCTTTGTGAATGGAAGCTGCTATCTCACCTGTTCTACTGACAGCAAATCACCTGAAGCGCCGATTTGAGATGGTATCGTCACTATAGCCACACCCCAAAGGCGTTTTATTTGACCATTGTTGCTTTACTCGATTGACCTGACTTTGATTACACCTGTGTAAACTTTTGCCAAAAATGACCTTTTAAACATTACACTTTTAACTTATCTTCTTTTTGAAATTTTATTGTTTCTTCACAGTAGGTGCCTGTGTCATGTTCATAATTTTTATTGAAATGCCCTTTTGGTATATTTGATAATTATGTTATTGTTTTGTTTTTTGTTTTGTTTTGTCTTGTTTTTTTTTTTTATTTGGTCAGCTGCACTTTTCTCTCGATACATGTGGCCTAGGTATTAAACAAGATGTCAGGTTCATAATTTTTGTTCAAATGACTTTTTGGTACATTTGATAATTATTTTGGTGTTTCTTGAATTTGTTGCCAGGTACATGCTTTGTAAAAATTATTTCTCAGTACACACGGCCTAGATATCCAACACATTTAAAACTGACAATTTGCAGCAGAAATTTTAGCACCATATTGAACCTCAGTAGCAGAAGAGGCACTCCTTTTTACCCGGCTATGGATCAATCTTTGAGCCTGAGAGAGACAGCACTATTATCTCAAAATTAAAAAAATTGTCTAATACTCGATTTAAAGCCCCCCCCCCCCGTTGTCATGGCATTATAAGTTGTCAATCAGAAGTCTATAACTCCGTGTTTGCTGAGAAAAGTCAACCTTGTTGTGAAAATAACAAGGTCATAGAGTAAAAAAAAAGTTAAAGGTCAACCACTGGAAAGCTAACAACTAGTAATGACTTCTTTCTGTTTATTTTTGTCGATCTCTCTTTTTCCATCAGAGGAAAGTGAGAACAGTTTTATTAAAAGTCATCACAAGAAACAAACGTGTTGAGAGCATCAGAAAATTGTGAGCTTTTGTTTAAAAAAAAATGTAATAAGATGAATTAAAGTGCTTCACTATGCATGCGCAAATATACATTTATATGTTAAAGTCAGTTAATATTTTAAGTTTTGATATCCATCTGTCGTTAGTTGAGATAGAAACAAATAATGCTGGTGGGCTAAATGTTTTCTATTCTAGCTAATGGTATGAAGTCATATTTTTTTAACTTTTGAAATCATTACTATATAATGGGTACAATATAATAATCAATGAAGAGTTGGTTCTATAATAATAAATACAAAATGTGCATAAATTAAAATATCATATTTAAGCGTATTTATGATGAGGCAATGCCGGGCAGTGTGCTAGTATATACATATATAAACACACTAAACGTTCCATTTCAGCAATAAAATATTCACAATTCTTGCAGTGGTTATAGTGGAAGTGAACTGGCATCCACCTTTGGAATCTCGAGATTAATGCACCTCCTACGTCTAGCTACACTGATGAGTCGAGAAATGACAAGACAGTTGTCTGTGGATGACAATATATTTAATACTGTTTTATATGATATACTTCATTATAAAATAATATATTGTATACACATACGCACACACACACACACACGCACATATTTGTTTTAGTAAAATATGTTTTTTTTTACAATTACATTTCACTCTTTGTGTATACCAATCCTTTTTGTTTAGAAACTTAATGTGTGTTAAATAAAAAATAAATATTTGAATTTTGAAATGTAACTACTGTTATTCTTTTATATATGCTCTGCTGTTATAACAACAGAGAATATATAAAAGAATAACAGTGGTTACATTCCAAAATTCAAATATTTATTTTTCATGAAAAGCAGCATATATAAAATATGAACAAAGATGGCTGCCGGAACAAACACACGATGTTGAGTCTTCTATGAACATTTTTTCTTCCTGCAGCGTTTTATTATCTAAGCAAAGAATTTCTGATTTTTCTGAAAAGTATAGGCACAAAAATAGACGGTATTGACATAATAATAACCGTTTGTTTCTGCATAATGAAACAGATCTGTAAAAAAATGTGCTGTAATTTTAATATGCTGGAGGACCTGTTTTGCATGAAAAATAAATATTTGGATCTTGGAATGTTATTCTTATATAAGTGAAATCATATAGATATTAGAAAAAACAATGCAGATTAATCTACGTTTTGATAATGTTAAACCTCTTCTTTTGGGATTTCAGAGTCTGATTTTTATATAATTTTACTTATAATAGCTCTACATATATATTGAGCACTATTGAAAAGTGTGTGTGTGTGTGTGTGTGTGTGTGTGTGTGTGCGTGTGTGTGCGTGTGTGTGTGTGTTGCAGTATTTATCTCAAATAATAACAATAAATGAGTAGAGCTTAGTAATTATAGCAGAAAATATACTTATGACAAGCAAGTTACACAGAAACGTTAGTGTGTTAGCCTGACAAATTCCTTCAAGTTTAACTCGTTTGTCAGTTAGCCTGACAGACTCCTTCTGGAGTGAAACACAAAATATTCTGTGTAGCTTGCTTGGCATAAGTATATTTATACTAAGTATGTAACTTTAATTAGCATATTACAGTGGAATAAACTTCCAAATTTAATTTTCATGATAGAATTTCCTCCACTCCTGTAAATGCTTGAATATAGAAAAGCAATTATCGAAATGTTGAACTTTTTGAAAAAAATCTTTTAATGTTATGAAAAGCATTTACTTCTATGCGTAAATATTTTATTAATTATGAAAATCCAAGTGATATATAAGCATTAAAGACGGTGTCTGATGATCATATTCCACAAAAAACTAACACTCACTTTACATAGAAATTTAATCCTATATTTATATGGATTAAATAACACCCTTACATCATATATACATACAATATATATGTGTGTGTGTACATATATATATATATATATATATATATATGAACATTTAAATGGGCTTTTTCGTAATCACAACCAAGGTAAATGTTTCTCGCATGTCTTTCCCGCTAGGGATCCCCCCCCCCTCTTTTTTCTTTCTATTCAAAAAATGCTACAAGTGTGATTATTCATAAAGTCTGAAAAAATGCTGGTTTTTTGAAAATTTTCAAACGATATAATGCTTGAAACTGTCGAACTGGACATTGAAACAATTGTAACATAAAATGAAATACACTTTTCGTTGCCATCAACACCTTGTCTTGAATTCTTGATTTTGCATGCACAGTATATATATATATATATATATATATATATATATATATATATATATATATATATATATATAGGACTTTGAAAATTGCTTTTGGAGGATTCTGTCGAATAATAAATTTAATTGTAAATTTTAATTTACAGTTTTAAATTCTTTTACTTTCCCATATATATATATATATATATATATATATATATGATGATTGCAACGTCTTGTCAGACGAGTGTCACTCTCTCAGACACGTATAGTCCATGAGCCCAAAAATGACTTCCATCACCACAGGACCATTTTAATAGACAAATACCTGAGGGAGTATCTATACACAGATGATGTTACAGAATCTTAGCTTTGTACGACCGCCAAGTCTCTCTCTTGCTTCAAAATGTTGAGAACACGCAAGAGCAAGATAGCCAGCAACAAGTTAAACTGTAGACCAGCTTAATGCGAATACTGGTCTCCTGCTTTATGATTTTTTAAATCAGAGATTTGCTTCTCCTAGAAAGGTTGCCTTCACCACGGCTTACAGGAGCCCTCTCCACATCAACACACACATACATACACACAAACACACACGGTTCTAGTTGGCCGTTGACCCCGAAAAAGGGTCCATTCGCCCTTCGGAAGGTCTTGTTTTTAATCCTTCAGGGAGACTAGCCACCCTCCTCACCAAACAAGTCTGGTGGGGGAACCAGTTTAGTCGTTAGTGACCCGACCATGAAGCAGGTAGTACTGAGTTACATAGTACCAGTAGCATATGACATGACCTCACCTGACATGAATATATATTTATATATATATAAACTAAAAAAATATCCGAATTATAGGAAAAAAAAAGAAAAATCAAATCTTGGTCGTTTTTTTTTAAATACAGCTAGGTTGAAAATAGGTCAGCTTACTTAGATATCTACTCTTCCCATAAAAAACACACACAAAGGAAAGGGTGAAACTAAGATCAACTGTATCTTTGTCCTGAAAGTGCCAGTCCATCAGCTGATTAGGATGGGCGCGATGGAAACTAGGAAGCTGATTGGCTAACTAAAAATTCAACAGTAACTAGCAGTAACCATTATTCTTTGCATAAGCCTGACAAATTTTCACATATTTATGTATATATATATATATATATATATATATATATGCGCATATAAAAACGACAAACAACCACAGAATTCGTGCATAAGCCTGAAGAGTCCTAGAGTGGATGAAATGCGGAATATTCAGTGTAGCTTAATCGCCATATATATTTTATAGCTTATTACTATATATATATGTCTTCCTTTCTTGGACAGAGCATAAGCAAGTATCAGTCTGTTTACTGTTTGTATAGTAGTTTTTTAAATCTCGGAACGGTGCGTTTGGTCGCGCGGAATTCACGTTAAGATTTTTATTCCTTAGAAGCGGTTGTTTGAGTAAAATGAATACGGATTATATACGTTTGAAGCCAAAACAACGCATTATTACAAAATAAACAGACATTTATTTTCCGAGATTAAAAACTACCGTATAAACAGCAAACGGACTTATACTTGTTTATTCTCTGTCCGAGCAACAATATGGCAAAAAAAAAATCATGCTGATGATGAAGGTTTCCTTCAAAATATATTTATGAATTTCAATATAAATTTCAAACAAAATAAATGTCTGTTTATTTTGTAATAATGCGTTGTTTTGGCTTCAAACGTATATAATATGTATTCATGTGAGTCTTTGAATTTTCAACAAAATTTTGCACTATATATGCTCTGTCCCTATTAAATAGGCACATTGAGCTTAACTCAAAATTAACGGTGACTGGTTTTAAAATAACAATCTAGACCCATTAAACGAAAACGGTATACATTGAAAGTAACGACATTTCAAAAACAAACTTTAAAAAAATTAAACAATTAAAATATATATATATATATATATATATATATATATATATATATTAGACATTAAGAGGAGATTATAGATAGATATATAAATACCGGTTCACATACACCTTTCACATAAAGCTAGAACCCAGAATTAGATAGAATCGAGCAATTGCATCGACAACGGACAACGCCGGACCCAAAGTGGGTTTCGATGTACTGCATCTCATCAGTGACGTGCTCCGACATCGTGAAAGGTGTATGTGAACGAGTATTTATATATATATATATATATATATATATATATATATATATATATATATATATATATATATAAACGGTTTTTCCTATATGAACTTTTTTAACAGAGGATCGTGACCAAGGTCTGGCCATTATCGTTTCTGTTGGGCATGTATTGTTTTTACTTTGTTTTTTTTTTATGTGTTGTTCATCATCATCATCATCATCATAAATATAAGTCTACATTAATGATCTTCCAATAACATCCTTACATCATTCGTAGACATTTATGCTGATGACACTACCATCTATGGTAGCACATCTAAGCTATAAACGACCAAGTTCTCTCCGATTCTCTGTCCTCTGATCTTGAGCAAGTGGTACAATGGGGAAAGAGGTAGCTGGTTACTTTTAATGCATCTAAAACTAAGCTTTTATCTTTACATCATCAACGCTCTGATCCCCATCTGGCATCAATTGAAATGAATGGCTCTTGTCTTGGGGAGGCCTCAAATTTTGACAAGCTTCTGGGCTTGACCTTTACTCCTGATCTTAAATGGAACACGTACATCAAATCTGTTGCCAAAGCCGCTGGAAAAATGGTGGAATCCTTCTATCGATCCAGTAGATATCTCACTGCTGATGCAATTCTCTATCTATATAAGAGCCAGATACGTCCAAGGATGTAATACTGTTGCCCTATCTGGGCAGGAGCTGCTAGAAAGGACTTGTCCTGTTGATAGAGTTCAAAATAGACTTCGTAGCTTCGTAGGAGATGTCCTTTTCTCTTCCCTGCAACCTCTATCTCACAGAAGAGATGTTGCGAGTTTGTCTCTGCTTTATTATTATTTTCATGGCAAGTGCTCGACTGAGCTTCAATCTATGGTCTCCCCTCACCAAACTTTCACAAGAAACACTTGTCTAGCTGAAAACACTATCAATAATTCCTCCCATTCTTTATCTGTGCCTAAACCTAAACGTAGATTCCATGAGCAAAGCTTCTTTCTTAGAAGTGCACAGTTGTGAAACTGTCTTCCATTTTCCTGCTTTCCGGCTGACTACAATCTGATTGTCTTCAAGTCAAACGTAAACAAGTTGAGCTGTTCCACTTAAGTTAACAAATTTATCAAATTTCCATGACTAACGATTACAATATTGTTCAATTGACACTCTTAGCTCTTATCCTTGAGGTGTCTCTGTGCGTTGATAAGTGGTGATGCCGATGTAAAAAAAAAAAATATCAAAGAGACCTGACGTCCTTAAACCAGTTTTTCCTATATTAACTTTTTTAACAGAAGATCGCGACCAAGGTCTTCCCATTTCACATATCATTTTTGTTGGATATGTATTGTTTTTGTTTATGTATAAATTTATTTAAATTGATTTGAACATGAATAGATAAAAGCAAATTAATTAAATTAATTTAATTAGTCCCATCATCACCATCGTCATGATCACTGGGAAGTTATGCCATTTTGGATTTGCACAGACACTGCAACACATGACCACTTGTTTTATGTGTCATGTGTGTTGGGTTTGTTTTTATTTATTTATTGTTGGGACTCTGATGAACAGTGTGTGCCTGGCGCTGTATAACTGGACCTCCAATGCCTTGTGGGCCAAGGTTCTTTAACAAAGGCTAAAGGTGAGGTAGCCCTGACAGAAACCTCCAGAGAAGCTTAGGTCCTGTCAGCTGCGGCATGTATGACCCACCAGTGTGTGGAATATGCTCTGGTGCCCAGCAACCTAACATGGATCGAATAGCATTGGGGTGGAGAGGGCTCTCGTAAGCCATAGTGCAGGCAACCTCTCTAGGAGAAGCAAATCTTTTATTTAAAAAACCATAAAGCGGAAGACAGTTAAGCTGGTTTGCAGTTGGACTTGTTGCTGGATCTCAACATTTTGAACCAAGAGAGAGACTTAGCTGTCGTACAAAGCTAAAATTCTGCAATAACAGATACTCCCTCAGACATTTGTCTACACAAAATAAAAAATCCTGTGGCGATGGAAAAGTTGTGACGTGTGTAGCTCTGACATGTAATAACTGATCTGCCATTATCATATGTGTGTATGTATGCATATATGTATGTATGTATGTATATGTGCATATATATTTATATATGTACGTGTGTATGCATATATATATATTATGTGTATATATGTATGTATGCGTGTATGTATATATCTGTGTGTATACCAATGACCGCCTTCAGTGTCGTGTCTGCTTGAGGGTGTGCAGGACTAAAAAGACATCTCCAGGCACATGGACTTTCAGTGACTGAGGGAGTGGCACTCGTCTGACAAGCTATAGAATTTCCGTATGGGAACATGTGCTTCAATGCCTGCTTTGCACCATTCATTTGTCTCATTTTCACTGTTCAGTTGCAGTCCACTATTGTTAACCATTGAGTTAGTCACCTGGATGTTTCAAACTGGTGTGGGGTATTTATACACCCCAATATAAAAATCCTTATAGTCTTATTATTTTGTAAAATATAGTTATCCTGCTGATGAACAGTTTGAATCATTTGTAGCTTGAATCAAAAGAGTACTGAAAGGGGGGAAAAGAAATAAGTTTCCAACTAGGAATTATGTGCACTGAAGCAAAATTGGGGTGACAAAACACCCCATGGAACTAATGCAGGGTTAAAGGCTGTGTGGGTAGGGTGGCTGCAGGAAGGCCATACATGTGGCAGCAGAACTCAACTCCATGTCACACCTCTAGTAAAAATGAGAGTGGCTGTCTAAAATCTCTCACACTTCATCAATCCTAACATTTGATCATCCAACCTGTCTGATTACTCGTGTTGGGACGGTTAACCAGAATCTAAAAATCAGAACTTTTGGGGGTATCAAAATTGATATTAAAATAAAAAAAAATGTGCCTATTTTCCAATGCCAAAACCGATTTTTTACATGCGGTTTTATTTAACTTAATTTTCTATTGCTTTTACTAATAATAAAATGATGAATATTTATTAATTTTAAAATATCAAAACTAAAATGTATATATTTAAGCATAAACATATTTTTATGTTTGCAAAAATATACATGTTACATGCGTTTTTTTAAGCAACCCAAAAATGAAAAAAAAAACCCTAAAAAGCAACAAATCTATAGCTAAATATTTAGAGGGTTTTAAAGAATCACTATTGGAATTGGTAATTGTATCAGAATCGGAAATTTAGAATAAAATCGGTAATTGTATTTGAATCAGGAAAAATATCAGAATTGTCACATCACTACTAATAACCATCCTATGGACTATGATGCATGGGGTACCGTTGAGAACAACACCAACAATGCCGCTTGCAAGATCAAGTATGAGCCGATTATCAGGATGAAACTGGTGTTCAAGAATCTCTCAAAGAACACAATGAACACAATTCAAATCCTGCCCGGATGTCATGGTGGAGGCTCAAAACGCCTTCTTTGATCGAACTGTATTTGGTTGAGAGATTCACTTTAAATTTGGAGAATGCATCAACTAAAAGTATATATATTTTTTTACTCATTTTCATCCGAAACAAGACGTATTGTCACTAAGAACATAAGGAGCAATTATTTGGGATCATGTCTAACAGAGGACTGCAGAGAATTGAGCAGTAAGATGCATATTAACATTACATTTAAACTTCAGCAGCTTAGTACAGTAAGGAAAGCAGGCAACAACGAAGGAGTTCCAAAGTCTAGCAGAGGGAAAAAACTATTAGTAGAAAGCTCTCCAGCATCTAGAGACCTCAACAAGGGTTAGAATAATGTAGAACACCATTTGTAAAATCGATGGCATAAGGGAATTATCTCTATTATTATGTAAAAGGAACTGTGTGTGTGTGTGTGTGTGTGTGTGTGTGTGTGTGTGTGCTCGTTCCCTATGGATTCAGAAACAGCTGAACCGATTTTTTTGAAATTTCAGACAAAGGTACTTGATGTGTCTGGGAGTGTTCTTACATAGGTTTTGTATGGGAATACGTCAAATACGTATCGGAAATTGATAATCAAAATTTCCAATCAAAGAAGGAAGTCCAATTTTTAACATAGTTAACACGTTTATACAATCTAATATCACAAGTGCATTTGAGAAGTTTTATCATTGCACAAGCAGAAAGACCGAGCCTATAAAATCAACTGTAGATGCTTTTATAAGACAACACTGCATTTATATTTGCCCTCTATCGGCCCCACAACAGCGGAGTTACTATCTTTAAGAGCATATCTGAGAAAATAGACCATATCCTGTCTGCACATCCCTCGGCTAACATCCACATCTGTGGTGACTTCAACGTCCATAATGTGGAATAGCTTACCCATTCAAATAAGACAGACGATGAGGGGAGGTTTTGTCATGATTTTGCCATTACTTATGACCTCACTCAGATTGTTCGCGAACCCACCCGTGTGCCCGATACACCCAGTCAATATGCAAGCCTCCTAGACCTTTTTCTCTTAACTTCCCCTGAGCTATGTTCATGTTCCGTTCATTTTCCTCTAGGATCCTCCGACCACTCCGCTGTATCAGTTAAGATAAAAACAAAATGTAAGAAGTCCCCAGAGGTACCCCTCCACCGTACTGTATACCGATACTCTATGGCTGACGTGGATAGCTTCCGTACATTCATATCTGATTTACCTCTGCACTCCATGTTTAAAAAGGAAGTGTCCTCTATAGTATCAGATCTGACCGAATGGTTAATTGTAGGCATAGACCAATTCATACCATCTAAAAAATTCCAACAAAAACCTAACAGCCAGCCATGGTTCTCCCCAGAATGTGCTGCTTCTATCGCGCACAGAAATCACTTTTTCCATAGTTACTAACGTAATAGATGTACTGAGACTAAAGTTGCTTTCAGGAACGCCAGCAACCACTGTAAAAGAGTAATAAAAAATGCAAAAGAGCTATATGCCCAGTCTGTTAAATCCAAGGTAGCTGATCAGCGGCTTGGTTCCCACCAGTTTTGGCAAATAACAAATAGGATCCTGAACAGAAGTGTGCGTTCTATCCCAACCATTATCAATGGACCAAAGGTCATCTCGTCAGCGTCAGACAAGGCCAAACTATTTGCAAAGAAGTTTGCAGCTAATTCTACCCTATGCGATGAAGGTCATCAACTCTCCATATTTCCTTCTATAACACAGAACAAGCTAGGTAACATACAAATATCCGTGCATGAGGTCGCCAAGCTAATCAAGAACCTAGATTCCAGTAAAGTAACTGGCCCTGATGGCATCCCAATTATAGTATTAAAAAAGCTTCAACCAGAACTTGCTCCCATACTTACGAAACTATTTAAGCGCTGCCTTAAGGAGAAGTGCTTTCCGACTCCCTGGAAGACCTCATCAGTTTGCCCTGTATTTAAGAATTCAGGTGATAAGTCATCTCCCTCTCAGTACAGACCAATAAGTCTCCTGTGTGCTATGAGTAAGTTGCTGGAATCCATATTAAATAGAGAAATAGTCAACCACCTCAGCAGGAACAACCTTCTTAGTGACACACAATATGGTTTCCGCTCTGCAAGATCTACCGCAGATGTGCTGACGGTTATATCCCACAGAATTAGTGAATCTCTTGACAAAGGCTTCCTTTCTAGGACAATTTCTCTTGACATATCAAAGGCTTTCGACAAGGTATGGCATAAGGGTCTACTTCACAAGATTTCCAGCTACGGTATAACTGGAAATGTTTTCTCAATCATGAAATCATTTCTCTCCGATAGGCTCATGTGTAGTGGTAGATGGACAAAAATCAGAGGCCTGCAATATAAATGCTGGAGTCCCTCAGGGGTCAATCCTGGGCCCAACTATCTTCCTGATCTACATCAATGACCTCCCTAAACACATACTTAAATCATTCATTGACATTTATGCTGATGACACGACCATCTACGGCAATACATCAAAGGCTGTAAATGACAAAGTTCTCTCTGATTATCCCTCCTCTGATCTCGAGCGCGTGGTTCAGTGGGGGAAGATGTGACTGGTTACCTTTAATGCATCGAAAACCAAACTCCTATCCTTACATCATCAACGCTCTGATCCCCATCTGGCATCAATTGTGATGGATGGCTCTCGTCTGGGTGAGGCCCCGTGTTTTGACAAGCTTCTGGGTTTGACCTTTACTCCTGATCTGAAATGGAACACGTACATTAAGTCTGTTGCCAAGGTCACTGGAAAGATGGTGGGATCCTTCTACCGCTCCAGAAGATATCTCATTACTGATGCAATTCTCTATCTATATAAAAGCCAAGTACGTCCAAGGATGGAATACTGCTGCCATATCTGGGCAGGAGCTGCTAAAAACAGCCTATCCTGCCTTGATAGAGTACAAAATAGACTTCGTGGCTTAGTGGGGGATGCCCTTTTCTCTATTCTGCAACCTCTCTCCCACAGAAGAGACGTTGCGAACCTATCCTTGTTTTATCGTTATTTCCATGGCAGGTGCTCGTCTGAACTCCAATCCCCCCTCGCCAATCTTTCACGAAAAACACCCGTCTAGCTGAATCCACTGTGAAAAATTTCCCCCACTCTATATCTGTGCCTAAATCAAAATGCGGATTCCATGAACAAAGCTTCTTTCTTAGAACTGCACGCCTGTGGAACTCTGTTCTGTCTGCCTGCTTCCCACCGGACTACAACTTGGATGTCTTCAAGTCCAACATTAACAAATTCCTAATGAACCGCCCCCTTAGGTAGACACTTCGTCAAATCTCCACACTAACATAATGTACTTGCAGTAACCCTTATCCTTGAGTGGCTTCCGGGCCTTGATAAGTGGTGATCATTGTGTAAAAAAAAAAAGAAAAAAAAAAGGTGTTATATATATATATATATATATATATATATATAACAAGGACATTTACTGCATGATTGTTTGAAGGACTCTTGTTTACTGCGGATCGGAAGAGGCACTTCCTGTAATGGTATCCTGACGAAATAAACATGCTTGCTTTCTCAGTCATCTCTTTCTCCAGTCATCCTGGTTTCTACTTATGTGCCTCTATCAACTAAGCACCTTTTTTATGGTAAGACGCTTCATTTGATCTTCATCTAGCTTGTAACTTTAATATCAAGACACATTTACAACCACGTGTTCGAACAACATAACATGGTATCAGAAGTGGCCTTACGTATCCACACTATCGTCTACATACACTTACATACTACAAGCAGAATGGACTCTCACTTTATTCCACCACCTCCGCCAAATTTCTCATCTGAAGAATGGAAGGAATTCAAACAAGACCTAAAAATATACCTAACTGCCACGGAAAAGCTAGAAAAAAAGTGACGAGGTAAAAACAAGCATTCTTCTTCAATGCCTCGGAAAACAGGGCCAGAAAATATACAGAAGCTTTGCTTTTCAGTCCGAGGAAGACAGCCTCAATTTCTTAACAGTCTTCGAAAAATCCGAAGAACATTGTAATCCTCGGAAAAACGTAACTTTCTCCCGTTTCCAATTTCTTACGGCGCGTCAGGATGACGCAGAACCATTTGACAAATTTGTCACCAAAATAAAAACATTAAGCCAGGAATATGAATTTGGCGAACTCGCTGACAGCCTAATACAGGACATAATAATAATAGGCATGAACGAACCCCGTCTGCAGGAAAAACTTCTTGCAGAATCCATCCTGACCCTAGAAAAGGCCAAAAAAGCAGGTCGAACGGCCGAGCTAACCAAACAAAGAATGGGTGTTCTACAAAGGGACTTAAAGTCGGTACATTTGACTAAAAAGAACCCAGAAAAAAAAAATATAGATCAAGCACCCAGAAGCGAGTGCAACCCGTCAAAAAATAAAAAACTGTAAGTACTGCTCTTTTTCACATTTTCGTGGAAACTGCCCAGCATACGGTCAGACCTGCAATAAATGCAAAAAGAAAAATCATTTTGCCAGTAGATGCATGGCCAAAAGATCGGTCCACAAAGTCTATCAAGAACACAACGAGGCATCTTCTACACAACGAGGCATCTTCTGAAGATTTATCTGAAAATTATGTGGACTGTATCTCAGCCAAATCTTTACCAACAAAAAAGAAAAAAGTAACTAACAGTCACAAGGTCATCAATGCCTTATCAGAAGGTTGGAAGGTGTTTCTACCCGTCAATGGAACTAACATGCAATTCAAAATAGACTCAGGCAGTCAAGTCAACATTCTCCCTATTAGAGACTACTACAGGTTGTCTAATCGACCAGAAATAAAACCTACCAAAACATCGCTCTCTGCCTGTAACAACACGGCGATACCAGTCTAGGGCAAATGTGTTGCACTAGACAGAACCGCAAATATCATGTTACATTTATAGTGGCGAATATAAATGCTTCTCCCATACTCGGGTTAAAGGCCTGCACTAGTCTCAACCTTATAAAAAAAATATGTGAAGTAAATACTAGCACAGTAGACTTGCTTTCAGATTTTAAGGACTGTTTTGGAGAACTTGGCACACTTCCTGGCACTCATCATATCACAATGGATCCAGAAGTTAAGCCAGTCATAAACCCTCCACGCAAAATTGCTTTTTTATTAAAGAAAAACTTAGAAACAGAGCTGAAAAGCATGATCGAGTTGGGAGTTGAGAAAGAGAGAGAGAGAGAGAGAGAGAGAGACTAGTGGTAGATGCACCAACCCATAGCAACAATATTTCATGCATAAACGAATTGTGGCTTTGTAAAGATATAGGTTCAATTTCAATTAAAAAGTATGTTTGACACAAAGGCATATTCAAATAAATCCGTCAAAAACTTATGCAATGCAAAGTAGCATTTACAAAGAAAGTTATAAACAAAGAAATTTTCTTGTTATGGTCTTTTGTTTTAAGGTAAAAAAGAAAAAAAAGAAGATAACACTAGTAATAGACAAGACAAAAACCCAAAATAACTGAAAAGAAATTACTCCAATTAAGAAAGTTTTTTAAAAAATTAGTATCATACCAGGCTCAACTATATTTCTTCTCTCCATTACTGATCTTCCAGCGAATATTATTCTGAAAATTAACATTAATGTTGATGATACCATTCTCTATTCTGGTATTGCTTCTCACTTATTCCCTTCAGATCAGTTGAAATATGCAACTGATCTAGAAGTTGGCCTAAGTTCAGTTCAGAATCGAGGTAAGAAATGCCTTGTTTTGTTTAATCCTGCTAAGATTCAGCTTATATCTTTCAATTGTAGCCATGTCCCTTTTCTTCCTGAGATTCCAATGGATAGCTTTGCTCTCGAGAAATCGACTAAAACTTCTTGGCCTTTCTTTTTTATTAAATGTTTCTTGTGGCTTGTGTTTTTCATAATTGTTTGACCTTCTCTGCTTCCTTTGTTTCAGCTCATTTGACTTATCTAGTGGTCTAGTAGTCTCCATCAATTCACTGTTTTGATACCTCATAGTAATACAGCTTTCTATTCCAGTATCTTCTTTCCAAGAACTTCAGGATTGTGGAACTCTTCCTACTTACTGTTTTCCTCCTATCTATAGCCTTGTTTTTTGTTTTAGTTTTTTTTTTTTTTCAAGACTAAGGGCAATAAGCATCTCTTGTTTTTGTGATCATCATTTGTTCTTCTTAGCTCATTACATCAAGTGGCTTCGCGCCTTTTCTGGAGCAATTTCCATAAAAATAAACTCCAACATTGTAGCCGTTCATCTAAATTTCTTTAATGTCTGATGCCATCATTTATAATGTCATCCATTATGCACAGGACAAACAAGATTTACCATATTATTTGGATTCTTCAGACTTTTGTTCTCATCTTGAGTTTTATTTTTCACAACGTTTTGAACAATGTAACTTCTGACCTGCGGACTCGTGGGTGGATAAAGTACTTTGTAAAATTCAGTTGTAAAGTTACCCTCTTATGGAGGTTGAAGGTTCAATCCTCAGTGAGGACCACATTCAAAATTGTGAATTAAGACTTCCACTCAATCATGACTGACAGAACAAGAGCATGCTACCCCCGTAGATTAAATAAAGGTTTCCATTCGAAATTATGTGCATATTCCAAAATTTGACAGAAAGATTCCCAAGTTTGACAGGATACACCCGAAGAAGTGAAACACTGTTAAAATAACGTTCAAGATGAGAACAGTAGTCCAAAGAATCCAAATAATATGAATAATCAATCCTCATCTCAAAAATTCAAAAACGTAATTTTTGTAGTATATGTAGCAAAACACAAAAACGGAGCACTATTCACTCTATGCAGGTCTGAACGCTTCTTACTAACTCCTCCAAGTGACCTGCTTTTATTGTGTCCAGGCATGCCTCATTAGCAGGTGTGTCATGTGACCATGCAAAAAACTGTGCGAAATTGAGGGCTTTAAAAGATCACGGACGCCATCTTGGATCTTTTTGATTTTTCTTTCTTCTCAGCTGGCAGGACAGACAGACATAAGGACGCTTCCGAGGTGAGTGTTGATTATTTATTTATCTTTTGTATAGCCACACAAGGCACAAACACGTGGCCGCTTGCTTCTTTGATGAATATCACAGTATATCAGATTTCAAGGCATTTAGACGGTTCACCAAGATGAAGAATCTCCCTCCTCTTTCTCTTTCCCATTTTATGAATGGCGTCATGATTTTATGAGGTTACTCACCATCCATCGTTATCCCTGATTTGTTTTAAATGGATGAAGTGATCCTTTAATGATCTCATGATTTATGACGTCATCCAGTGTGCAAGGGGACCAACAGGCAAATAAAATAACAAGTTACTGCTACTCTTGCTACTTTCAAACAATGTAAAAATATTATACAATATACAGGGTGTCCCAAAACTAACCACCTATGTTGATACTAATTTGTATTTCAAAATTTCTTAAATTTCTGTAAAATCTCATGATCACACACAGTGCATTGCGGGATTGGTCTTTTATTCTGCTCACTTCTGCAGAGGGGCACATTCATCATCTCTGGTTCTGGTTCCGGTTCTGCCTCGACAGACGGACTATAGCTAACACTCTTTGGTGGAGAGAGTTCACTGATCGCATTTGTCAGTAGCTCATCACTCGACGATTCATCTGCAGTTGTATGATGTATCTCAGCAGCCAGGCAAAGGTCGTGTACATTGCGTGGGGTTCTATCAACTTAGACCGACTACTGGCTGATCACCCCCGATATTCGTCCCTTTTCCTAGGGTCTCATCCAGACTGGATCCCCTATTGTATATCTGTTGTGTGTTCCCTTGTCGATTGGCTGTGTAGTGATAATTCTCATTACTCTGACACAGTATGTGTGTATAGGATTGGCAGGCACTGCTGCAAGTGATTTCTCATCCTTTAGGGCAATGTAATACCAATACGTGGCCTCTGTAATGATGCATTGCTTTCTGGCAGCAATTCTCTTAATGCTGCGATGGTTCCTTTCAGCAATGCCATTCCCTGATGGCACATGAGCACATTGCAATCGTAATCAGGTATTCCATTCGTCTAACAATTGCTGGACTTGTTGGCTGCAAAAAGCAGCATCATCGTCCGTCAAGACCCCTTCCAGCGCACCTCGCTCAGAAAAGATGGACGATAGCTGGCGAACAACATTTGCCGAATCTGGCGGATCATATGTCGCCACACTGCAAAATGCATAGGTCCGCAATCAATAAGAGTTAAAAAGGGCTTCCCACTGTAATGGGTGATATCCATTGCCACCTTTTGCCATACGTCCTTAACTTCCAATCGCTATTTCTGCCATTGCTCTGGTGCAGGATCAACAGACTGATATGCCTCACAGTGCTTGACGATCTGCCTGGCATCTGCCCTTGTCACTGTCTGGTCCACGCGCCTCACAAAATACAAGGTCCTCTTGATACCTGGATGTCCACTCTGTGTATGAATCTCCTTTATTTAGCATGGGCTCATCACGCCAGTTGCAACTGGACAGGATTGAACAGTGTGCTCCATGCCCATTGTCATGGCTTCATACCATTTGTGAGGCACACGGATTAATTGGTCAGCACGATTACCAGCATTACACTCACCGATAGCTCATACTTGGACACTAGACTCTGAAGTGTGTCTAGTCTTTGCTGGATCAATATTTCACTGGCTGCCTTAGTACGGATTCTTGCTCATCCCGAAAGTGTGTCAGACACCCAGTGGTAGACACAGAGAGAATCTGTGTACAGGTGCAATTTTTTTTGACTGCCATTGCAGTGTCAGATTTATGCCTTTTACAACAGCATCCAACTCTGCCAAGTTGATGTGTTGAGCATCACTTACGGATCGCAGCCAACATGTGTCCTCAAACGCATTTCCTCTTTGCTCTAATAGAACTCCCAATGCCAAAGAACTGGCGTTGACCCACACATTCACGTCGTCACCATCGACACACAACTCCCCACAGACAGGGTCCTTTTCATTCACTTTCTCTTGAGTTTCCATTATCATTAGAGTTAGGAGAGCATCATCAGGTACAACATCCCAACCTGAGGTCACTAAATTCGCTCTACGTTTAATAACACCTGCAGCTGCACGGAGCCAACCACAGGGAAAAAACGGTTCACCATGTAGTAACGTCAGGCATGCCTGGAACCCCACTGCCACTTCTGCATCTTGGGGTGCCTCCTTCCTCACAGATATCCAACCCCAATACATGTGCTCCATCTTTTAGATGTTCTGGATCCTTGTACTTCATGCCAAACTGAGCTAATTTCTCTGACACGTGATACAAACTGTACATCCTCATTGACGTACAGATCACCAACGTAGACTGATGTTGCATCCTCAATTGTCTTTTCCTGGGACAGCACGATATTCACAATAGTCTTCATGATCTGTGGTGCAACATTCAGACCAAAGTCAAGTCATGTCAAGTAATACCTCTGACCCCGGAAACACACTGTCTGGAACGGCCACAACTTCTCATCCACTTGCATTTGCAATACGCTTCTGCAAATCTAATATCGACACATTAGAGCCTTTCTAACGCCATTTTCTCCGTTTGCTGGCGCACACATCAGCAGCAGCAGTGTAAGCCTCAATGTGATTGTTGAGTTCACGATAGTTCAGCACCGATTTCACTTTCGACTTATTATGCTGGACCACCGCTATTAAGAGTATCAGGCCTTTGGGAGGTCCAAGCTTGTCATCAGGGTAGGGGCTCAATCATCCATCTTGGACCCACGCCTCAAGCTCTTCCTCGTATTCATCACAGGCCTCATCAGGTATGGGGTACTTTGTGACGCCATTTTTAAATTCAGTTGGCGCCCTTCCTTCAGTCCCATGATACAGTCCAGGCCTTCTGTTGAGGGTCGTAGTCCACCTTGAAATCAGGCCGATTGATGTGGACCGCAGCACATATCGGGCTTCCAAAAAGCGCACGTTCCAATCACATTCAATGGCAACTCCCCCCAGCATTTTGATGGTGTCATATCCTAGTAATAATCGACCCCCAGCAAATCCCCTGTGTCAGCAACACATCGATTTTCACGGCCACCCTGGAGTTCGTATAGATCTGTACGATTCCAGCTCCACAGTAAGCTTGCTCCTATCACCTATTGTGGTGACTTTGCTATTTTTCTTATTCCAAGTTCAACACAGTCTGGCATTCACTATGGTATGTGAGCAGCCCGAGTTAAGGAGAGCTGAGCAGAGCATTTGGTTTCCGTATATAATCATTGTTGGTTGTGCCTCACTTACATCTTGTTTGAGGAGCAGAGTGGCACTGATGTCCTGTCCCCTAACACGTTTCCGACACAGTTAGGGGCTAAGTGTCTAATACCACCACATTAGAAACAGCGCGTATGTTCCCGCCCCCTGTCAGTGCAACTTTTCACAAAATGACCCAACTGGCTGCAGCGTAAACATCTCCCATTCGTCATGAGGTTCAGACTAGGAGTCTCCCCTGTACTATTCTGGGCTGTCTGTGCTGCCATCACAACTGGTTCCCGTAGGTCCTCCTCATCCCCGATGATGGTTCGAGCGCGTTCCAGGCGTTGCTGAAATGCTGGTGGAGGCTCTCAGCAGTTGCTTTACATGGGTTGGAAGGCCAGCCACAAATGCATATGCATAGGTCCCTTTTGATACTCCAACACAGATCCATGGCAAATGCCTTGTACAGCGCATTTTTAATTGCCATCAAGTCAGTCTTCTTGGCAGCACTAAGTTGTTGATATACACTCAGGGCATCTCCAGCCAATCTCAAGGGAATCACCGTGTGTATCCTCTTTACTTCACGAAGGTTGCACGTCAACTCGACCCTTTCAACCCAGTCAACAACAGACGTGGACCCATCAAATTTGGGTATTAGCTTCAAATCAAACTTCAATTCTGTCATTGCCTTTTTATCTCCCAACACCACTTGACTGAAAAAAAATGGCCGAAATTGCTTGTAGCAAAACAAAAAGAAAGACGCAGAGCACTATTCACTGTATGCAAGTCTGAACGCTTCTTACTAACTCCTCCAAGTGACCTGCTTTTATCATGTCCAGGCATGCCTCATTAGCAGGTGTGTCATGTGACCATGCAAAAAACTGTGCGAAATTGAGGGCTTTAAAAGATCACGGACGCCATCTTGGATCTTTTTGATTTTTCTTTCTTTTCAGCCGGCAGGACAGACATAAGGACGCTTCCAAGGTGAGCGTTGATTATTTATTTATCTTATAGCCACACAAGGCACAAACACGTGGCCGCTTGTTTCTTTGATGAATATCACAGTATATCAGATTTCAAGGCATCTAGACGGTTCACCAAGATGAAGAATCTCCCTCCTCTTTCTCTTTCCCATTTTATGAATGGCGTCATGATTTTATGAGGTTACTCACCATCCATCGTTATCCCTGATTTGTTTTAAATGGATGAAGTGATCCTTTAATGATCTCATGATTTATGACGTCATCCAGTGTGCAAGGGGACCAACAGGCAAATAAAATAACAAGTTACTGCTACTCTTGCTACTTTCAAACAATGTAAAAATATTATACAATATACAGGGTGTCCCAAAACTAACCACCTATGTTGATACTAATTTGTATTTCAAAATAGATGGTTACTTTTAGGACACCATGTATTACTTAATTTCACTGTAAAATCGAAATTTTAAGCTTTCTGATTTAAGTAAACAAAAGTAATTTCATTTTTACACCCTTTTTTTTTATTTATTTATTTATTTTATTTATTTATTTATTTATTTTTATTATTTTTTTTTTTTTTCATAACTTGAACTATATTTTTTTTTTTTCATAACTTGAACTATATTGGACACAAATTAAATAATTTGTAAGGTTTGGATATTCTTTTCACATAATTGTAGATTTCTATACATTTTTTAGCTTTGGATATTTTTAGATAAAAAAATAACATAAAAAAGTAAAGTTTTATTAACTATTTAATAATTTGTGTTATTTGTACTATTCCGGTTACTATTCTCATCTTAGTTGTGACATTTACAACGTTTCGGCCGATGTAACGTCTAATCTTCTTCAGGTGTAGTTTTTCAAACTTGAGAACCTCCTAATCGAACTTGGGAATGTCAAATGCGAAAATTCTGTATAGAATTTCAAACTGTTTTTTTTTAATTCATGAAGGGTAGATTGTTCTCATTTCGTTCGCCATGATCGGAGGTGTTAATTTTTGCCCTTCTTAACTATTATCATTCGTAGTCACGATTGGGCATTCAAACATACAGAAAACTGTCACTTAGAATAGAGTGCAAATCAACGCGTTTAACTGTAGTGTTATATCATGGGTCCATTCGAGAATCGTAATCTTTTTCCAGATGGATAGTATTATAATTTATTATTATTATTATTATTATTAAGTTGATAATCACAAAACTCATTTATATTTTTGTTTTTTGTTTTTCGTTTTTGTGAAATATGATAGTCTTTGAAATAAAGTCGTCAAAGTCAGTGAATATGTCGTGTCACTAATAATACAAGAAAAGAAAAAAAAAAGATTTGACTCAGCAACTGAGAAAAAAAAAAAAAAGAAATAAAGAAAACCTTCCGAAGAGCGAGAAAATACCGGTTTTAATTATTTGACGCAACACAAAAAATATATATACATATATACATATATTCACGTGTATATTAATAAACAGTAAACAATAACAGAGAAATTTGCTACCGGGAATTTTATTCGTAATTATGTGATTTACAACAATAAACGTTGTTAAAAGGCTTACTTTTTTTTTCATTATAAATATCGACTTCCCTTCATTCTTTTTTTTTTTTTTTTTTTTTCTAAATCTTTTCACAGCTAAGACTTAGCTGAGCTAAGTTGCTGGGTTTTTTTACTTTATAAATTAATAAAGATATAACTTAATTTTATTATTTTCGCAATCAAACCGATCTTATTGTGAGATAGCCAAGTAGGAAATATTGCTTTTATTTTTAATGATAATATTATTATTATCATTATTATGTTGTAGCTGTGATAATCATGCTCTTCTCTCCGCCGTGTAGCCGGTGCGCGCATGTGTGTGTGTGTGTCTGTGATTTAATGTGTGATTGCACGTGTGTGTGTGTGTGTGTGTGTGTGTGTGTTCTCTCTCTCTCTCTCTCTCGTCCACTCTATTCCGCTTTACTCGCCTTCATTCTCTATCTTACTCGCATTACCCTTTCTCTTTATCCCTTTCACTACTCCTCCTCTCTTTCTCCTTCTCCCTCCCTGTTTTCCTAGCATGTGTGTGTAGTATCTTATGTGTGTGTCCGCTATCTCATGTGTGCGAGTGTGCGTGAGCCGAGATCCGGGGTGTCGAACGCATGCGCACTGCCGCCAAAGTCGGACTTAGTCTCGTTACATTGTCCCAGAGCCGCCATTAGCCAGAGTAAACTGTTCTAAAAAAGAACAGACGTCGGGGCAAACCAAGAAAAAATCCGTGAAAGATGGACAACCTCAACTTTGATCAGGTAGCCAATGTCACATCGGTAAGTAAAAGGTTCCCCTAATCATTAATTAAGCTCCCGATCGGACCCTCGATGCCCGTAAATAGCCTCTTATATCCTGTCGTCAACCAGCAAACAAAGGCTGAGAATTTGCCTATGTTAAAAATGGCTGAAAATTTTTCTAAGTCCCAGTTTTTCCCCCGTCTTGTTGGTAATGTTCACCCCGATTAGCGACGAAAATGGCGATTCAACCACTTAAAATCGGTCATATTTAATTCCTATTACCTTATGTTGTCTTTATATAGAGTTTAGATTTCGTTTTTATAAAGATTTAGACGTTTTTTTCGCTTTATTAAGACGAAACAGAGACAGAAGCTATGTGTGTATCTGTGTTTATTTCTAACATTCCCATGACGGTAAACGAAAAAGATGTACAAAATTGATGTATTTTAGATTTCCGAATTCAGAATTTTTTCAAGAAAAAAAAAAAAAAAAAAAAGGTAATTCTTAATTTTAGTAAATGATTCTATATATATATATATATATATATCCTTATTTCATTAAAAAAAAAAAAATTAAATATTCATTTCATTTCAAAATTTGAATTAAAATCAAGAAAAATATTTTTTCTTTTTAATATTTAGATTCCTCCATCAGGGACTACAGAAAAAAATGGTAAGTAAAGAAAAAAAGTATATATATATATATATATATATATATATATATATAATTCAAGCCATAAAGTTTTATTCTTGTTAACTTAAGTTTTTAGAACAAATCAATTTCATGAACACATGTGATTGATTTGTGAACTTATATGTATTATTTTGTACTTATTATTTCTATCCTAAAAATTCCATAGATTAGCACTTGTGTTAAAGTTTTTTAAAGAATATGTAAAAAGTTTGAACATATTTTGTTAAATTACAAATTATCTTAAAAGAGTTTGCGATAAATTAAAAAAGAAAAAAGCGAACTTTTTTTTAATTCTATAAATTGAATTTATATATATATAACGCATATTTTGTGCCTACCTGTTAGTATTTTTAAAGTCGATTAAAAAAAATCACACCTCAAAAATGAGTGATTAATTTTAATTTATGACATTGTATGTAAAAAAAATTAAAATGTTTGAATAAATGTTAAATCGCACTCACAAAAAGTATGTTTCTCTTTGCAACGTGGTGACTTTGTATAAGAGACGTGATTTTCTTTTTTTCTTTTCTCTTGTAAATCTTATAACCTTTCCCTTTTTTTTTTTTTTGTTTCTTCGTCTTTGCTTATATCAGCACGTTACATGATTTTCTCGTTAGAAAAGAAAAAAGGTTTTTTTCCTCTTCTACCCTCGACAGCATCTAATTTTGAATTAACTGCAACTCCTTCTCTCTCTCTCTCCTTATCTTTTTCTGTCTGATTCTCTCTCGCGTCTGTTACCTTATTAACAGCTTAACCTTTCTCTTGCTGTTTTCTTTCTAACCATCTCCCCCTATATCATGCTTCTTCACTTGCTCTTCTCCTTTTCCTCTTCCTCCTCTCCCCTCCATTCTCTCTCTCCTTTTCTCTCTCTCTCTCTCTCTCTCTCTCCTTTTTTTCTCTCTCTCTCTCTCTCTCTCTCCTTTTTTCTCTCTCTCTCTCTCTCTCTCTCCTTTTTTCTCTCTCTCTCTCTCTCTCTCCTTTTTTCTCTCTCTCTCTCCTTTTTTCTCTCTCTCTCTCTCCTTTTCTCTCTCTCTCTCTCTCCTTTTCTCTCTCTCTCTCTCTCCTTTTCTCTCTATGTCCTTCTCTGTCTCTTTCTCAGTCCTCCGTCTTTCCACTTGTGCCTGTTTATGGGATATTATTCCCCACCCCCATCCCTTAAAACCTTCGACAGGTCTTGCGTTCATTACATGACAAAAATTTAATAAGTTCTATTGGATGGATAATCAGTTTCTTGCAATTGACGAAACCTCAATATTTGCCAAGGAATACATCAAATATGGGACAGTTTCTTTTTTCACCATCACCCCTTCTTCTAAACGTTAAACTCCCTTCCTTATCAACACTATTTCAAAAATTCTACTCCAGCTGTTTGAGTTTTGAGTGACTGATTTTTTTTTTTTTATTTCATTTTTTTTTTATAATTGAAAATCTTTTAAATAATTGTGAAATTATTAAACTTTAACGTTATTTTAAATAATTTATATTTTATTTCTATATATAAAAACAAAGAAACAATAAAATCATTAAAATTCATTTCCAAACAATTTCTCTAGCCAAATCGACCACGTGTATGCCTATATGTAGTACAGATTTTGGATTGGATTGGAATAAAAGTACCAACACTTATATAGACCTGTCAGAATTCCCGTACGGATAAGGATGTCTCAGGAGATCGATAATAACCCGCGGCCATCCCCCCCCCCAAAAAAAAAAGTAATGCCTATGAGGATGGCCTTTTTGAAGCAAAACAGATACTACACTCTGATCCTTAAGCTGACTAAAAAAGAATTACAATTCAACCTTTAAAAAATAAAAACTTATTTTTTTTTCTTTAACTTTTATTATAGTAAATAATTTAATTTGCATTTTTTTTATTTTTTTTTTATTGAAGTTACTTAAAACTATAAATCCGTGTGGACATATTAAGGTGTTATTGTCGTTAGTCTTCAATTTCATTTTCGATTATTGTGTAGGAGACGAATAACCGGTGTCACCCTAGAAAGGTCCCTTCTGATTTCTAAAATGTTACGAAAATAATTTTTAAATATTTGTAACTTGTTTTTCAGAATTTATTTTTGATAAAATCTGTTATAATAAAAATATTTTTTAAAAGTAGGGATCTTTTTTTTTTTTTTTTTTTTTTTTTTTTTTTTTTTTTTTTTAATCATAAATATTCAATTTGTTATAGATTTCTTAAAAGAAAATAGTATATTTATAACTGCTTCTACGGAATATGAACCTTTTTTATTTAAGAGAACTTATGTTTTTTATTTGGCCTTCGGGAAAAGATCAAAGTGTAGTATCTGTTCTTCAGATGCTGCATTTCAATTTCTTGTTCTGTCAGTGGAGGAGAAATCCTTCACGACTGAGACAATTTTTATTTTTGTTCCTTTTCTCCGCATTAAAAAACGGGTAAATTTATACAAATACCGTGACAGCGAATTAGTAGAAAAAAATGTACCCTAACCCTAACCCAGTTTTCAGATTCGTGTTCAGCACACCGAAACGTAACAGAATACTACGTAAAAGATTTTACTAATTCGCTGTCACGCTGTCCCGTGGGGAGACATCGTAAATAGGAACACTTCTATAGAATTTGAATTTAGCTGTTCTTTTAATCCTAAACTTTATTCTAATCCAAATTTTAATTTTACAAAAGTCGGTTTGGTTCCAGTTCAAGTATCAAGTTCTAAAAAAAAAAAAATCAATAAGTTGAATCTATGAATTCTAAACATTTTTTTTAACCCTGATTAATTTGAGTATTTGAAAAAAAGAAACTTTAAAACCAAGATTATTTTTCTAAACTGTTTTTATTGTTTAAAAAGGAAATGTACGAATCTGAAAAATAAATGTTGTCACTTGTACAGTTTAATCAAGACATTAAAAAAAATGAAAATATCGAAAAGGGTTTATATTGTAACGTATCCGTTTTGGATTGAAAATCTCCGAAAAAATATTTTCACTTAATTTGATATTCGTATGTACATTTTCAAAAAGGAACCCTTTCGAGGTCGACAACGGCTACTCCTCTACTACGCAACAACCGGAAATGATTATCAGGACTCGCTAACACCCCTGCCATTATTCGCTCAAAAATGTTCATAAAAAAGGTGCTATTGGGTAAATTATGTATTTGAGTGGGAGCTACTTTTTATGCGATTACGTATGATTTTTACTTTTATCATTTGGTTTTTGCTGTGGATGAAACAGTCTACCGGATGCCAGGCCAGGCATTCACCCACTACTTCAATCACTCCAACCGAGAGATCTTTTTAAGATTCTAATCGTTCCTGTGAGTGCAATTGTTTGTATTTCTCTTGCACTTGATTTACCAGGTATATTCGCCAGTATTTATTTTTTTTTTTACTACCGGTCTTGTTAGTAAAATTTAACATCCCTAAAAAAGAAAGATGACCCATAAATGAAGGATAATTCTACGTTAAATTTATATACGAAACGATTCCCTATTTTGATTTCTTAAATATTTTTTCTTGTCGCCAAGTTTTTTCAGGTTGTAAATGGTTCACATGTAATCGCCTAATAAAAGAATAATCTCATGCGTGGGGTGAGGGATGGGCTGAATGTGTTTACAAATTTATCTAAAATCGATTTAGTTTTAACTCACTCTGACTTTGAAATTTTCCACGCTTATTGATTTTGACACAAAATAGATACATATTTAGAATTGCATTTAACAAAAAAAATCTAAAAAAGGCAAATCTTTATGGTGTATGTACTCGTCACGGAGCTATAATGTCATATTCCAAAAATCACGTAAATTGGTCAATTTCTTGTATTATAGAAAATCATTTTTAATCGGTTATAAGAGTAAATATAACCATTAGAAAGCTCGGTACTTCGAATTTAGTTGTCTCCCCTTATTTATCGTGGATAAAGAAAATGGCCGATCTATAAAAAAAAAAATAAATAAAGCTGCTTTCATAAAAATTTGTTTTTTCTTAAAACAAAGCAACTTGATCAATTTCCGTAATTTTTGGAATATGACATTTTTGTGCCGTAATGAATACGTACATCAAAGATTTTTCTGTATATATTTTTTCTTAAATAAGTGTAATTCTAAACACAACAGTTGTAAGCCGGCTTATAAAGCATGTTCGCTTGAAATGTTAACTTGTTTCAAGCTGATCGATGTTTTCTGAAAACACCTTCCATTTTCCTATTAATCCTCTGAACCTCATTTCCATAATTACAAAAAATAATGACGAAATAAAAACAAGTGAGTTTATTTTTAAATATTTTTCTGTAAAAAGATATCTCCATCAGATTTGATATGTAGTATTACCCGTCCAAAGCATGTCATCATGTAAAAAGGATGTTATAAACTAAATATGATCAACTTAATATAAAAAATACTTTGATAAATGTTTACCTGGTTTTCACCTTGTCATTTTCCTTTAAAATGACGACTAATGTAGGTTTTTGAGTTTGCTAAAAACGAATATCACATTTACATTTTCGCAAATTATTAATTTTCCGGATATTAAGTAATGTCATTTTTAATGTTATTGCTGGTAATCATCTTGGTACGCGCGATCGAGCGTACAAACGCAACCCCAAGAAACTACGCGTACCAAGATGGTCACTAGCAATAACATTTGAAATTACTTTGCTTATTACCCGGAAAATTATTAATTTGCGAAAAATTTAAATGCGATATTCGTTTTCAGCATACCCGAAAACCTAGAAAAGTCATTTTAAAGGAAAATGCTATGGTGGAATTTACCTAAATTTATTTGGATCAATCTGTTCTTATTTTGGTTATTCATGACGTTTCGGTCGATGTAACCTCCAGTCTTCATCAGGTGTATCGATTCAAACTGAACTCTATTTAATCCCTTACAGATTTTTTTTTTCTGGTACTTATCCAGTTTACGACCTAATCTCCGACAGGTTACGTAAGCAGTCGGAAGATGCCGAAACGATTAGCCAATCAAATCAGCTGTCAAGTTTCGTTTGAAGCGTGAAATTCATTACTCAGGGGGTTTTTTTTAACCGAAAATGACGCTTAGTCAACGGAAATCCCCTTCCTCGTGTTAAGAATGAATTTCTATTTAGTAAGCCATTCTTAACATTTTTTTTTCCGGCACTACTCGGCGACTTTAACTTTTATTAGGGATTTTTAATTCAACAGAACAAAAGTTAAGAAAAATTATCGAATCTGATTTTAATGAGGACACTTTAATATATTTTTAAATTAAAAAAAAAAAGAAAAAAACTTGCTAGATTATGACTTGAAAGACGAAGAAATTAATTTCTAGATGAAATAAAAAAAGAAAAACTTTTTTCTTAGTTGGGCTTTTTCTAACTTGCCTAAAAGTATAGTCGCCATCTTAATTCTAAATTTTGAAGGATGAATTTGGACTACATTTACCATTTATTTTGTTTAACAAACCGAAATCAGCAAAAGTAAAAAAAAAAAAAAAAAAAAAAAAAATTTAATTGTATATTTTAAAAATATTTACAACTGAATTTAAATAATTTTATTACAATCGCAAAAACAAAACGTGAAGTTTGATGGTTTAAAAAATCAATACATTTGTTGGAAGGGAGGGTCAGATTGACACTTTTTTGTATTGAGTCGTCACTTACGAAGGCCAAACGCCACTCGAGGATAAAGGTTAATGAAATTATGGTTAGCAAGTTTCGCGTGACTTTTCGTTTACTTTTGTTTTCCGATGATCGCTCCGACGCTCTGCTTCACGTTGAATGCCCTGGAAACTTCCCTTCTGATTAAGGATTACCAGTTTTAAAATATGCAAACGAACTTGTCTGTTTTTGCAGAATATCGTATTTTTTAAACCTAAACATCAATCAGAAAGGGATTTTTCCAAGGCATTTAATCGTGAACAGAACGATCAGCAAAAAACGAAAGTAAACAAACACTCTGAACTTGACGATAACCGAAATTATCAGTTGGATGATGAACACTACTATGAGAAGATTTAAAACGATGGATGGAATAGACAAAAATGCTGAAGAGAACGGTTTCCAGTTTAGTTTCATATTAAATGATCGTTGATACTAATTTGTGAATTTTGAGAGAGGAAAAAAAAACTATGCTTATACAGATTAGCCCCCCCCCCCTCCCACGTGGCCTTCCGTTAAAATCCGGTAACGAGTTGCAACAGCCGAATATTAATCGCATAATGAAACCCGGGTTTTTGAAAAATAAAATATCATGTGATTAAATTAAAGAAATACGCAACAATATAAATAAAGATATTTGTAAAAAAAAAAAAAAAAATTATTTTCGTTTCATTTCGAAGGGAAAAGTTTATTACGGTGACGTCACATTGTCAGTTAAAACGTCATCAATCTATCGTTGGATTTAACTTACTCCTAAGGAGTTCCATAACGACAAGCCTATTTATTTAATAGCCGTTCCCTTAAACGCATGGTCCATGATTTATTATTTCTATTCATTGAATTTTACTACTTTTTTAAATAAAAAAAATGTTCATCCGCGCATGTAAATTAAAAATGTGGTTCTGGTGCTTATGCACTTATGTCACCGCGCTATTTATTACATTTATAAATTTAGTATTTTCAAGTTTTACGATAATGTTTAGATACTTATACACTTTTGTTACCGTGCTGAAATAACGTTATTTAGAAAACCATTCTTAACATGGGGAAGGGAGGGCGTTTTGTAATTATTCTGCACTTTCATCTAACAATTTAATAAGATATCGTAAAACTTAAATTTAACTTGAAAATACTATTTACAAAAATAGCACGGCAACAAAAGTACATAAGCACCAACTTTTATATTAAATTGTTAACTAAGGAAAAGTAGAGAATAGTTAGAAAACACCCTCCCCCTCCCTATGGCTCTCTAAATAATGACCTTATTTCAGCACGGTAACAAAAGTGCATAAGTACGAAAAATAGTTATAAAAATGAGAAATTATCAAATTAAATAAACAAATTAAAAATGTTATCTAAGCATGTGTTCGTTTTTGTAAGGGAGCGGCTATTATGCTTGCTGTCCTGGAACTCCACGTCCAAGGAGTACTAACTTTTTTTTTTTAAATAAATATGCCCACAAGTTTTATTAAATCCATTATTATTATTATTATTATTATTATTATTATTATTATAATTATTATTATATGCTTTCACCTAACAATTAAATTCAATTTTACGGTATCTTTTTAACTTGAAAATCCTATCTAATATATATAGCATGGTCCGGATTCTGCAGAAGTACCGTTATTCCAAACAATAATTTTTTTTTGTATAAAATGATTAATTAATTAAAAACAACTCATAAGCGTAATGCTATTTAAAATGCCATGTTTTATAAAGAATATAAAGCAATATTTTATTTATTCTCACCAACATTTCTTTTTTCCTTTGTATTTCTGTTGATGAATGAATTAGAAAAAATAGTTGATGACGAATTTACTCACCATGAAACAATTAGTTCGTTTTCGTTTTAATCGTTATTTTTTGTTAATAAAAACCTATTTAAGCATATCTCTCGTACTGAAAGAGCAGTGTTTGTGGTGTGTGTGTGGGGGGGTGCATTTACATTGTATAAACTATTTCCCTATTTCATATAAGTCCTCAACAAGCCCCCCCCACACACACACACACTTGATGATAGCTTCTTGTTTGGAAGTAAGTGACACCAACTACTTGCTGAAATTTCGTGTATTATCTCCCTTTAATTCTTATTTCATTACTGTAAAATAGTACAAACTTGAACCTGACATATTCGATCTTAAGTTTCCTGCCTTTCTTTTAACTAGAAATTTGTAGGGTTTTTTTTCTTCCTTCATGAACTCTTGAAGCATTCTAAGAAAATGTTAGCAGACAGTATAACGTTATGTGTTTACCTTTTTGATGTTTTAAATTTACAACTGAACTTATTTTTTCCTCAATCTCCAAAATAGAATTAATTGTATGATTATTTTATTTATTTTTGTCTTGCTAAACTTAACATCAAAAATGAAAATATTCATCTTTTTATTATTAGTTCATATGCATTTAGTTTGTATTTATCTCCCTTCCACTGTGAGAGATGACACTAGGGTCGGAAAGTGGGATTAAAGAACCGGTGCCACAGAGGAGAAGCACTCTGGCCTGCAAAAAATGCTGGGACAACCTTGTTGGCATTTACCAATAGGGGCTCCTTTGGCAATTAATCCTAAACCAATCTCTTCTCGAAGAAAGCAGGCAAAGCTAGGGTGGAACTCCTACAACTACACAAGACCAGCAACATATTACAGTCAACGGGAGAAATGACCATTTTAGAAATGGTATAGACTGTTGATTTTTGGTGCAGAGGGCAAAAATACTGATTTTTGTGAAAAATTGTTGACTTTATCTACCAGTTAAGAAATACGCTCTTTGGAATTGGTTCGACAATGCCCTTGCTATTGTTGAGCTGAGGTATGGTTATGTCCTAGGAGGTTCACTTTCCCAAGCTTTTACCTTCTCTTTTTGAGGAGTTTATTGCTAGAATGTAAGGAGGCTGCTCAGGCAATTTTTCTAGTTCAGGATGTGAGGACTTTTCAAAAGCTCACTTGACCTTGCAATGGTAAATAAACCCTGCATAAACAAAAACTATATTTACTGGGGAAATTATTGGGCCTAAGGAAGGTTTTGAAAATGTATTGCATATGATCATGTTGGAATATTGAATGAATAATGAAATAATTGTCTTCTATTTGCTGGCTATTTAATACGATTTTCAATCTCCTTTTAGAGACTCTGTTCTCACTTGTGTTTTGTCACCTCTTCTAGCTCTTCCCCCCCCCCCAACCCCACTCTCCATTCCAAGTATATGGTGCTTGCGTTGATTAGTGATGTTTTCAAACCAACACATTTCTGGTGAAAACATGATGTACTTACATGTCCCGTCAAAATTAGTATAAAATTACAAAAAATTATTCAGTAATTACAAGTAAAGATAAAATTTATCAAATTTTATTTATTTATTTATTTATTTTTTACATGGAGGTCACCGTTTATCAAGGCCCGAAGGCCACTCAGGGATAAGGGTTATTGCGTGTACAGTAATCAATGAGATAGTATTGTAGTAATCATTAGTATTGGGGGTTTTGATAGAGTGTCTTATTTAAGGGGCGGTTTTCAGGAGTTTGTTTATGTTGGACTTGAAGACGTCCAAGTTGTAATCAGGTGAGAAACAGAGGCAAGCGGCAGAGAGTTCCACTGGCGTGCAGTTCTAAGAAAGAAGCTTTGCTCATGGAATCTACGTTTGGATTTAGGCACAGATAGAGAGTGGGGAAAATTATTAACAGTAGTTTCAGCCAGAGGGGTGTTTCTCGTGAGAGATTGGCGAGGGGGGACGAGAGATTGGAGCTCAGACGAGCACGTGCCATGGAAATAACGATAAAACAAAGACCGGCTCACAACGTCTCTTCTGTGGGAGAGAGGTTGCAGGGAAGAGAAAAGGTCATCCCCCACTACAATACTATCTCATTACTGTACACGCAATAACCCTTATCCCTGAGTGGCCTTCGGGCCTTGATAAGTGGTGACCTCCAAGTAAAAAAAAAATAAATAAATAAAATTTGATAGGGTTGGAGATATGAAACTTGAGAATGCACTGAAGATGCGTCCGATTGAAGACTTCCAGCCTTTGAATGTCAACTACTCATTATTTGACATTGATGTTTTTGTAAGGATAAGAAACTGAATTTCAGAAGATTTATTTTTCTCACCATATTAAACGATGCTTACAAGGTTAATATTTACTATTGATTAAAAAATAATAGAAAACATTTTAAAAATCCTATTTAAAAAAATAATTTAATTACAAAATTATACTAAAACTGGATCAACTTTATTTCTGTGGACACTATCTGTTAAAACAGACAAAAAAAAAAAAAGGCGGAAGAGTATGTTTTATCCAGACAGTCCTCCAGTTATACGCCGTCTACTAGACGAATGCCTACACTAGTTGACCAACAGAAAAGTCCATCAGGCATGTGCACACAATGTGATGATGTATGAAAGTGAAACCCAATCAAGAAAGGTTGAGGACATGCGTTGCATGAAGAGAAATGATATGAGAAGGATAAGATGGATGAGCAATACAAAGCCAGCTTAGATCTGATGACTTCAGAGGAAGACTAAATCTAAAAAAAAAAATGAAGAGATGTGTACAGAATCACAGACCTTGATGGTATTTCTATGTTGAAAGAATGGATGGGAGTTCCTAGGTTGATTTAGATGTAGAACAGTTGAGGTAGCAGATTCAATTCAACGGGGAAGATCAAGAAAAACATAGGAAGTGATAAGAACAAACTTGGCCAGAGACAGATTCGTTTGAAAGTCAATTTCTAAAAGATGCCCAATGCATATCAGCATATAAAGCATATAAAGCAATGATTTGGAAATACTGACTCAACTGGTTGCAGGTGGTGAAGTAAATTAAAAATCTCAAGTTGAGAATCTTATTCGATATATGTGAAACGTTGCATATTAATATGTACATTCATGGAGTTAATTCACAAGAATTAAAATTTTTGTATTGATAAAAAAAAGTAACAGGTGTATCTGTCAAAAGACAGAATTCCAAACCAAATTCTTTAATTCAAGGAGGTAGATTGTTCTCGTATAGTCAGCCATTATCGAGTAGAAGGATTAAGCAATGTTTATTTTATTCATACTATAGTCTGTAATGAAGATTGAACAATCACGTTTCAGCAAACTGTCATGTCACCTAGAACTGATTGTTACATAATACCTTTAGATGTTGTGTGACATGACGGAACAAGAACAATATACACCCATGGATTAAATGAACAATTGTTTGGAATTCTGTATAGATTCCTGACTTTAGCCGAGATGCACCTTAAGAAAGAAAAAAAAAAAAGAAAAGGTGGAGGTGGTGGGGGGCAGAGGTCGTATCAGGGGAAATGTACGAATAACATTCAAAATGGGAAAAGTAGTCTAAATAATAAACAATTCAAAGATTTTAATACAAAAATCACAGGATTTTTTTTGACGGTTGAACATAGGCTTTCAAAAATAAGAATTTGAGACTCGTTCAGACAAAATGCATCACCTCACAAAACTAAAAGAAATCGAGAGTTTATAATATAGGCCAATGGAATCGATTAATAATTAGGAATCATTTTTATCAAATATAGGTAAAAAAAAAAAAAAAAAAAAAACAGTTGGTATTTTGATTGGCCTTTTAATCGTGCGTTTATTGAAACTTTTCAGTAAAATTATAAACTAAATGCCACGACATGCAGCAGCAACATTTTAAATGGTAAACATTGACATTTGGATTAAAGTTCTAACACCACGATAGATTTTATTCAGATGTAAAGTTGGTAAAAGTTGAACATTAAAAAAGAAAAAAGAAGTCACCAGCAACCTAAAGTTATCGTCGGATTTCAAAGTCAGACCCACAAAACATTTAAGTTGATAAATCAAGCCTTGTTTCCGAGTAGCCAATTTTAATTTGTTATTGTTATAATATACTTTGCTACAATATATTTTAAAAATTACTTCGTCCAAGACAACTGATAATATGAAACATTTTGGAACAACTTAAAAAAGCAAGGAGGATAACTCATTTAAAAATTATTTTAAGTGAATACCTTTTTGAATTCAATATCTAAAATTCAAATTAAATCAAGTAATGATAAGTGATAAACGATTTACACTGATATTTTAAACCAACGCATTTCAGGTTTAAACATTACATGCCTACATGTTATGCCAAAATTAGTATTAATTCCAAAAATTTATAATAAAAAAAAAATGACTCTGTAGAAGATAGTCATGTATGGCGAATGCTTAATTTAAGTAAAGGATTATCTCCTGTGTTTGTCATACTGAACTGGTCATACAAATCTTCCACATTAAAACAATAAATTTTGATGGAAAATGGTGGGATCCTTCTACCGCTCCAGAAGATATCTCACCACTAATGCAATTCTCTATCTGTATAAAAGCCAAGTACATCCAAAGATGGAGTACTGCTGCCACATCTGGGCAGGAGCTGCTAAAAACAGCCTATCCTGCCTTGACAGAGTACAAAATAGACTTTGTGGTTTCGTGCTAGGATGGTGCAAGAACAGTAGTGGTCAACTTTAGACGTAGGAGCTATGACTGACTCTTGCATCTTCGATTTGCGATGATGGAATTGTGACTGGCTGAAGTATGTTAAGGAGTTGGCACTGGACAGGCTTGGATAAATTTCCTTGAACCTTCAAGCTCACTTACAACTGTATTTTCTCGAGTACTTTATCCACTATGCCGTGGGGCCGCACGATACATCTGGAGAAGGTCAGAGAATACATCAGCAGAAACGTGAATATATATCAAGATTAATACAAATAATACAAACTCTTTTTAGTATGTTTTTTATTTCATCCTTATTTTCTGTTTCATCGTTCCGTTTGTTTTTTTTTTTTTTTTTTTTTTTTTGCTTTTCTGTTCTCTTTAAGTTTCTTACCCCCATTTTAAGACTTTAATCTTGAAATGGGGAGGTACCATTAGTTAAAAAATGGAGATCCCAAAAGAGACATCACGTCCCTACGAAGGATGAACCGCTTTTTCTACACATATTAGACATTAAGAGGAGATTATAGATAGATATATAAATACCCGTTCACATACACCTTTCACATAAAGCTAGAACCCAGAATTAGATAGAATCGAGCAATTGCATCGGCAACAGACAACGCCAGACCCAAAGTGGGTTTCGATGTACTGCATCTCATCAGTGACGTGCTCCGACATCGGGAAAGGTGTATGTGAACGAGTATTTTTATTTATATATATATATATATATATATATATATATATATATGTATATATATATATATGTATATAAACGGTTTTTCCTATATGAACTTTTTTAACAGAGGATCGTGACCAAGGTCTGCCCATTATCGTTTCTGTTGGGCATGTATTGTTTTTACTTTGTTTTTTTTTTTTATGTGTTGTTCATTATCATCATAAATATAAGTCTACAGTAATGATCTTCCAAATCACATCCTTACATCATTCGTAGACATTTATGCTGATGACACTACCATCTATGGTAGCACATCTAAGACTGTAAACGACCAAGTTCTCTCCGATTCTCTCTCCTCTGATCTTGAGCAAGTGGTACAATGGGGAAAGAGGTGGCTGGTTACTTTTAATGCATCTAAAACCAAGCTTTTATCTTTACATCAACGTTCTGATCCCCATCTGGCATCAATTGAAATGAATGGCTCTCATCTTAGGGAGGCCTCATGTTTTGACAAGCTTCTGGGCTTGACCTTTACTCCTGGATCTTAAATGGAACACACATTAAATCTGTTGCCAAAGCCGCTGGAAAAATGGTCGGATCCTTCTATCGATCCAGTAGATATCTCAGTGCTGATGCAATTCTCTATCTATATTAGAGCCAGGTACGTCCAAGGATGGATTACTGTTGCCCTATCTGGGCAGGAGCTGCTAGAAAGGACTTATCCTGCCTTGATAGAGTTCAAAATAGACTTTGTAGCCTTGTAGGGGATATCCTTTTCTCTTCCCTGCAACCTCTTTCTCACAGAAGAGATGTTGCGAGTTTGTCTCTGCTTTATCGGTATTTTCATCGCAAGTGCTCGACTGAGCTCCAATCTATGCCCCCCCCCCTCACCAAACTTTTACAAGAAACACCCATCTAGCAGAAAACACTATCAACAATTTCCCCTACTCTTTATCTAAACGTAGATTCCATGAACAAAGCTTCTTTCTTAGAACTGCACGCCTATGGAATTGTCTTCCGTTTTCCTGCTTTCCAGCTGACTACAATATGGTTATCAAGTCTAAAGTAAACAAGTTTTTGATGAGCCGTTCCATATAAGTTAACAAATTTACCGAATTTCCATTACTAACGGTTACTATATTGTCCAATTTCTACTGTACATTCTTTAACTCTTATCCTCAAGTGGCCTCTTGGCTTTGATAAGTGGTGATGCCTATGTAAAAAAAAAAAAAAAGACAAAACAAACAAAAAAAAATGATGAATATGAAAGTTTATTAATTATGATCGTTTACTTTTTGTTTCTGCATCATCTCACCCAAATTTTTGATACGCGATAAAGTGAGGTATTCTTTAAATTCTCATCCGCATTCATACCTGTACGAGTGCAATATCACATATGCATTTATTTAGTTTCTGCTAGTTTTAGCGAGCAGTAAAGAAGGAAATCCTATTAAAAAAAAACAAAAAAACGGACAAACGTTGCTGTGTCTCTGCCAATCGTTTATGACTATTTATTCCTGTCTTCCTCCTCTACTTTGAAAGCCATATGTAAAAAGAAAACTCTCTCTGTCTCTCCCCATCTGTTAGTGACGCTGGCATTTCAGCTACCTGCTCTTGAACTTGTTATTCCAAATGTGCACTACAGAATCTACCCGCATCATAACACCACATCTTTTGTTGCTTGAAGAAAGGTTGAAGCAAACATCAAGTTAACCTATTTTTTCTCCTCTTTTTGCCTGTTGAAGAGGACGGACTCATTTCTTATCTGATATCCTTGTCTGTTTTTCACCAAGTCTGCAAAAAAAAAAAAAAAAAAAAAAAACCCCAAAGAATTAAACAAAAAAGTATTTTTTATTTTTATTATATATATATATATATATATATATATATATATATATATATATATGTAATCCATCCATCTTTAATTTTGGTTCCCTTTTTAGAAGTAAGGGCTTGTTTGAATTTGGTTAAACTTTCTAGCCATTAATTATTTTGAACTAGTAGGGCTACTTGGCATTGCCTGGAGCAAAAGCAATTATTTCTATTAAGACTTCTATCTTTCTACCTCTCTCTATCAGCCTCTTCATCTTTCTCTCTTCCACTCAGCTCATTCTTTCTTGTCTGGACATGCACACAGACAACTCTCCTTTATATAATAGATTCCTTGAGTAACGAGTCGACATTTTCTTTCCAAATTAGTACATAATAATACTGAAAACCAGCCCCCCCTCCAATCCATAGCAATCCCGATTAAAACTATATCAACTTTATTAGTGTTTTTCTAATTTTTTACTTTTAGTTGGACACATACAAACACACATACGTACATGCTGACAACTGCGCTTTATATAATAGATGATCAATATTTTAAAAATTACATTAGAATTTTTACAATTGATGTAAACCTTGTGTTGACTATGTTTTTCATTATTATTTATACTAGAAAATATATACTCTGTGAGAAAGAGGTTGCAGGGAAGAGGAAAGGCCATCACGTAAGTTTTGAGCTCCTGCCCAGATGTGGCAACAGTGCTCCATTTTAGGACATACTTGGCTCTTATACAGATAGTATGTTAATTCTTTTGACAGCTTTTTTGGTCCACTGACAAAGGACTTAGTAATTCACTCCTGTTTGTCCGTGCTTTTTTCAATAACCTCACCTTGGATTTTTTAAACTTTTTTATTTTGACATTTTGCACAAACATTAGTCATGGTGAAAGTAAATTTTTGTCAGAACAGATTTTCCGGGATAGCTATGGTTGCCTCCTCCCCCCACCACCACTTTTCCAGGGGAAATTATCAGGGTAAAATTGCCCTCAAATCATTCATCCATTCATTTGTTGGCATTTTTCTCAATAACCATGCCTTGGATTGTTTTTGAAATTTTGCACAAACATTAGTCATGGTAAAAGTAAATTTTTACCTTTTGTTTTTTCTTTGCAATATATATATATATATATATATATATATATATATATATAAGGCAAATGCGCATGCACATTTTTTGTATGTCTCAAAGGCTTTTTTCGCTGAGGATCCTGGGGAGGGTGCTTTACTATCGCTTAGAAGTGTTTATGTACCCCTTAAATAATATCTACAATTTGCGAACGCGCATTGCGTCTAGATTTACTTACGTCGATTTTTACAAAATCATTGCTATTTCAGCCCGTCTTGTGTTCGTTCAGCTTTTTTGTATAAAACCGAAACTAATTCAAAGCTAAGACGCTGTTCCCGGCAATTGCACCGGTGAACGTCCAGAAGCAATCAGCTTTGATCAGTGTGGGGACAAACTCCTTATATCAGACAATTGCTATTCAATCTGGACAATGCGGAGCTGGTTTCCCACCTCCCCAACACCTTGGGAAAACAACCAGCTAAAGTTGGGTAAACAAACCCAAAAGCTGTTCTGCATCAAAAGTTAACTCTGCTACTTCTATTTGAAGTAATGAGGTCAAATAGAAGTAGCGGAGTTAACTTTTGCTGCGGAACAGCTTTTGGGTTTGTTTACCCAACTTTAGCTGGTTGTTTCCCCAAGATGTTTAATACTTAAATGAATAAATTCAAGCGATTTACTCTTTGTTGGCCAAGGTTTTTTGCACACTTTATATAAAGGTTGTGAGTTCAAATCATGGTGTGAGATTTCTTTTTTTTTTTTTTTTTTTTTTTCAGATTTTTTAAAGAAGTTTTAACATTCGTTTTTCGGGGGGGGGGGTCCCATCACATTCGCATTTTCTTTTTTTGTTTTTCTGATTTTAAGAAATTTTAACATCGTTTGCCTTTATGTTTTTTTTTTTTTTTTTTTTTTTTTTTTTAAAGTTTTAACTTTTTTTTTAATATAATATTTAAACAGGGTGATTACTTTGCTTATTCTTTTGTTTTGATTTACCCCCACCCGAGCACACACACTTCTAAACACCCGGGCAGCGCCGGGTACTCCCTCCCGCTAATATATACTAAAATAGAACACTTTCATTAATTTTTTTTTTTTTTTTTTTTTTTTTTTCTTCAGATTTGAAGATGAAACTGAACGATCATAGCGGCATGAATAACCATTCTGCCAGTTCCAATTCAAGCAATCATATTAAAGTGAAGGATGGCCATTCTTCATCTTCAAAGTCCAAAGACGGCCATAGTTCTAAGCATTCCTCAAGTTCGGACAAGCACAAGGACGGGCATTCCGATAAACATAAGAAGTCCTCTAGCTCTGATAAGCATAGGGATGGGCACTCTGACAAGCACAAGGACGGACATTCAGACAAACACAAGGATAGACACAAGGACTCTTCTAAACATAGCTCATCCAAAAGTAGTTCACACAATTCGTCGTCGGACAAACACAGCTCGTCTTCGGACAAACACAAGGATCGTCATAAAGAGAAAAGCTCATCAAGTGACAAACATCGCGACAAGTCGAGTTCCCACAAAAGTAGTAGTAGCAGTTCGCATAAGGAGATCAAGCCAAGCGATTCATCAATGGTAAAGTCTGAAAAGTCGAGTGAAGAGCGTAAGAAAGAGAAGCATGAGCACCGTGAAAAGACAAAAGAGCAGAAAGAGGCCAAACCCAGTATGGTCATCAAGTCCGAGACTGTATCGATCAAGCAGGAACATCTCAGCCCTAAACTGAACAACATGGCGTCGCCAACAAAGCCACCCGTGAAAGTGAAAAAAGAACCGGAAAGTGATGATGATGTTCCTTTGGTATGTTTACTCACACCTTTTTTTTTTTTTTTTATCTCTTTCTTTGCTCTCTTCTCTCCTTTCTCTTTTCGTTTTTCCTTTTTTTTTCTCTTTTCTCTTTGTTTTCTTTCTTATGTACAGGCACAACTTTTTCATTTTATAAATACATTGTGTTACACTTAATGATTTCTAAGGTTGAAGCTTCATAAAACAAATAATCCCAATTATTTTCAAATGGTCACCCATCTAATATGATGAGAGCAACATATTCTAGGAATATAGAGAATCATCCTACTTAAAGAATTATATTTATTCAGTATTAAATAACCCATAAATGATTGATATGCTGTTAACCAAACCTGAAATCTGTTAGGTTGATTTTTCATTCCTTTGACATCACTAAATGTATGGAATACCATTACATCCTGTTTGCATGGATTTCTTTTATAAGATGTTTGCATCTTAAATGAGAGAAAGAAAACTATTATCTTTCACTTTTAAGCACCCATAGATATTTAAAATAAAATCATGGTAATACTAGGAATTTGCCAAAGTAAAAAAAAAAAAAAAAAAAAAAAAAAAAAAAAAATCCCTCCCCCCTCTTATTTTGATAAAATAACCCATTTTTCTTAAAAAATAATATAACTTGATTTTGTGGAAATTTAAGAACACAATGAAATGAAAACAAACTGTTGTACACGGATAAACTGATGACATATCACAATTCTTTGAGTTATTAATGTTTAACGTCATATACCACTTTGGCCCATTGTCGGATGAAAATATAGACATGGGTTCATGTTTGAGAACTGGGTTTTGCCAATATTGTCATCCATCTAACATGGTTATCTTTTCAGATTTTCAAGTTGAACCAAAATAACAAGTGCATTAATAAATCAAACTTTGTTTCTGATTAGCCATTTTTCATTCAGTATTGTTGTATCATGTTGTTTGCAATATAATGTGCATTGCCACAATTTTTCTAAGAAATATTTCATCTGTGTCTCCACTTGTCCAGATGACTGTAAATATGAAATATTTTTAAATAATTACCTTCAAATAAAAATCATCTAGGGTAATAATTCATGCTTTTATTTGAATTATATAGCGAGTTAATTTTTTTTAATTATGCAAACAAATAAAAATTAACTAAACTGACTTACCTTTGTTCCAGGCAACTTTGTATAGGCACAGTTAAATTACAGTATAGAAAAAAAAATGTGTATAATATATATATATTGTTACAAATATGTGGAAAAAATATATAATTTGAGACAATAATTATTTTTAATATTATAAAAAAAAAAAAAAAAAAGGTTGAGAGAGAAAATTCTGTTTTATCGCGTTTTATATTGTCGTCTGCTCTCGGTGAATTTGTAAACATCCGGAAAAAGAAAGAGAGAGAGAGAGAACATACGAAAATACAGCGAGGGGACACCTATAAACTGTAAAGAAAGAGAGAGGGGGAGAGAGAAAATATGAAACTAGAGAGAGGGAAAGCCGCAGGCATCCGCCTCGCGTATTATTACGCGAGAGATGCAGGTACATACAGTGAGAGAGGGGAGGCCAAAGAGAGAGAGAAAGGTATACCATTAGAGAGAGGGAAAGGAGTGGCGCAGGGTGGCGAAGCAGTGACGACATAGCAGCCGAGGAGGTTGGTCAGGGAAGCTACTTTGTTGGCGATGGTGACGAAGTTTGTATTGCTAACGATGGCGAAGAAATGAACGATATATTTTGACAACAGAGAAAACGAAAAAAAGGCGATAATTAGGAATGACGATGTATCCCATGGACGAAGGAATGAAATTGTTTCAAAAGAAAGGAATGCGACAGAAATATTTAAAACCCGACGCTGAGTCGATTGTGTATTTTTCTCTCTATATATCTCTCTCTCATATATGAAAACAATAACAAAAACAAAAACACAAAAAGGCTGTCCTTCCATTTTGGAGTTACAAGCAGACGACAGGATGTGAACTTATTTCTTTTGTGCAGAAATTCTCTCTCGAATCTAATTCAAGTTTGTTTGTTCATCCAGTTACACATTCTCTAATAATATATTTTTATATATGTAAATAAAATTGTGTTAATTTTTCCATTGGCCTCAATATTGTTACTTGGATGTGTTTTTCCTGTCTTGTGTTTATAAATGTCTTTCGAGAAAATGGATATATCCCTCCTGTATTTAAAAACCCGGGAAAACTAATTTCTTTTCAATAATTTTTTTATATTTTGTGTTACGACTTTTACCCCTAGACATTCCGGGTCGTAACAATATATATATATATATGATACATAAGGGCGAAACTCGAGTCTTGGACTTCCGGTTCTTTGACTGTCATGTGGGCTGCGACGTTGTTTGGCTGTGGAATTTATTATCATTATATATATATATATATATATATATATATAATGATAGACAAATAACTTATGAAAAGTTAGTGTGATGATGAGTATTATTTAATCATGTGGATTAAACCATTTATTTGATGGTATTCCCTTTGTAAATAGGAGTGCAGGAGTCAGTGGTTTGCTAGATTAACCAGTGACGTCATTACTGTTGTCTATTAACTTTCTAGGTGACCAGAAAGCAATGAAGTAAGTGGGCTGAGGAGGGAGAGAGGCATATGTGGAAGGTAGATATATTTGAGGGACACTGGCTATTTGAGGAGACTAATGAGAGAAGAATCTTAGCATGGAACAAATACTGTTGTCACAGGAACCGACCCAACCTAACAACAACCAACAGGTGCATTTGAGTTCCTAGCCCAACAGTATCGTAGACGCACACTGATCACAACTAAGTTCTTTCGTCTTTTTTTTTTTTTTTTACTGTCGTGTGACAACCAAGACTCATTGGGCTATAATGTATAAAACCATTGAAAATTTCTAAAGTCCTTGGCGCGGTGGTTAGAATAATGTGAAAAAATCAAATTTAAGTGACCTTCTCCTGACGGTTGATGGTTCAATTGTCAGTGTGGACGACCGAAAAATACAATTGCGAATTACTTAGGACCTCTACCCAACCATGACTTATGGAATAAGAGCATGCTACGTCCGTGAAGTAAATAAAGGGTTCCACTTGAAATTCTATTCAAATTCCCGAGTTCGGCAAAATACACCTGAAGAAGGTCGGAGGTTACATTGACCGAAATGTTGTGTAAATCGCACTCAAGATGAGAACAGTAGTCCGATGGATCCAAATATGAATAACCAATCCTCATTTTAAAAATTCAGATGTCAAAATTAATTTAATAGCATTGCCTTAATGAATGGAAGTGACAGAAAAGTGCAATAGCATATTTACTTGTTCATTACATTTTTGAGCTCGTGATTATTTCTGCTGTAAAATACGAGATTTGCATTGGTTTAGCTTTCTCTAATCATGTTGACCGTTAATCAAGTAGTCTAGGGCGACACTCGCCTTGTTAGGTGATCTCTTTTCAAAACATGTTTGAATCCTGTACAAGTCTTCTTTTTCACATTGTGGTTTTCTTTGTTTATTCCCAACGTTGTGAACTAAGAATTATTTTTAATGTTATTTAAGTATGAAATAAGTGCACTGCATGTTACTTCATTTATAAAACTTTAAAATTATTTTGTTCCGTATTTAACTATTATTAGCTAATCGAATTAATTTTGCGTTTTTGGCAGAAAAAATAGAAATCTAAGTCTAACTTAAGGACACAATTTTCTCCTAAAATTTCTAAATAAAAAAAATAAATAAAATAAATAACTTCCATTTCTTTGACATTTTTTTTTTTTAAGGATAACGATTCCATTGAGTCTTTTCTGTAATTCAAATAAAATGTTTTGGTTTTTAAAGATTCACTCATTTACTTACTCTTGGAACTTCTTATATACCCTCTAGATTGTAATATCTAGGATTTGATATTATTGCTATTTCGGCTTCTCACGTGTTGGTTCAGCTTTTTTGTATAAAAGCAAAACTGATCTGAAGCTAAGTAGCGGTTCCCAGCCTTCGTACCGGGAATGTCCAGAAAGCAACGGATGTTTGATCAATGTGGGGCAAACTCCTTATATCAGACAATTGCTTTCATTTGAGCACTCCCCCTATTAAAGGGGAGCTAGTTTTCCCAACTTGTTGAGGAAGCAAAACAAGACAAAGTTGAGTAAAAAAAAAAAAAACTATCCCGCAGTTAAAATTAAGTGCAGAATTTACTTTCCTTTGATCTAATTACATTTGCCGCGCACTGGCCATTTATAAGCGTTAAATTGAAATTGCTTTCAGTTACTTTCCTTTTGTGGGTGAGCGAGTAACTTATCCAGTTTTTCACCTCAACGTTCCAGGTTCAATCATACCTACCAAAACTTTTTTGTATTTTTTATTTTTACATGTTTGTTTTTTGTTTTTCCACGGTTTTTCAAAAGAAGTTTAACATAGGGTTTGGATCACCACCACCCCAAACACACACGCCTACAAACACCTGGGCAACTCCAGGTACTCCCGCTAGTCTAATATATAAAAGACAAAATTTGTGTGTTTGTATATCTCGCAAAAACTTTCCACTCATGAGATCGGTATCGTTTTCAAGTTCAATCCCTCGGACAACAAATATCGAAAAATTGGCCCAAAAATATTCATTCCTTTACCCTCAACTGGGCAGTTTTCTACAAGGTGGGGGTCACCTTTTTGGTTACATTTTTACAAAGTCATTATACAAGCTGACAATGACTAGCCTTAATTTGAACGGCATTAAGTGGTTTGCTTTTTTGCCCCGTTTTTTCCTCCTTCGCGTTACAGGTTCGAGCCTGCCTGTCTGCCTACTCCTTTTTTTTTTTTTTTTTTTTTTTTTTTTTCTTCCTTTTAAAACAAAAACTGAATTATTTTACCGTTTGCTTAAACTTTTTTTCACACCTCTCTCCACCCCGGCTGCATCTATAATTCTTTATTTTCTGATTGTATTGAGTTCTTAATACATCTCTCCACACTCGGACAATGCCAAGTACTCCTGCTAGTTAAAAAATAAAAGTAGACTGAAAAAGTTTTTCACTCAATAATGAGTTTTGGAATGTCTGAAAAGATAAGCATTGTAATATTTCTAGTTGCCACTTTGAAAAATCATTCACAAATACAACTGTTTCACTGGAAATGTAAAGCTCTATGTTGGCAAATTCATCTATACAATTTGGCACTTCCTCAAATCTTTCAAAGAAATTTAAATCCATTTGCTTCTCTGTTAAGTCATTCCAGTCGATTGGCTGCCTACTGTCACTCGGTCCATGTTCTTCCTGATTTTCTCCTGCACATTCATTTGTAACAATTGAATCTTCTATTTCATTCGGTCATGTAACCATACTCAGCATGTTGGATGCATTATCTGAATGGCAAAGTCTTGCAACACTTTTTTTCACCAATTGTTTCAAGTTACTGGAGTGTTAAGTTTCAGCTTCCTTAACGGCTAACGTTTTGCTCATATGTTTCCTATCCTCCACATACCTAACATTAACAGCAAAATAATAGTGCCCGCACGCATCCATTTAGAAGTACAAATTTATTACTTGTTCCTTTTTAGTTTTCATATTCATCAATATTAATTTCCTTATGTCATCTTTGTTTAGAGCAACTCCTAGTTTTCATATCAGTTCACCGATCGGTGCAATCGCGTCAAGCAGAGGAGACTCAATGAAATGTTGTTGAGAACAGTAATCTTATAACAATGTTCCTTTTTTTTTTAATGCTTCTGGAGTCCTTGATCTATCACTAACAAAAAAATTTGTCAAAGATGCTGTAGCCGGTTTCTTAAGTCTTAGATTTTGATGCTGTTGGTGTCTGAGATGAGCTTTTGTGTTTCTCTTGTACAAGTTTAAAGATGGCAGTGCTCCAAATATCTTTTCAAGTTAGAAGCATGACTAGAAGTAGATGTTCCACCACCAGAAACACTTAACTTTAGCACAAATTGTTTTTTCATCATCTCACCCTGTTATGCACTGATGTACATAATGTTTGTAATTCACTGGTTAAGATAAAATATTCAAAAACGTCAGATTTATGTTTTGAAGTCATGTTAAAGGCAGAGCAAGTTTTGTAAGAATAATTTTCAAAACTATGAATCATTTCAGTGAATCTGTAAAAAAAAAAAAAAAAAAAAAGTTTAATTCAAATTGCTTTATTTTTGTAATCAATTTTTTGTAATCTGCAAAAAAGTAAAGATGTTTGATGCTTAAAGTGTCAAACAAAAGGAAGTAATAAAATTTTAGTTTGCTTTAAAATTATAGCAAAGAAATCAAAATATATACTGAACACCCTCATTATTGCCTCTAAAAATAGAAACAAAACCATAGGAAAACTGGTAAAAGGTTCAATTTATAAAACCAAACGGAGGAAATTTTTTTGCACTTAAGGAGTCAGACGAGAAATTCCAACTCTACTCCAACTACAAACCTCTTGACTCCTAGTTAAAACCCAACTAATTAGTTACTTTGCCAAAAGTGCTATATTTATGTACATAATTAAGATTGTTTTAAGCATATGCAATTAGTACAAGTTTAATGTCAACAAATACTCATAAACCGTCCCTGTTGTAAGTAATCAAATTTTGTTCATTCAATTCCTCGTTTTCAATCCTCTCGTAATATTCTTCAGTTAAACTAATAATCCACTTTTAGTCTTGGGTGGACTTTGGCTTTGATAAAGTGGTGGCTCATTAATAATAATAATAAAAAAAGTTTTAAATATTTTACTTGTATATTATACCATGTTATGTCGATATTTGATCTTATTAAATATATAATTCCTTTACTTCGACATTCAATTAAAAATGTAAACCTGATTTCCTTAGAAATGTTGAGCATAAACTACTATTCATCCTTTATGATGTCATAAATGATGAAGGACTTCTGATAACTTGCTCTCTTTTTTTTTTTTTTTTATGATGTCATTTTCAAGTAAACATGCACAAAGAGTGCAGTGACAAGCTATTCTCTCTGATCGGTCATGAAAAAAACAAGATGACTAACTTGATTCTTCCCTAAGGTGAGACTAGCCAAGTTGGTTAAGATCAGTTTAATAGCTTTGTGCACAATTTTTGTTGTATTTTTTATGGTTAAATATAACAAGCAAACTCTAGTTTTAGTATTATGCAATACATGTTCGTCTGAATAATGAAGGATGGAATACTGCTGCCATATCTGGGCAGGAGCTGCTAAAAACAGTCTATCCTGCTTTGACAGAGTACAAAATAGACTTCGTGGCTTAGTGGGTGATGCCCTTTTCTCTACCCTGCAACCTCTCTCCCACAGAAAAGATGTTGCGAGCCTATCCTTGTTTTATCATTATTTCCATGGCAGGTGCTCGTCTGAACTCCAATCTCTGGTCCCCCCCCCCTCGCCAATCTTTCACGAAAAACACTCGTCTAGCTGAATATCCACTGTGAAAAATTTCCCCCACTCTTTATCTGTGGCTAAATCAAAACGTGGATTCCATGAACAAAGCTTCTTTCTTAGAACTGCACGCCTGTGGAACTCTGTTCCGTCTGCCTGCTTCCCACCTGACTACAACTTGGATGTGTTCAAGTCCAACGTTAACAAATTCCTAATGAACCGCCCCCTTAAGTAAACACTTCATCAAATCTCCACACTAACGTAATGTACTTGCGATAACCCTTATTCCTGAGTGGCTTCCGGGCCTTGATAAGTGGTGACCACTGTGTAAAAAAAAAAAAAAAAAAAAAAAATTACAATATTATGAGAGGATTGAAAATGGCAAGTGGAATAAAGTCTGATTACTAATGGAGACGCCTTATGAACAAGTATTTGTTGACATCTAACTTAAAATCGCCATGTACTGATTACATATGCTTCAAAATTTTCTTAATTATATGTAGAAATATACTTTTTTTTTTTTTTTTTTTTTTTTTGTAACTTAACTATTGAGTTGAGTTTTGCCCACAAATTCCTTCAGATTATTTATGATAATAGCTAAAAAGTGAATGTGTGGATATTTAAAAAAAGAAAATGTTTTACTCTAATTACAAGACTCAATGGAATAGTTATCCTTGTATTCTGAGAATTGAAAGCAAAAAAAAAAACGCTAGGAGAAAATGTCTAAGAAAATAAAGTTTTTTTTTTTTTTGTTGTTGTTTTTTTAAGGACAAAATTATATTCCAAAGTTTGACTTTTTAAGATTCTCATTTCTGGCATAAAAAGTTTAAGGTTTGCTGTAAATACTAAAGTAAATTATTTTTAATGTTTTATGAATGAATTATAGTTTGAATTACCTACCTTGGTATATGCACAAAGGAATTGTTATTTATAAGTAACAATTCCTTTGTTCATATACTAAAGTAGGTAATTCAGTATGTATTCAAATGAACGTATACAAAAGATGATTGAAATATAGTTTGTGATATAAACAAGACCGTTTTTTCCAAGTTAATTTGATTATTAAATTTCTAGAGGAAACAGGAATTTTGTTTTACAATCTGTAAATAATTTCTTTATCGCGATAGAAATAAATTCTCTGTTTAAATATGTAATGTATTCCAGAAAAACTGGCCCTGGCAGCATTCCAATCATAATTTTCAAAAACTTCAACTGTTGCCTGAAGAAGAAATGCTTCCCAATACTTTGGAAAACTTAATTAGTCATTCTTGACTTTAATCAGTGATCTCCCAAATCGCATTCTAAGATCATTTATATGCAGACGACACCACAATCTATGACAACACTTCAAAGGCCAGCAATGACTAAGATCTTTTTTGATTCTCTTTTGATCTTGAGAACGTAGTGCAATGGAGAAAAAGGTGGCTGGTTGATTTTAATGCATCAAAAACCAAACTTCATTCCTTTAATCATAATAGTTCTGACCCCCATCACACCCAAATTGAAATGAATAGCTCTCGCCTTGAAACTGTTGCTGTTTTCATGGCAAGTGTTTGACTAAACTCCAATGTATGCTTCTCCCTTGCCATACCTTCACAAAAAAAAAAACACTTGACTAGCTACAACCACTATAAACAATTTCCACCACTCTCTATCCGTACCTAAATCTAAACACAGATTCCATGAACAAAGTTTCTTTCCCAGAACTGCCTATGGAACACTGTTCTGCTGTCCTGCTTCCCAGTTGAATACAACATGGTAGCTTCAAATCCAATGTAAACAAGTTCTTGTTGAGCCGTTCCTATAAATAATTAAATTCGACCCAATTTACACCATTAACGATTACTACACTAACACCTTACATTCATTAACCTTTATCCTTGAGTGGCCTTTGGGCTTTTATAAATGGTATCTCCTAAGGGGAAAACAAACATGTGTTTAAAACTTTTGGAGTTCAGTCATCTACCTCTCAGTACAAACCGATCAGCCTCCTGTACATCATAAGTTACTGGAATCTGTAATAAATCGAAGTGGTCAACCACCTCAGCAAAACTAACCTACTCAGTGACATGCCATATGGTTTCCGTTTTGCTAAACCTACAGTTGATGTGCTAACTGTAATATCATACAGGGTTAGTGAATCACTTGACGGGGGTTTCATTTCTAGAGTGATTGCACATGACATATCGATGATTTTTGATAGGCATATTTATGGCACAATGATCTACTTCACAAGATCGCCAGCTAGGGAATAGCTAGAAATGTTCTCTCGGTTATGAAATCCTTTCTCTGCTAGGTTTATAAAAGTAGTCATCCATGGGCAGATATCAGAAGCTCATAGTATAAACACTGACGTCCGTTAACGCTTCCATCCTGGGTCCAACTATCTTCCTGATCTTCCAAATCACATTTTTAGATCATTTGTAGACATCTATGCAGATGACACTACCATCTATGGCAACACTTCAAAGGTCAGCAATGACAAGTATCTCTGATTCTCTCTCTCTCTTCTAACGTTTAGCACCTGATGCAATGGGGGGGGGGTAACTTGCTAATTTTAATGCATTTAAAACCAAGCTCCTCTCTTTCCATTATCAACACTCTACTCCTCCATCTGGCCCAAATTTTAATGAATGGCTCTTGTTTTGGGGAAGCACTATGTTTAGACAAGCTTCTGGTACTGAACTTCTTTAAACTTTTTTTTTCTTCTTCATTAAACACTTTAATATCAAAAGCATTTTTCTTAAAAAAAAAATTATTCGTTCATTGAGGTTCAAATAAGCCAATGTTGTGGGGTGTCATGCATTTTCAGTCTTATGTACTTAGAATATTCCAACCCATTTCAAAATGACTAGATGCTAACTTATTTTTATCATTTCTTGATGTTCCTTTCATATTGTCTATCTATAAATTCGTTTTCCGTTTTTGTGTCTTGATATTCATATTAAAAAAACCCTTTTCTACTTATTTACAAGTCTTTTTTTTTTTTTTTTTAATCATTACTATATATTGCATCGTGAAAATATCTTGTCTCTATGGTAGTTAAGGAAGATATTATACAGAAAGGCATTGCATATTTACTTTTTAATATATACATATGCACATAACCTTATGAACAGTACATAGGGCCCGAGCAAAGCCGGGCTGAACTGCTAGTTTCTCTTGAAAGGGAGGCGAGGGTGACAAAAAAGACTCTGGAACATGGAACAGTGATTTTACTAGTACTCTGAAGGGTTTTTTTTTTTTTTTTTTTTTTTTTTTTTTATGCTCTCAATAGGCAAGATCTTTTTGAAAAAAAAAAAATAAATATTCGAGCTGAAATTGAAACCAAAACCCAACAACAGTGAGTCAAGTATGATAACCATTAGGCCAGCTTGACACTATCTTTAAAACATGTTCTCAAACCAACTTATTCTTAACATAATGTGAACGATTCGTGCATGCACAGTCGTGAAACAGTTGGCAGATAAATCTGACGCCCCACCACCACCAAGTACCAATCTTTCAATTTTGACCCCTTAGCAGCCCTTCCTCCCCCTCCCCCAGATGAAAACCGATTAAAGTTTTCTATGAGTTTGAATACCCTATATACCAAATTTCAAGTGTGTCGATCCAAAATTTGTTGAGTGTGTGTGTATGTATGTGTGTATATATATATATATATATATATAATTTAAAGGAGATTAGAATAATAGTCTAAAGAGCTAAGTGTATTTTAATGTAACAGTGAAATTAACTAGTTTAATTAAAATACAGGAAATGCTCGTTGTAATTTAGATATATAATAAGCTCGATAGTTAAATGTCCTAGAGCTAATTCAATATTAAGTAAAGTGATTTTCAATTTAAAAATTTAAAAAAAATTTTTTAAATTTAAAAATCAAATTTTAATTAAATTAAAAATCAGTTTCATAAGAAGGAACAACAACAAAGTCAATTATCTGTACGATCGTTTTGGAAATCCGTGCTTTTTATTTGTGGTATACATGAAGTTATGTAGAACAATTATATATAGTTTTACCAAAAAAACTATATATAATTGTTCTACATAACTTCATGTATACCACAAATAAAAAGCACGGATTTCCGAAACGATCGTACAGATAATTGACTTTGTTGTTGTTCCTTCTTATGAAACTGATTTTTAATTTGATTTTTAAATTTAAAAAATTTTTTTTTAATTTTTAAATTGAAAATCACTTTACTTATATATTATGGTAAGAAGTGCCTTCTACACAGACATTCTCACTTTTAAAGATATAGTACCTACAATCTTAAAGAAGGCTGCTAGCAATATAGGATAAAAGATGGTGATGTGACATGAACAAAAACAAGCAAAGACAGCAAGTTACAAATCTTTGTAATCTTTCAAAAGATCTTTCACACGAGTAAATATGAACTTGCTGTTTATAATCTTGAGAATTTGAAAAACTAACCAAAAGCATGCCATATAAAAAGAACTATGAATACAAATCCAATCTTGAATTTATATATTGTGACATTTTAAAAGGAAAGAATAATAAACAAAGCAAACTTAGCCACACATGCCAGGGCTCTACATTGCAAGTGAAACAGTCGCATTTTCGAGTGATTTTTCAAAATGGAGACTAGAAATAATGAAACGCTTATCTTTTAGCGATTGCGTTTCTTTGACAATCTTCCAAAGCTTACAACTGAGTGAAAAATATCTTTTCAACTTTGTTCATTTTATTAAAAAAAAAAAAAAAAATTAAACAAAAGAAGTTCAATAGAACAATATACTTTCTTTTCTTTTTTTTTTTTTTTTACGAAGGCTGTTTAAAGAAAAACTTGAAGAAATTTGAATGCTTATACCTTCAAGTATCAACATAAAATTTGTTGTACGTTTAGAATTACACTTATTACAAAACAAAAATACAGAAAAATCTTTATGATGTACATACTCGTCACAAAACAAACATGTCCTATTCATATTACCAAAATCATGTAGGTGTGGTTAGTAACATTTCTATTTGTATAGTAAACGAAAATATTTAGAAAAAAAATCTGTCCATAAAGCCCTGCATGCATGCAGTAATCAAAATTTTGTCTTTTTTTTTTTTTTTTTTTTTTTTTTTTTTTGTTAATTAACTTCTACTCACTCGCTTAACATCTATCCAATCAACTAATCCCTACAATCCTGTTTCTGAATTTTTGAGATGATGATTATTTGAATTCTTTGAACTACTGTTCTCATTTTACGTGTTATTTTTTCATGACGTTTCGGTCAACGTAATCTCAAACTTTCTTGAGGCGTATTTTGTCCAACTCTGGAATCGTTTTGTATTTAAATAAATTTTGTTTTCTTACACACACTGTTTTTGTTGCTTAAAGGTGATTTTAGAAATCCTGTCGTTCTCACTTTTCAGATAAAAAGGAAACCTGATGAGCCTCCACTTAAAAAGGTCAAGATGGAAAGTGATGATGAACCTCTACAAGAAAGGTAAGTAATCTCTATACAAATTTTCTACTTGTATTTCAGCACAGACGTAATGCCCCCCCCCCTCCTCAAACACGGTTAAATGAAAGCGATGCAATGCACTCAAACTTGACTAGAGTAATAATACAACTTTCACTTTTTCTTCCCTCCAAAATTAGTTACAAATGATTCGGTTAACCAAAACTTATAATTTACAAAATGGCGTTAAGAAAATTGTACAAATTTTAATTTAAATTTTTTACAGGAGTGTTTTATTGACAAATTATGGTTACAAATTTCTTTTAAAAAAAATAATTTTAAAAGTTAACTTTATTTTTACTATAAAATGAAAAGGGAGCTTTTAGGTTACCCTTGACTACAGTTGATTCATTTATTTAGTAGCTGAACCTCTTGTTCAGACATTATCTGGGGGAAATTGAAAAACCCAACACCAGAATATCCAGTAGTCAATTGACCAGGAAGACTGAAAATGCTATAAAGGATTTGTATATATATTATATTTTTTAAGGTATTTGTAAAGTTATTTGTTTATTTACTTGGTTTGCGCGGGGAGGGGGGGGGTAATAATTTACAATTTCGCTCCTGATGGTGAAAACCACCATCTATTCCCAAAACTAAATTTACTCTTTTCACCCAAGATGTTAATTTTTTCAACGATCAAAAAAAATTAAATGCATATATAGAACAAAAAATAAATAATAAATGAATACTGTCATTGAATTAGTAAATAATAATAAATTAGTTCACCTGAAACTGTTGATCATGTGGGCATGCTCAGTATATATTATGAAGCTGAAGTTGTTTTTTTTTTTTTGTTGTTTTTATGTATTGAGGTTTTAATGCTACTGTCAATACGATAAACCGTTCAACTTTATAAACAAAATAAAACTGATGTAACATTGTTGCAGTTAATGAAATTTGGACCTTTTGGAAAAAATTTCAATGAAGAAAGCAACCATGATTTATATGCTTTTAGTTGATCATGCATAAGAAGGAAAAGCGCTAACATTGTGTTTCTGCTTATTATTGCACTAGCCCGGGTCCACATGAAATTCTGTTTGATGACACATACTATACTAAGGATATTGAGCACTTTTTCGTTATTATATGTCAACTCCATTGTGGGCAACGTTGATATGCCCACAACAATTTCCAAAAGAAAAGATACTTAAAAATGGATAAAAACAAGAAAATGTAATCACCCTAAAAAAAAGTATGTAGCAACCTTCCACCAGATATTTCGGCAGAAGGGATACGAAGAGAAGAAACTCTTCTCCGGATATTGAGCACTTCCCCCCCCCCCCTCCCCAATCAAAAAATTTTTTTTTAATAAATAGCAGAGAGTGCCCATGTGACTGAGAAAAGAAAAAAAATGAGCCACGATGTCCAGGCTCAAACGTGAAAAGCGGAAGTGGGGGTGGGAAGCTAACGTGCTATCTGTCATGGCCACAATGACTTATGACGTCATAACATTTTTACCTTCATTTTGCTACATGTGCATGACTTACAAAATTCACGATGCAAAACGTGTCCCCCTCCCTCTTGACAGAAATTGTCCAGTTGACCACCACAGAATTAATCTTTTTTTTATCTTCGAATTTTCACATATTATGCACCTGAGGGATCACTCTCTCTTTCAGATGGTATCATTTTTCACCTGGTCCGATGCAGCTGACAAAAGTTTTTAGCAGACATACACACACACACACACTGACATTTGAGATTTATATGAAAACAGCCTAGTTGATGGTAATAGGATGAATGTTTTTGGCCAATTTTGGGATATTTGTCGGCCGAGAGACTGAGCTTTCAAATGATACCAATTTTGTCAGTTTTGGTCGCATGTATCAAAAGTTTGTAGCAAACAGATGCACACACACACACACAGACAGTTGAGATTTATATAATCGAAGATGAAGTTTCATTTTTATTTTAATTAATTAATCTTTTCTGAAAATGACATTTCTTTGAGAAACTTTTTGCTTAACCATTGTTACGAGGGGTGTGCAATAAGTAATGCCCCTGACCCACCTCCCATAGCAGTAGAGCAACGAAACTTGGCACAGTTATTAGTCTTTCTCTACATAGGAACCACCCAGAGTTATGCATTTCTCCCATCGTTTGATAGAGCTCTGGAGACCGTTTTTGTAGAACACCCCAGGTTGTTCCTCCAACCACAACATGACATCAGAAATCAAGGCTGCATCATCTGGGGAACGCTTTCCTTTTCAAAAACAACTTCATGGCTGGGAAGAGGTAAAAGTCAGAGGGTGCAAGGTCAGGAGAGTAGGGAGGATTTCATAACCACACGCCTGTGCTTCTGATCTGGCGACATGCGCGTTGTGGACCGGAGCGTTGTCCTGCAGGAGGAGGGTACCTTTGCTGATCTTGCCCCACCTCTTGATTTTGATAGCCTCCCTTAATTTCCTCAAAAGTGAAGCATAATAGGCTCCTGTAATTGTGGTACCCTTTGCCAGAAAATCTGTCATCACTACTCCGTCCTGGTCCCAGAAAACTGTGATCATGACCTTACCTCCTTTGGAGGTAGTGAGTCCAAGTGCTTCCACTGCATTGACTGGTCTTTGGTCTCTGGATCATAGTGATGGACTCGGGTTTCATCCTGTGTAATCAGTCTTTTGAAAAACTTTGACTCATCTTCTTGGCACATCTCCAAATTCATCCTCAAGCACTCGGCGCGTTCTCGCTTCTGGAATGGTGTGAGCAACCTGGGAATCCATCTGGCAGACACCTTATGCATATGCAAATGGTCATGAATGATAGTTTCCACAGGACCTGTACTAATCTTGACATCTTGGGCTATTTGGTGAATAATAATGCACCAATCTTCCAAAATGGAAGCCTCCTCAATGGCAGAGGAGGGGGGGGCAGATCTAGGAGCTGTTTCCACAGACTTCCGGCCATGTTTGAATTCATGATGCCAGCATTTTACAAGGTCATATGATGGGGCATTATCACCATAAGTTTCTTTCATTTCATCAAAAGTCTCCTGTGGTGTGCGTCCTTTCAAATACAAAAACCGGATCACTGCTCGACATTCAACAGGCTCCATTTCACACCTGACTCGGTTCAAAGACCTGTAAAACAGAAATCACAATTAGTTCAGAGCTGTAATTTGCCACATAATCTGTAGAAATATAAATCATTGCACGTGCAAAATTTCAGCTAGATCAGACAACTGGAAGTGGGTCAGGAGCATTACTTATTGCACACCCCTTGTATTTCTATGGAATTCTGCAATGTTTCAATGTTTAATTTATTCAATAAAATATATCGTCTTTGAATTATTTTATACATTTTTAAAAATAAACTTTGTGCATAAATGTATTTTATTGTGCATTAAGTGAATTCAAAATATTTCTAATTAGTGAATTAATGAGTCGTTTTAAAGGGTGTTATCTTTCTCTTTTTGTTGTAGATTCTATAAAAATATGATTTTATGCTAATGACTTTTCTTTTCTCTTTTTTATTTTTTTAAATTCATTCCACTCATTGTTCATTCATATTCATGTCCTTCTTCGCTGCAAACGACTCTACTAATTGTCCCTTTGCGTACCCAGAATTAACCTCTCCTTCATCACCGCCCTCCCTCCTTTCAGAGCTGATAAATATAAAATTAAAAAGATCAAACGCGAAGACGGTGAAACTGAGCCATCCAAGAAGAGAAAAGCTGAGGAAGCATTAACACCAGTGAAAGTAAGGACCATCTCTTTTTTCACTTTTTCTCCTTTTCCTTTTTTTTTTTTTCTTTTTTTTTTTTGTTTCTTTTTTCTTTTTTTCATTTCTCTTTTCTCTTCTCTTTTCTCTTCTCTTTTCTCTTCTCTTTTCTCTTCTCTTTCCTTTTCTCTTTCCTTTTCTCTTTCCTTTTCTCTTTCCTTTTCTCTTTCCTTTTCTCTTTCCTTTTCTCTTTCCTCTTCTCTTTCCTCTTCTCTTTCCTTTTCTCTTCTTTTTTCTCTTTTTTCTCTTTTTTTCTTTTTTTTCTTCTCTTTTTTCTCTTTTTTTTTCTTTTTTCTCTTCTCTTCTTTTTTCTCTTTTCTTTTTTCTCTTCTTTTTTCTCTTCTTTTTTCTCTTCTTTTTTCTTCTCTTTTCTCTTTTTTCTTCTCTTTTCTCTTCTCTTTTCTCTTCTTTCTTCCCTTCTTTCTTCTCTTCTCTTCTTTCTTCTCTTCTTTCTTCTCTTCTCTTCTTTCTTCTCTTCTCTTCTTTCTTCTCTTCTCTTCTTTCTTCTCTTCTCTTCTCTTTTCTCTTCTCTTCTCTTCTTTCTTTTCTCTTCTCTTCTCTTCTTTCTTCTCTTCTTTCTTCTCTTCTCTTCTTTCTTCTCTTCTCTTCTTTCTTCTCTTCTTTCTTCTCTTCTCTTCTTTCTTCTCTTCTCTTCTTTCTTCTCTTCTCTTCTCTTCTTTCTTCTCTTCTCTTCTTTCTTCTCTTCTCTTCTTTCTTCTCTCTTCTTTCTTCTCTTTCTTCTTTCTTCTCTTCTCTTCTTTCTTTTCTCTTTCTCTCTCTCTCTTTCTCTCTGTCTTCTGATTTTTCTTTTCTTTTAGCATCATTCATGATTTTGTTGGCATTTGTTTCTCCACTTTCTATTAAAAAAATTTTCTAGAAGGACATCAGGTAACTGACAGGAGGGACCATGTGAAGGTTTTCAATGTCCTTAAGTGCATGCAACTCTGTGGAACAAACTCTGTTTGATCTTGGCACACCCAGGTTATCAGTTTGCTGTCGTTAACCACTAAACCATCATCATCTCCCTATTAGGAGTGTCATTCTTGGTGTTGTGTAATGTCCTAATCAGTTATTATTGTGTAGTATTTACAATGAAATGGATTTCAGCGGCTTCATTGCTCCAAATTAACTTAAAATCCTGTTTTTGTGAACTTTAAAAAAAAAATTACTTTTCGATATGCAGCAAGTTTTTATCATGTATACAAAAACAAATAGATCAGCAATGGTAGATGCTAAAACTGATTTCACTATAAATATTATTGACCGTATCTTGTCTTAAAGTTGAAGGAAGAACACTTATAAAAATGTTAGAAAGTTACATGGAAAATCTGATTTAGTGGAAATCTATTAAGCCGACATTTTTATTCAGAAAATGATAAAGCAGTTAGTTGGAATCTCTGCCGTAAATTTTAACAAAAAAAAAATCTGTTTGTAAAACCCCAAAAAAATCATTTATCTTTTTCTACATTTGAAATTCATTTTTGAATATGAAATTGAAAACGTTTCTTTTAAAAAAACTAAAACAAAATAACCAACTTAGTAAAAAGCTGTGTTGATCCAGCATTGTCAGGAATTCATTATATTCCAATTTCTTTTCTGAATATTTTGATTTAATGTGGATAAAGCTTGGGATGGGGGGGGGTATTATGAAAAGAACAAGAGTTCTTCCTCGGCTAATTTTTCTTTTTAGGTGACAATTTAAGCTTTAAATTTTGCACAAACATTAGTCCTGATGAAAGTAAATTTTTCACTCCTGGAGAGAGGGGAGGGGGTGCATGCTTGGCATGTTTTTTTTTTTTTTATCCTAATCAACATTTTAGGTTTGTTTCAGTTCAAATTTTGTAGAAGCACCATAAGATAGTGGAGTTAATTTACTGCAAATAACATGGTATAGTAATAGCAAATGAAAATTGGATAATCAGAATCAAAGTTTGATTTGTTAGCTTACATGCTATTTAGGCTCAACTTTTAAAATATAGCCAACATATTTATTTTATGTTGAATACATTCAGTTGTACTCATTAAATCCTCTTGAAATGAGTTAATGGCAAGATGAAGTGGGGCCGATTAGCATAGCCAAAGATGCCATGTCTGTATCTAATAACAAGATTCAATTTAAGACTAAAGTAAATGTACCATCTTAAAAGTATCTCAATATTTTAATGAGGCTTTGCATGTATTTCTCATGTCAATGTAACTTTGATAATTACATTAATTAAACTTTGTTTTATTATTTATTGAAAAAAATATGGCATAAAATGATTAATTTTTTTAATACAAAATTAAATCTCCCACAATGCATTTCAGTTTTGTTTCACTAATAAATACATCGTTTTTTAATCTTTTAATAGTTGGGAAGGAAAAGGATAGCTCTGTGACTCTTCACAAAATTTTAAGGAATTGAAAGCCTTCACATTGTCGATTAGAAGATCATTTAAACTGGTTTAAAATTTTCATTTATTAAAAGATGGAAAGTTTTTTTTGTACATCCAATAATTTAAACAATGTATCTTAACAAAAATCATAGTTTTATAATCATTTTGTGTCAATTTAATGATGGAACTATACCATAATAATTAAATGTGACTTTCGATTGTTTTTTTCTTATGCTGCTTGGTGACAAAATATTTAATACTCAAGAGGAGTTCCTCTTTTTTTCTTTATATGTTGCATATTTTGTCCTGAAAACAAAAGATAATGAAGACAACAAAGTTTGGGTAAAACTGTCAAATCCGCCTGCAGCAGTAAGCCATGCCCATCAGTTCATTCGACACTTCTGCACTATTGGAATTAAATTTCAGAAATCATAATATTGAATTTCACATGAAAACAATGGTATTTACGTATTCCTCATATTTTCATGATGATTACATCCAAAAATTACGAAAATCTATAAGGTAGAAAATTATTTATTATAGAAAATAGAATGTGAAGAAAACGATCGTATTTGCTTATGTAAGATACAGAAGGGTTCAAAAGGGAGGTAATTTTCTGTTTCAATTTATTTTATAAAAACAAGATGGCCGCAATTTTTCACCTGCTAACATGATTAGTTTGTTGGGTTTTTTTTGTTTTTTTTTTATAATTTATTAATATTCAGGTAATTTCAATTGCATAATTTTGAAGCTAACATTGTAATTTATTAGAATTGATCAAAATAAATCGGTAGAAACTATTGTTTTTTACCTGAAAACTCCATTTATTGACTACAAATTTTGTTCTGATAGTGTAGAAGCGCCGTTTATTCTATAGTATGACGGGCGTGGCTTACTGCTGCAGGCAGATTTGGTGGTACAAGTGGTGCTTTTTAATTGGACCAGCATTTTAATATAAATACTTTAATTTGAATAGAATTCATAGTGCCACCACCAAAAACAAGAAAGCAAGCCTTGAGACCTAACACTACCAGGACATAACTTTCTAGGATCAGGCACAGACTTAGACAAAGTAACACATTTGCGGGTATATTGATGACCTTGATACGTTTGTGGATAACTCCTTCAGATGAACACTTCATTGTATTGAGATGCCAAGCAAAGCTCAGTTGTTTCTCGTCCTGATCGAGAGATTCTTTCCATGACAAACAGCAGGCGCCTTCCATCCCCTATATATAATTTTTAATACAGACCATTTTTGAGCATGCTATCCAAGCAACAAATCTCTTATCTTCAAAAAGAACATTTACGCTGATGACACTACCATTTATGGCAACACATCAAAGGCCATAAATGACAGTTCTTTCTGGTTCTCTCTCCTCTGATCTTGAGCATGTGGTACAATGGCGGAAGAGGTGGCTGGTTACTTTTAATGCATCTAAAACCAAGCTTCTATCTTTACAACATCATTATTTCCATTGCAAGTACTCGTCTGAGCTCCAATCTCTCGTCCCCTCTTGCCAATCTTTCATGAAAAACATGTGTCTAGCTGAAACCACTGTCAATAATTTTCCCCACTCTTTATCTGTGCCTAAATCAAAACGTAGATTCCATGAACAAAGTTTCTTAGAACTACGCGCCTGTGGAACTCTCTTCTGTTTGCCTGTTTCCCATTAGTGGTAATGTAAATTTACCTTTTACGAGTTTCCCACTTGAACACTTCAATGCAGTTAATTGTAGGTAGAATATGTACGATTCTTGTTTTCATCTCTACAAAAGGCAGCATTATCTGTCTTGTCATGTTTCCTGGAAAAGTGTCCAAGGAAGTTGTCAGGTTTAAAGTGGCCATGAAGAAACGTCTTCTATATAGCTTACCACCCTTAGCGTCTTACTTTTTTTTTTTTTTCTTGTCAATAATGTTGCGGGATTAAAATGAAACTAACAAACTGGACATGCTATCTTTTTTTTCCATCCATCATTGTAGAAGAAAAAAATCAAGAAGGAAGTAAAATCGGAACCTGAAACTCCAACAAAAAAGAAGAAAAAGGGGGCAGAAGAGGAGCAGGTTGTTTGGAAATGGTAAGAATGTATTTTTCTCTTTCACTCTCTCGCTCGCACGCTCGCTCACTCTCTCTGTGCTTGATTATAAAACTTGTCTAAGTAAAAAAAAATGCTTTTTCATTTTAAATATCCATTATCACCTGTTACTCCCTATTTATGATAATGGACTCTTCTCAATTCATGGAAAGTAATTTAATATCACTATTTGAGATGAAAGTTTCGAGCCTACTCTTGCAACAAAACTTCCTTATTTTCCAGATATATCTGCAAAAGCCTTTAAATCTGACAATTGAAACTGATTATCTAAAATAAGATGTCAAAGTAAATTTTTACATTAACCTTTTAACATGTTGAAAAACTTATTTTATTTATATTTTATTTTTATCAAATGTTGAATTACGTAATGTATGCATACACTAGTTTTATGATTTAATATTTATCTAATCTTTTTTTTGTCTTCACAAAATCTATTTGCAATTCATATTTGTCGTACAAATACTGTTTTTAATTGTTCTGTTACATAAAATACACTAAAACTGGAAAATATATTGCATTTCTTCCATACAATAAAACTGTTAAGGGCCCGAAATGAAATATTGAGTAATTCTAGCTATTATAGAAAAGAAAATCACAATGTTGTAGACATACACAATTGTATGATAAAAACATGAAATCTGAATTGGGACTTTTTTTTTTTTTTTTTTACAGGTGGGAAGAAGAAAGAAGAGAAGATGGAGTGAAATGGAATTTCTTAGAGCACAAAGGGCCTCTTCTTGCACCAGAATATGAGCCATTACCCAGTCATATTATCTTTAAATATGATGGTAAATAGTTGCATACTTCTTTCAGACACACTTCTTCCCTATTTGCTTTGTTTAACCAAATGACCAGTTGTTGACCATTTTAATGTTCATTCCTGTTCAAATATCTTGCATAGCAAGTTCTTGCCAACCAGATTGACTAACACAGCTTGTACAGATCCTACTACATTGGTGCCAGCATTCTACTTTAAAGGTGCAAATATTCAAGAGGGGATAACTCTGTTATGTTAAGCTTTATATTTATACTAGCGGGGGTACCTGGCGATGCACGGGTGTTTTGAGGTGTGTGTGGTTTTGGGTAAATCCAAACTCCGGGAGGGGGGGGTAAATTTTTAAAAAAAGTTTTGGTAGGGGAGTATGAGGATCGAACCCTTGAGGCAAAGTTGGAAATTAAAGCGTGAAAAAAAAAAAACGTGCGGCATTAACCATGGAGACACGTTTGAATTTATTTATTTAACTATTAAAAACAGGTGTCTGCCATAAAAGTTAACTCTGCTGCTTCGATTTGACCTAATTAAGGAGGTCAAATAGAAGTCACGCAGTTAACTTTTGCTGCTAGGCAGCATTTGGGTTTGTTTACCCAAATTTGACTGTTTTTTCCCCAACAGATGTTGGGGAGAGGGAAACCAGCTCCCAATTGTCCAGATTGAATAGGAATTGTCTGATATACAACATTGATCAAAGCTGATTGCTTCTGGACATTTCCCGGCGCGATGCCGAGAACACCTCCATTTGAATTAGTTTCGCTTTTTATATGAAAAGGCCCAATCAACACGTGAGAAGCCAAAATAGCAATAATTTTGTAAAAGTCGATGTAAATAAATCTAGATGCTACGCGCTTTCCCAAATCCTAGATATTATTATCTAGGACCTATATAAACAGTTCTAAGCGATATTGGACAAATAAAAATGATTTCATAGAAATTCAATATCGTATATAGTCATAATATAATCTGAATGCGACAAACATTTTTTACCAGAATTAAGTAACACAGAATGGAAAGATTTGGTATTTATGTAACTGATTATTGAAAAATTTTAAAATAAGGATTCATAATTTTTTAGAATTATTAAAGTTTGATCTTACAACTTTGCTATCCTGGTTAATCTAGTATATCTATAAAAGTGAGAATGTGTGTGTGGAGACACTTCTCAACCTATATACTCAACAGATTTTTAATCTACTGACTTGAAATATGGTATATAGGTTATTCAGACATGTGGAAAACTTTAATAGGTTTTCATCAGGAAAAAAAGCTTCTAAGGGGTACGTGGGAGTTGTCAGATTTTTCTGTTTGCTAACTGTTTCACGATTGCGCATGCGTGAATGATTCACATTACAGATTCCTCATGTTAAATATAAGTGTTTAAAAACACTTGAAATGGTGTGTCACGCTAGCCAAATGGTTATCGTACTTGATTTACTGTCTTTAGGTTTTGGTTTCGATCTCATGACCAGTTGTTGAATTTTTTTTTTTTTTTTTTTTTTTTTTTTTTTTTTTTTTTTTTACTTACAAGAAATTATTAGAAAACCTAATACTTGCATGCACATCTCAGTTTCTGTGTTAAATAAAATAATATATTTATGTGTATTTTATGACCGGTCAGCTTACCCTTTTATTTTTATTTTTATTTTATTTTTTTTTAACTTGAGTAAGTTTTAAGATATCAAGAAGCTAACACTTGATTCTGTTATGATTCAAATTTATATCCGAGGGCTCTTTATATCAAATTTATATCCGAGGGCTGTTCCCTTTATGGCTTCTATCTGTATTTCGTTACAGCTTGGTTTTCCAGAAATTGCTTCTAAGTATTTCTGAAGGTTCTTTTTTTATTAAACCAGTTGCTCCTATCACAACCGGTATAATGTTTATTTCTTTCAGAGACCATGTCGTTTTTAGATTATTTTTTAGGTCCTTATATTTTATCTTTTCCCGTTCAGCTCTATTAAGGCCAAAATCATTTGGGACTGTGATGTCGATAATGAGCGCAGTTCTTTCGGGCTTGTTCCATAAGCTAATGCTACTTATTCTAATAAATATAAAATATGAACTGCTCCTTTTTTATGCTTTTAATGTCATCTCATTTCAATTTCTCTAGAAATTCTTATTTTTTTATTTACAGGTAAAGTTATGAAATTAAGTCAAGACACAGAAGAAGTGGCAGGGTTTTATGCAAAGATGTTGGAGCATGATTATACTTCCAGCGAAATATTTAACAAGAACTTTTTTAAAGACTGGAGAAAGGTAAGGCTTTAAAGCTTTGCGTTCATATCTTTTCTAACTGTGCTAATCCTAACTCCAGGTTGGTTTCATTAGAAAGATTTTGTCTTAGAACTTTTAAAAAATATGGTGTAAAGAGGATTTTTTATTATTTTTTATTTTTTTTTTTTTAAATCTAAAAATTATCAGGAAATCAAAAATATCTTGTGGCATATTAACCATTCTTCAAATGTTTATTCATTATGTTTACTTGCTCTATTTATGTAGACGAGATATCGATTCTAGTCATGACCACAACTGGTTGTAGAATATGGCAGTATTCAATAAAGAGTAGACCTAGGAGTAATCACAAAGACTGGGTGAATCGACACTCCTAAAACTTTCATGAATGATGACAAATGACTGAAAATCAGAGCCAATTCTGTTAAATAACTAAAGTATCAAGTTGAAAGGTTGTTGTTTGTTTTTTGTTTTGTTTTTTATCTCTGAACAAAGGAGGAATTGGGCCTAATAATTCACTCTTATTCATTTATTCGTATTTTTCTCAATAACCACATCTTGGATTTTTTAAAAGAATTTTGCACAAACATTAGTCATGGTGAAAGTAAATTTTTCACTCACAGAGAGGCAGAGGTGCTAAATTTGATTCAAATTACACTGTCAACCAAGTATCTGTATACGGTAATGTATGGAAGTGAAACCTAGCCAGTGAACGTTAAAAACAATATGAAAATGGTTCAGTGGATGTTAAATGCGAGTCTTAAAGAAACGTCAGATTAAATCTGGACAGTAAAGATTTGGGTTCAGTGGAACTAGAACAGTTGAAATAAAAGGTCTAGTTCACAATCACAAAAAAAAAACCTGACTAGATTAGTTTGCGGGTCAATTTCACCTGTTGGCATGAAAAACAGATGTTTAACTGAATATGACGATCATATACCACATAGGTTTTTAAATGAAATGTTCTTAAATTTTGAAAATTGTTTTAATTTGTGCTTTTTTTTTTTTTTTTTTTTTTTACACAATGCAATGAACCTTGTCTTATTTATAATACTAATCAATTTGTAGATACAATTAATTCTAATATATAAATGTTGTTAATGGACTCTTAAAATCTTTTGTATTAATATATTTTTTTTTTTTTTTTTTTTTTATACATGAGTGTAATATTCTATAAAAAAAAAAATTTTTTTTTAAAATGCTTGTTTCTTTTTCCTGCAGGTGATGACTCCAGAAGAAAAGGAGGTAATTGTAGATCTCAAAAAATGTAATTTCCGAGACATGCATGCATTCTTTCAACAGCAATCTGAAGAACGGAAAAACAGATCCAAAGAAGAAAAATTGGTAAGTTCTTCAGCTATTTCATAATCTTGCATTTTATGAGTAGTTGATCGCACAAACCAATGATGAAAGTTTTAAATTAAATGTAATTAATAGTTATTTTATAGTTTCAATATTACAAGCAAGTTTCAAGTTTAGTTATATATGTACTGATTTCACAAAAATATATATCTCCCTCTACTTTTTTACGTAAAATTTGAAGCTTAGATATTACCAGAACCTGCCATAGCCTTTTATTTTTTGTGATAAAGTTCCACATAATTACAACATTTAATATAAATTATTTTCAGGGTTTTTGAAAATTGTAGCTTTCATCTATGTTGCACCAAAGTGTAGCTTCTGTTTTGAATAAATGTTCGATATGTGCATCTTTTGATTCTAGCGCTGCTTAAGTGTATGATCAAAGGTAGAACATAGTATTGAGCAATCAGAATTGCACGTCCTTATCTAAGATGCACTCAAAGTGAAAAATACACCTATTGCATGTAACTTCTGTCAGATGTATCATAATCGATCCAAAATAAAGCAATATCCACAAGATATTATCATATACCAAGCCATCCATGCTATTAGAAAATGTTCTTACCTCTCAAATGGACTGAGAAAAAAAAAAAAATTTCCAGACCCTTAGAAGAAAATCAAAGAGAAAATTAAATAACTTTCCAGAATTTACCAAATGATATTGTATGGCATAAAATTTATCTATATATCTATAAAAGTGAACGTGTCTGTGTACATTTCCCTACGCAATAACTCTGTCAATTTTAAGTCTACAGACTCAATTTGATCTACAGAGTACTGAGATTTGGGAAAATCTGTGATCGGTTTTCAGCCAGAAATTAGGCTGTTAAGAAGTCAAAGTTCAACAATTTGACCTTTGAGAACTCTACCGAACTCCTCCGACAATTTTGGGTCTAAACACTTGAAATTTTAGATATAGGTTCCTTGGACATGGATGTAACTTTATAACTTGATTTGAGCCCAAAACAATAAATTTTAAGAGGTCATAATAGGGGTCAAAGTTAAAAAATATTTGACCTCTGCAGTCTCTACCAAATTACTCAGACAATTTCTGGTCTAAATATTTGAAATTTTACATAAAGGGTATTCAGAGATAGGGCAAGCTTTTTCATCGGTTTGGGTTGAAAATTTTTAGTTACCAATATATAAATGTATGTCTGTTTGCATGTCTGCCCAACACTTTCGACAGAGGCGACAGATTTTTTCAACATCAATATCGTTTTGAAGTTCGACCTTTCAGACGACAAATATCGAAAAATTGGCTAAAAACATTAATTTCTTCCCCTTCAACTAGGCACTTTTCTACAGGGGTGGGGTGGGGGGCGCTTTTTTTTCGATATTTTTGAAAGTCATCCTCTCCTTTTGATTGTCTAGCCTTAATTTTAAAAAAATGTCACTTTCTGGTTTGGCGGTGGTCGTAACAGCATGGGTGTCAGGATTTTTTCCCGTTCTTTTCCTCCTTTGCGATATGGGTTCGAGCCTGCCTTCCTAGTACCACTTTTTGGGTTTTTTTTTTTTTTTTTTTTTTTTTTTTTCTTCTCAACATACACCTTCCAAACACCCAGACAACATCGGGCTGAAATGCTAGTAGGGTATAAAACAATCCCAATATCAAAAAAATATAATTTCATCGTATAAATCCCAGTATAGCAGTTCCATTTTTGCTAATCAAAGGTTTTATATCTTTGTGGATATGTATCTTTTCTGCAGCTTTATCAATGCACAGAATTCTTTCATTAAATGTAAAATTTATCAACTCAGTTTTTTTTCTCTCTAACTAATAACAATGTACAAAACAAAATGCTCACACACAATTCAATGAATCTTTGTTTTGCACCAAAATTGTTTCTAGAGTTGTCCCTGACTTTTTGCTAAAAAAATTGGAGATAAACGTTTAAGAAAGATGTAAAAAAAATTGCTTCCTAAGATATACAGCAAATGATCGAACCATCTCTCACACAACCATACCTAGAATAAAAAAAACAATGGCTGTTAATAGATAATTATGCATATAAAAATTAAAGAACTTCAACATTTCAGATTTAAAAGTGAAAAAAGCCTACCTGTGACGATTTAGTGGCAAATTACTGATGCTGGCAGGAGAAAAGTGCAGTATCTGTTCTATTTTTCTACATCTTTTCTGTCCTGTCAGTAAGGGAGCAAGCCTTTTAGACTTGATTGCACCAATCCAGAATTTCACTTTTCCAGGATTTTCCCCCCATAATAACCATAATGGCGCTGTGTTTCTGTCCAATATATTTTTTTTTCCTCTTTCACGGAGTGTGTGATTCGTATTCATATTCTTTTGCTTTGAAATTATTCAGGCACTAAAGAAGAAAAATGAAGAAATTCAAAATACGTATGGTTATTGTGTAATGGATGGTCACAAGGAAAAAATTGGTAACTTTAGGATTGAGCCGCCTGGTCTTTTCCGTGGCCGTGGTGATCACCCCAAGCAGGGAATGTTGAAACGCAGGACCATGCCAGAAGATGTTATCATCAATTGTAGCAAGTGAGTTTTTTTTTTTTTTTTTGTTTTGTCCATTCTCTTATTTCAATGTCAAATTGGAAAAGATAAAAGGGATTCCAAATAGTGTCTCGCTTTATATTTTGTTATATATCAAATGTTTTTTCTTAACTCTTTGATTTTTTTTTTTTTTTTTTTTTTTTTTTTTTATAGAGATTCGAAAATTCCAGTACCTCCACCCGGACACAAATGGAAAAAAGTCCAGTGCGACAACAAGGTGAGTTTGATATTTTTTTTTTTTTTTTTTTTTTTTTTTTTTTTTTATCGTATCCATTTAAATGTAACAAACTAATGAATGGCCCACCAATAAATTCTTAATCACAAAAAAAAAAAACGATCATGCCATTTTCTGTTAATAATTTTAAAATATATTTCAATCATTTTACTTTTATTATAATCACATTATTATACTTCATGTTAATGAACATTTCTTTCTTGTGAGGTTTTTATATATACTTTATTAATATAAAATATATATATTTTAATAACATGAAATATATATATATATAATATATATATATATATATATTACATTATTAATATGAAATATATATATACTTTATTTATAATTAACTGAGCAAAAGTTATCCATTTGTTTTTTTTTCTCTCGACCCATGTTGATTTAATCAGTAATATTTCTCGTGCCCCTGTGCATATTTGAGAAAGAGTGCCTCTTTTCTCAGCATAGTCATCCACTGTACATGCCACAAATGCATATGTAAATTAGATGGCAAAATGATAATATACAAGTAAAAAGCTATGTGTACACACAACAGAATCTAATTTCATGAATGCAGTGTTGTCTGTTATTACTAGGGCTATGACAATAGCATATTCTTTTTGTTTTGACTCTTGAGTATATATCCGTTAATATCTTGTTTTTATATAGACTGATGTGGTTCTCTGTTGATTACTTGAGTCTGTATTGGATATATACTCAAGAGTCAAAAGAATGTGAAGAATATGCTGTTGTCACAGCCCTAGTTATTACTATACTGGCAGTTTTTTGTAATTTTTTTTTTTTTTTTAAACTGGTGATTATTTAGAATTTAAAAGTTTTTAAAAAACTAAATTATAAAAAAATCTTATATACGTATCCATTAGGTAACAAGGGTGTCATATTCCAAAAATCACAAAATGTTTTAGGAAAAAAGATTTTATGATTTTTAGAGATTTTAATAGAACTTGTAGCTATTACAACGTTTCATTGTAAAATACTTTTTTTTTTGTTTTATTTTTAATGCAATTTTTTGGAATTCGACATCTTCGTTCTGTTATCAAAAAAATATTTTAAAGAATTTTCTTTATTTTTGTTTTGAGAATAGGTTTAATTTTATATATAAGCACTAAAAAATTTAATATGGGTTTGTCAGGATAATTTCTGGAGTGGTCAAATTTACAGGTATTTCAGGTGCTCTGATTTTGATAATGTATAAACTTATTTGTGCTGGTTTTAACAATTTCTCTTCTCTGTTGACAGGTCAGTTGGTTAGCATGTTGGTCAGAAAACATTCAGGGACAAACGAAATACGTCATGCTTAATGCAGCCTCTCGCCTTAAGGGTGAAAAAGATTGGCAGAAGTATGAGGTGGCACGTCGCCTCAAAAAGCATGTTGACAAGATTCGGGCCACCTATCGTGAAGATTGGAAATCCAAGGAGATGAGAATTCGGCAACGGGCCGTCGCTTTGTATTTCATTGATAAACTTGCGTTGAGAGCAGGTAATGAAAAAGAAGAAGGTGAGACTGCCGACACAGTCGGTTGTTGTTCTCTTCGTGTCGAGCACATCAAGTTACACCCGGAATTAGATGATAAAGAAAACGTGGTTGAATTTGACTTCCTTGGTAAAGATTCAATCCGTTACCAAAACCAAGTGCCTGTGGAGAAACGTGTTTTCAAGAACTTGCAGTTGTTTGTTGAAAATAAACAACCTGGAGATGATTTGTTTGACAGATTAAATGTAAGTTATGCTGCCCCCCCCCCTCTATCTTTCTTTTTAAATGAATAAATGTGAAACTTTTTTCTTTTTTTATTTATCATTCCATTAAAACCGACTACGGTTATTTATATCAATAAGACAACATAGAATTTTGAAGTACTATATATATATATATATATATGCACACATACATTGGGGAAGGGGGCTTTGCCCAGGCATAAAATACGCTTAAGTATGATATTTTTATTTGTCTAGATTTCATATATTATTAAAATCATGATTCCAAAAGTTAAAAAAAACTATTCAGGTGCCATCAGCTAGAATCAAATTCAAAGCTAGTGGCATTACCACTGTACCAACGTGACCTACATATAAACCAATTAAAAATAAACTAAAGTGAATGTACAAAATGTTTAACGATTTTTTTTCAATTTTGACCCTTTAAAAACTGTCTTAACCGGCTAAGGACCCATAAGAGAACGGCCCGTAAAAAATCCTATCATTTAAGGCCCTTAGTGCCGCTCTGCGACTTTTAGTTTCAGAGGAGATAGTTTGAAGATATGGAGACACAGACTAACAGACAGACATATAACCGTTTATATATATATATATATATATATATATATATATAATGTTAATGTAGTTTGCCTGAAGCGTTGTTTATGTATATAAAGAAAAATTTTTTAAATTTATAGAAGACCATACAATGTAAAGATATAACAGGTAGATACAAATTGAAGCAAATAATTGTGGAATAAGCTATGTAGATTTGCTTTTTATTAATATAAATGTATTTTTTACATTTGTGTTCTTACTTGCATTATCTTCATGCAGCACATATCCTCAACTGAACAAGTTTCACTTCCATGCGTCATCAGACTGTATGCACATGCTTAATTGACTCTTCCCTCATTTGACAATAGTAACACTCTGCTGATTAATAATGGCAGAAGTTCAATGGACTTAGTTTATCCACTCCTAATTTTTACCATCATCCTAGCACCTGCATCATCCTGTGTTCCAATGGTATCGCCACGGTTACAAAATTTTCACTATCCAAATATACGTTCTGTACATTCAGGTTTTCATCCATTGTCTCCTATCTGAGTTTTTTTTTTTTTTTTTTTTTTTCACATTAATTAAATTTTTAACTTAATTATAAAAGTTTAATGTTGTGTGTGTGTAAAAGAAATTTAAATGAAGATATAATGGTGGGATTAGCTATGCAGAGTCACTTCATTAATATATACACGCACACGCATTATACATGCATTGCTAGAGTCAGGTGGAGGATCATATATTTCAGGGAATAACCTTTCGTTGGACATGTTCTACTTGCAAACGTGCATATTATGGCTATTGCAAATACTGCAAAAATCAGGAATTTTTTTGTTTTAAATCTATTTTATCATTTAAACATTTAAACTTAATAATATATGTATAATTAGATTAATTATAAAATAGTTATGCATGGACATGTGCTTTGCCGTATCTATGGCTTACCCAAGCTCGAACCCCACAATCATAGCAATTATGATTGGATGTAGATATTTTCTGACATCAGATTTAATTATCATTGAAATAACCAAAATTCAACACACACACACTAATGATCTAGACTGTTATTTGGTTGCCTAATTTGTATAACTTTTGTAAATGATTAAAAAAAATTGATTGGTGTTAATCATTTTTAATTTTGTATTATCTCTCCTATATTTATAGTTTTGTCCATATTAACAGTAATTTAATTTTTTTTTAAAGATGGATAACTTAACTCTTAAATAAAATATTGCAGCTGGAATTAGTAAGTGAAAGTATGGCTAGAAAACTAGTTCTCTCTATCTCATCTATCCATCATATAAATTTCATTCCATTGTGCTGTTAAGTTTAGGAATTTTTTTTTTTTTATTTTTTGTTTTATTATTCCCATTGATATTATTTTTAACCTGTATTTATTTTTTTTTCACTTTCACAGACTGCAACATTGAATAAACATTTGCATGATTTGATGGAAGGGTTAACTGCAAAGGTTTTCAGGACCTTTAACGCCTCTAAAACTCTACAAGAACAATTGAATCTCCTCACTAATCGTAAGTATTTTGCTTGGTTCGAATTGCAAAGACTACTTCACAAGGGAAGTTATGTTTTGATGGTTAACGTTGCTTTCTTGTGCGTAAACCCAACTTTATCCAACAAACAATGCTGATGCACATTCAGTGGAATCGCATCTCCCTTCACTCCACCGTTTTATTTAATATTTATTTAATATGCTCGAAAATGTGCTGCAATGTTTATTTTAAAATCATGTGAATCCGAATGTAATGGTGTCAGTGTTTGAATATGGCATCTTGTTGATTTAAATAAAACAATTCACTTTTCTTTTTTTCCCCTCTCCCAGCAAAACTCATTCATGTTCTGCAAGGCAGAGAACAAAAACGACAAAATCCACTATAAAACAACCAAACTAAAAGCTACAAACTAGCGATTGAAGATACAAAGAGCTTGAAGAATAAAAATCTACAAAATAACTGATACAACATCGAATACTATTTCCAAAATAACTGCATCCGGTGTTAAATAACCCGAAAAGGGTTGATATACCGTAAAACAACCGTGTCCCCCCCCCCCCCCCTTTTTTTTTTTTTTTTTTTTACATTGCTAATAATGAGGTTGCCATAAACAAAGGTTTCTCTTCTCAAACTTCAGGACACCATGGAACCCCCTAGGCAAGGCAAAGATTTTTCACAAAGCACTAACAAGATAATTTCTAAAATAAATATGAAAAACATTAATTTCAAATTTTAACTTGTTCATTAGTTATTCCAGTTTGTGATTTTATATTTTCGTGTTTTACAACCATTTTTTGTTTTTGATTAATCAAAAATTGTTGCATTTTTATTGATTTTTAATGTTTTCATGAGCCATGCTGAAACTCTTCACACATGTAGTTATGGATCATATCTTTCTCAAAAAAAAAAGATGAAATGTCTGCGGCCATTTAAGTTTTCTATATTAAACATTTGGTCCTATTTGGGAAAGGGCTCATCAGCCCAGTGCTCCATGGAGCCCACTTTTGGAAACCCTGCCATAAGCTACCATTTTATGTTAACTAATTTTGATGGTACAGTTTACGAACTGTTATTTAGGTGAAAGTACAGAAGAGTTAACAACCCCCCCCCCCCATGTTAAGAATGACTTTCTAAATCTTACTTCAGCATGGGTCATAAGTTGCAGAAGACACGCAAATAATTTAGTTCCTGTTTTTAAGGGTTTTTATTGCATTCTGAGTTGATTTGGTTGAGAAGAAACTGAAATTTAGTTTATCATTTCTTTCAGCTGAGGATACTGCTACAGCCAAACTTCTATCTTATAATCGGGCAAATCGTGCCGTTGCAGTCTTGTGTAACCATCAACGGGCCGTCCCTAAAAATTTTAGCAAACAGATGGAAAATTTGCAGATTAAAGTAAGTTTCTTTCATTTTTATCTCCTTTCTCTCTCATCCACACATATGCATATATATATAATATAATAAATACGAAATCTGCATTAATCAAAATATCATTTTAGCGTATTTTACGACCGGGCAATGCCGGTCAGCCTGCTAGTGTGTGTGTTTGTGTATATATGTATATACACACACACTAGCAGGCTGCCCGGCATTGCCCGGTTGTAAAATACACTAAAATGATATTTTGATTAATGCAGATTTCGTATTTATTATAATATTGGACCCAACATATAGTAATAATTTAAAGTTTAAAAAAAAAAAAAAAAAAAGGCTCATACACCACCACCAAAATCAAAATGTTAAGCTAACGATTTACTTTTTCCTTTGACGTTAATTCCTGACCTATGAAAATGTGTGCTGGAAGGCTAAAAATTAAAACATGAACCAATAGTTTTTATACATGCATGTTCATAATTTCATCGTTCGATTTTCCCATGGGTTTGAATAACCTATATATTAAGTTTTATATCTGTAGACAAAAACTACCGGGAGTTTTGTAGGCAAAAATGTTTTAACAAATATATATATATATATATATATATATATATATATAGAAAGAGGTTTGTTTACTATAACATTTTTACACAAATATTACACCAGTATAAATTGTCGAATATCTGCATGAATATAATTGCACGCAATCTGTATAATTATAAAACTCAAATGACCTTGTAACAGGTGTTGTAACCCAACATCCGGTTTACGACTTCCAGTTGCGCATACGTACATAAACAAATAATCAACGCGACAATAAAATGTATTGTTTTACTGTGTACGTTTTCGGCGTCACAATAGTTTTTTTTTTTTTTTCCATGTTTAAATTAAAGATGCCAAAATTTGAATTTAACTTTAAGTATTATCGTATCTGTTTAGTGCATATTTACCTATAAGTAAGGCCAACCACTTATAATTCAATGACTGTAAGTTTTTTGTTTTGTTTTGTTTTTTGTTTTTTTTTTTCAAAAATAAACAGAACGGCTCACAGAAATCTATCTATATTCTTTTTTCATTTTAATATACTTTCATAGAAATGTTTCTGTTACGTCAAAAAAAACCTATTTTCTTTACGTCACAAGTGTCACGCTCATTCGATAGCTAATATAACATACTGACCCAACGGGTCACGGGTAGTCTAGTAGTTAACTAATAAGATATCCCATAAGAAAACCAAAAAAACTAATAAATAATTAATTAAAATGAATGTTTAAAAGAATATGCAAATTAGGTAGATCTTTTGTAGATGAATGCAATTCCATGACCCATAAAATTGTATTTTCTTTTTAAATAAATAAAAAGGGTTTTAAATATCAATACACAAAAAAAAAAAAATTATAGGCATATAGATACATATACTAGCTGGCCACCCAGTGTTGCCCGGTTGTACAATACACTTAAACATGATATTTTAATTTATGCAGATTGCATATTGATTATATATTACGAGGAATAATTTGCTCAGTGTGCTAATTCGCAAAAAAAATTTTTTAAATGTCGTTCATCAAATTCTGTCTGTTTTACAATATCATGTCAGTTGATATTTGGGCTTGATGATAAATGTCCAGGAAAAGTCACTTCTGATTAATGTTTTGTTTTAAAATATGCAAACGAAGAAATGATTTGCAGTGATTTTAAATGATACCTCTTTTATTGTAAATTGAACTCATTATAAAGAAAACATTAAAATAAAATGGTGAGGTACACCTAAATGTGAACAATAAATCATTCAATCCGTGCTTGAATGCTCTACCAGTGAGCTATATCTCCAGATGACAATATGTATGTATGTATGTATGTATGTGTGTGTGTGTGTGTGTGTGTATATATATATATATATATATATATATATATATATATATAAAAATATTTTTTAAAGTAATGATTTGCTGAGATTTTTATTTCCCTTGGCTAATGTAACGTAAAGTGTTCCCCTGTAAAAATTCTTTTTATCTATAAGAGAGAAAGACTATTTGTAAGATTGCATTTTTTCCGATTTTCGATATTTATTTTATTTTATTTTTTTACCCCAAACATTGCCACTTTGGTGTAGGGGACTACCATCAGGGAAAGCAACTACTGGGGCACTATGTTGGGATTTGGGCAGCAAGATGTCGGTTCACGTTACGCTTGAACTTCTGCATGTCAGTACAGTTAGGGAAGCAGGGACCTGGAATGGAATTCCAGAGTCTAGCGGTTCTGGAAGAGAAAGATCTTTTACATCTAGGGATCTCTACTGTGTGGGGGTGGGATTTAGCTGCCTGTCGGGTTTGTCAAGGATGTCTACATCGTGGGGCACAAGTGTCTGCAGTTCATCAGAGCATTCACCATTAAAATACTTGTAGAACAAGCAGAGGGGTGCAACGTTTCGCCGATGGGACAGAGGCCGAAGCTTAGATGCCAGTTTAGGACCTATCAGATTGGCGACTCTCTTTTGAACCTTGTCTAGGAGCGAGAGACTAGCAGCAGATGCACCAGCCCAAATGTGACAATACTCCATGCATGAGCGAATGGTGGCCTTGTACAGGATACTTTCAGGTGTCAGTAGTTTTCTAGCACGGTAGAGAGAGCCTACCTTTTTCGCAGTGGCCCTGGCAATGTTTTCAATATAATTGTTCCAACTCATGTTTCCGGTGAACGTTAGGCCAAGCAGTTTGAAAGATGTACTCTCAGACAGGGAGTCACTGGCCATTGCTATTGGTGGCAGAGAAGGTTTCTTGTAATTATTGAAGGAAACCAGTTTAATCTTGGCAGCATTGAATGTGACCATCCATTTATGTCCCCATTCCACTACAGATTGGAGATCATCCTCTATCTGATTAATTTCTGTACAAAATATATCTTAAAAACTGCCAGGCATATAAATTATTTTTGTGTGAAATTTGCAAAAGATATGCTCAACCATTTTGGAATGTATGAGGAAGGAGCTCACGCATACACACAGTAACATATATATACACACAGTAACATATATATATATATATATATATATATATATATATATATATATATATATATGCACACAGTGACATATATACACTTGTGTTTCTATTTACATGACTTTTTGCGTAGATTTATGATGTCCAAAAATTTGTATTTTAAAGAAAACTAGCGAGGGGTACCCGGCGTTGCCCGGGTGTTTATAGGTGTGTGTGTTAGGATCGAACACTTGAAGCCCTGAGGCGAAGTTTGAAAATAAAATCGGCCAGCCAGAATGAGTTAGTGAAAGATGTTTGAATTTATTTAAGAACGAAATTGACAGGTGCGCGGCCGGAAGTCGTCGAGCGTTACGACGACGACTAAGACGACGTAGGTTTGTTTGTTATAAGCGAAGTAAAAAAAGAAAACAACATTAACACTTAAGCGGGGAAAAAAACAAAAATAAAACTAACATAAGGCAAACGAACGATGAAAACAGAAAAACGAACACGTGAAAAATGGCTTCAATAAGCCTGTTTCGATATTAAAATTTAAAAAATCGGTGGGTACCCGGGTGTTTTTGGGTGTCGCTAATAATAAGCGAAGTAAAAAAAAGAAAAAGAAAAACGAAACGCTGGTTCAATATTTAAATTTAAAAAATCGAAGAAAAAAAAAAAAAAAAACCCATCTCACACCATGATTCGAACCCAAAACGTTTAGATAATGAAACAAGGCCTTAACCAACTGAGCTAAAGCGACGTACATGAAATTTGTTCGGTTTTTCAACTTTTTAAAGTAAATCAGGTCACAACATCTGACGCATGCGTAGAATCGGTCATTGATTTTTTTTTTTTTTTTTTTTTTTTTTTTTTTTTTTTTCATAAAGTAAATTTCACAATGTATAAGGAAAATTCGATACTGGAGATATTCATAATTGTACCCTTTTTCCAAAAGCAAATAAAGTCTTCCCTTATTTCCGATCATTTGAAACCTTAGCAAGTTTTAGTCTCCCTTCCATTAAGGCCAGAGGTTTTGAGGGAAATATATCGGTTGCCTTTCACATTATTATCAACTGAGAAGAAAACCCGCATGTCTAAAATTTAGAAAGGACAACATTCTTCTTTGCGTAACAAATTTTAATATTTGCTTATTTTTTTCAGATCCAAGCCAAAATCGATTTGATAAAGGACGGCAAAAAACAAGTGAAAGATGCCAAAAGCGATTACAAGAATCAAAAGACTGAAAGAGCCAGAAGGTAAACCTTTTTTTTCTCTCCCCCTAATTCAATAACAGATTAATAGAACATAAAAACCCTTCTTTCAAACTTTGAGCAATGATAGTTTCATCTAAGGAAATCTGAGTTTTAAAACCAATTCCAATTACATGGTGACCCCAAAAAAAACGAGCCCCAACTGTAATTAGGCCCTGTTTCTTAGTGTTTTGTCAATCCTGGTGGTTGAGTAGATCATGTCCAGGATATTTTAAGGACATGAGATGCAACACACCTCTTTGGCCCTTACTTAAGCTAAGACGGGCGGTTGGATAGGCCCGATCCAATCAATCGGTTGGTCACGCCTAGCCCTAAATCAGACAGACATAACAAGAAAATATGCTTGCACTTCCCACACTATACAATAAACTGATTTAGTAAGCGGTGGCTGGAGGGCCAATCAACTTGCTGAATAATGGATTAAACACGACTGAAAAACTGAAATTCTTACTGAAAACGAGGCCTTCAGAAAGAAATTGAAGAACCACAGGTGCTTGAATCCACCAGCAAGAAGAGTATACTTTTCCTGTATCCCTGTTGGGTTGGGGCGAATGGGTATTCCCCCCAACACTTCCCATATAGGACTCCGAGGTGGGTGGGGAGCATGAAAAATGAAACAAACCAAATATATTAATGGAATCCAGAAAGCCTCAAAAAAGAAACCACACCGAAGTATCTGATGCCAGTAGTTCTGACACTGAAACAGAGCTTCATCAAAAAAACCAGAATGTTCCCTGCTTCATAGTTATAGAAGCAACTGAAGGGGAACCAATAACCAAAATATCCCCATTCAAAATTGAAAAGATTCTATCTAGCATCAAACCTAAAATGGTTAAAAAACAAAATAATGGTACATTACTTCTCGAAGTAGAAAACCAAAAATATGCTGTTGAAATTTCCAAATGGAAACGTTTTAACAATCAAAATGTTAAAATTTACCTTCACAAATCTCTGAACATTAGCAAAGGCATAATCAGGAGTACTGAATTATCACTGTGCCCCTTGGAAGAAATTCAGACTAACCTACAAAAACAAAACGTCACTGACATTAAAAGAGTCCAAATTAATAAACTTGGCGAAATAATAAAAACAAATACTTACATTTTAACATTCAATACTCACCAAATTCCAAACAAAATTAAAATAGGGTATGAAATGGTAAACGTTGAACACTACATACCAAACCCACTCAGGTGTTACAATTGCCAGAGATACGGACACCATCGAGACCGGTGTACCCGCCCTCCAATATGTATAAGGTGCGGAGATAATGAACCTCATACAGATTGTAAAAAAGAGCCAAAATGCATCAATTGTCAAAAAGGCCATAGCGCCAATTCAAAAGAATGCGATAAATGGAAGAGTGAAAAAGAAATCAACAAAATAAAATATACAAAAAATATTACCTTCCAAGAAGCTCGCAAACTATCAGAAAATGCAAAATATTCTGAAATAACAAAAAAAAACATACAGCAAACTACCGAACCAAATAAACAAACAAAAATAAATTCACTCAACATTAAATCCGAGGACATTATTAAATTACTTAATGAAATGAAGGAACTTATGGAAGAATTTAAAAAAAATTATAAAACAATTCAACAATGAAAAAAGTTCCTATAACTGAACAAACCTCTCAAGCTAAAACTAAATCAAATAAACCCATAAAACCCCAAAATACAACACCCATAGAAACATCTCCACTTACAGAGGGGGAAAAAACAGACACCAAAATATGCCCATGAAGAGAAAAGAAATAAAACTCCACTCAAAAAAGAAACTAAAACAAAACTAGACAGATCACGCTCAAGTTCCAGACCAAGAATCCCTACACAACAGATTTGAAGAAATGGACATAGAAGACCGAAGATCTGATACCAATGACTAACAAAAAACAAAAAATAATTCAGTGGAACTGTCGTGGTTTAAAAACAAACATGAATGAACTGCTTCTGCTACTAGCGCAGGAGCGCCCTGCAGTGGTGTGTCTTCAAGAAACTTTTCTGAAACCAGGAAACAAAATTAATATTAAGCAATATGAAACTTTTAATTTCACTCATAACTTTGGGGGCAGGGCCTCCGGGGGAGTAACAATTCTAATCAGAAACGATATACCCCATAGCAAAATAAACATAACAACCAATATCCAAGCAATTGCTATTAATGCCACACTACATAAACCAATGACAGTATGTTCACTATATATACCTCCAAACGATGACATAGATAAAAACGAGATTAAAAAATTGATTGATCAATTACCCAAACCTTTCGCCCTATTAGGAGATTTCAATAGTCATAACATACTATGGGGATGTAAAGACACCAATAAAAAGGGCAAAACGTTGGAAGAATTTATCAATGAAAACGATATATGCTTCCTCAACGATGGAACACCTACACACATCAACCCAACTGGTGGAAACCATTCAGCCATTGACCTTAGCTTGTGTGATCCATCACTATATATGGACTTAACCTGGAAAGTATATGATGACACTTGCTGCAGTGACCATTTTCCATTAGTGATAGAAATTCCAGAATTCAACAGCGAAAAACTTCCCAGATGGAAGCTAAATAAGGCCAACTGGCAATTATACAAAGAAAAATGTCGACATAAGTTGAATGATTCAGAGACAAACAACACTGTAGAATTTTTTACAGAAACACTAGTAGAAATTGCAAATGAATGCATCCCTAAAACTTCAGCATCTAATCGGTACAACAGACCCTGGTTTGACAATAAATGTCGGGAATCCATCAAATTGCGAAAAATTGCACTGAAGAAATTTCTGAAACAACCCACAACTTCAAATTTGATAGAATACAAATTAAATAGAGCTAAAGATCGTAGGGTAATAAAAGCAGCTAAAAAAGAGAGTTGGGAAAAGTATGTCAATAAACTAAATTCCTCTACAGAACCGAGAGTAGTATGGGAGATGATTAGAAAAATTTCAGGTAAACATCAATCAACACCAATTAAACACCTGCTTAAAAACAACAGAGTAACCGATGAAAAGAATATAGCAGACCTACTAGCCGAAACTTTTTCTCAAAACTCATCTAACCAAAACCATAACTTTAAATTTATAACAATTAAACAAAATATCGAACAATACAAACTAAACTTTAAATCAAAAAACCTAGAAGATTATAATAAACTACTTACATTAACTGAATTAGAAGATTCTATTAAAAGATCCCACAACACAGCCGTAGGACCTGATGAAATCCATTACGAATTCCTGCGACAACTCCCTTTGGAATCATTGAAGTTGCTACTAAAAATTTACAACAAATTATGGACAGAAGGTGAATTTCCTGACTCGTGGAGGCAAACCACAATAATAGCAATACCAAAACCAGGAAAAGACCATTCGAATCCACAAAACTACAGACCAATCTCACTGACTAGCTGCTTGTGCAAAATAATGGAGAGAATGATAAATGATAGATTGGTTTGGTACCTAGAAACCAACAACCTTATCTCCAACCTACAATGTGGATTCCGTAATAAGAGAAGCACAACAGATCACTTGGTTAGATTGGAAACAGCCATAAGGGAAGCCTTTATTAGAAATGAGCACCTATCAGCAGTATTTTTTGATCTGGAGAAGGCCTACGACACTACGTGGAAATATGGAATTATGAGAGACTTGCACGAATTTGAACTAAAAGGCAGACTCCCACAATTTATAAAAGGATTTTTATCTGACCGAAAGTTTAGAGTCCGCATTGGAACTACTTACTCAGACACCACAAATCAAGAGGAAGGAGTACCTCAAGGTAGCATTTTATCTGTGACACTGTTCAATATTAAAATGAACAGCATAGTGAAATGTTTGGACCCTGGTGTTGAGGGATCTTTATATGTAGATGACCTACTGGTGTTCTGCAGATCAAAGTATATATGCACCATCGAACGCAAACTCCAACACTGCTTAAATAAATTAGACAAATGGGCAATGGAAAATGGATATAAATTTTCCCAATCAAAAACCAAATGCGTTCATTTCTGCCACATGAGAAAACTTCATAATGATCCTACATTGAAGCTTGGAAGAACAATAATCCCCACCGTAGAAGAACACAAATTCCTGGGCCTTATATTTGACAAAAAACTGTCATTCATCCCCCACCTGAAGAATCTAAGAAATAGTTGCAACAAAAGACTGCAACTACTACGGGTAATAGCCCATACAGAATGGGGAGCCGATCAAGAAACACTAATGAAATTATATAGGACTTTGATAAGATCAAAACTCGACTATGGTAGTTTTATATACCAATCAGCCAGAAAGTCCTACCTAAAGATTTTAGATCCAATCTGCCATGGAGGACTGAGGTTAGCTCTCGGTGCTTTTAGAACATCCCCAGTTGAAAGCCTCCATGCAGAGGCCAACGAAATCCCTATAAATATAAGGAGTCAAAAACTGGGTACACAATATTACACTAAATTAAAAGCACAACGAAATAATCCAGCATATGAAGCTACATTCAATCCGAGATATAAAGAGGCATTTGAAGCAAAAAGAAAGGCCATAAAGCCCTTTAGTCTTAGAATGAAAGCAATACTGCAGGAATCAGAAATGACTGTAGAAAATATCCAAGAACATATACTACCTAAAACCCCACCTTGGATACTTAAAAAACCAAAAGTAATCTTAAACTTGAATGAACTCCCAAAAGCGAAACCCCACCCTAATATCTACCACGAAAAAGCCTATGATATTCTCCTAAAATATCCAGACCATCTACCTATTTTCACCGATGGCTCCAAAGACCATAATAGAGTGGCATGTGCTGCAGTGTCGAATGAAAAAACTCTTAAAAAAGCTCTTCCAACAGAAAGCTCTATTTTTACTGCCGAAATATGTGCCATCGACCTCGCACTCAGCATTATAGAAAAAGATGAACATAGGAAATTCCTAATTTTTTCAGATTCACTTTCCGTTTTGACATCTCTGAATAACAAAAAACTTGAAAACCCACTAATCATCAAACTAACAAATAGAATTGATTCATTATCCGAACACAAAGAAATATTTATATGTTGGATCCCAAGTCACATTGGGATAAGAGGAAATGAAAGAGCCGACTTAGCGGCCAAATCAGCTCTAAACTTAAAACCAGATACAATAAACATACCATATACTGACTTCAAACCCAAAATTAATCAATTAATTCATGCAAAATGGCAACAACAATGGAATAACAACACAAATAACAAATTATACCAAATCAAACCCATACTGGAAAAATGGAGACAAACTCCCCCCAAATCCAGAAAAGAACAAGTCGTTATAACTAGAATACATATTGGCCATACAAAACTCACACACTCCTTCATTCTAAAACAAGAACAACAACCACAATGCCCATTCTGCCAGAAAACTTGCACCATTAAACATCTTTTTGTGGAATGTAGAGCTCTAGATAAAGATAGAAAACAATACCTCAAACACAACAGCATGAAACTTTTCGAAAACAACTGTCTAGAGGAAATATCCTTTTTAAGAGTAACAAGGATCTTTACAAAAATATAAATCATTCTCTGAATCAACCCAACTAAACCTTATGAATGAATATATGAGGATATATAAAACTTAAAAAAAAAAAAAAAAGATCGTTAGATATTAAAACAAACAAAACTATTGAACTATACAGAATTGATTGATACTCGACGTCATAAAGTTCTTTGAATACATAATTTTTTTTTTTTAATCCTGAGTTTGGCATTGAATAACCTGAAAAGGGTTGATATGCCGTTAAGCCAAAACAAAACCAAACCAAACCAATCAGATAAAGAGTCGTTGGCCATTGCTATAGGTGGTAGAGAAGGTTTCTTGTAATTATTGAATGAAACCAGTTTTGTCTTGGTGGCATTGAACGTTACCATCCATTTTTGTCCCCATTCCACATCGCCGGGGAGTGCCGCCTAAAATTTTAAAGAAGTAAATTTTAGGAGTTTAGTGCCTTTCAAAGACGGTTATCATAATTTATTATCATCATTTAATTTCCTTTTTTTCCTCCCCCCACACCTTTCCACGTGGTTCAGTAGTTAACCAGTGCTCCTGTTACTGCCAGTCAGCTATCTTTACCTAAGTTTTAATTTCTAGTAAAAAGAATTTTTCCTGAATAGAATCAGCATTTTTTTAAATTATTTTTTTAGTTGTATATATTGTATTTACTCTTTGAAGTTAAGGAGGGTTAAAAAAATTGGTGACACCTAGATGGTGACGTAGGCAAAAAAAAAAAAAAAAAAAAAGACACTGCGATTTCGACCCTCACTAATAAAACTGCTCTGAGTGACTAGTTGGTAATTTTTTGTTCCTTTTCTTTTTTATTTTGCTCCTCCAATTTATTTGGATGCTTCATAGTTAAATGTTTTAACATGTTGGTTGTGGTCATGTTAGATGGTTTTATTCCTCGCGATATTTTAATTTGACAGACTTTGCAAATGGCTTTCAACTCATCATCTTCATCAACTTCAAAAAGTTTCCATGCAAGACTTTTTTTTGGACTTTGGGCCATATTAGAAAATTCAGTTTATCTGTAAACAAATAATTTACTATTAAATTTTGTTTTAAAGCTAGTCACTTATTTGGATAATTAATTGAAAATAATCCGCTAAAAAAGACAAAAAGAAAAAAATATAAAGGGATGGGGCGGTAAATTGTACCAACCGGTAGTTAACAAAAAAAAACTTATAGAATTTAATTTTTGAAACCAATGTATAAAAGTTTACATAATGAAATGCAAATATGCATTTTCTTTTGAATTTTTTTTTTGTTTGACTGTGTTCAATTCACACATGGTTGATGCGGTTCAATATTGCTAAACTATAAGTCTTAAGTAAAATTCTATTTATAAATACTTTTTAAAATAAAATTATTTAATTAATCGTAAATATTATAAAAAAAATAATTGATTATAAAACCTTTTAAATATATATATATATATATATATATTAATTTCTTTTTCGTTCGGCAAAAAACTGCGCAAAACACTTTTAATTTTCAATTTAAAATTCTAGAAAAAAAGATTATATTATTCTGCTTTTAATATAATCAAATTCAGGGTTTTATCTTTCTGGAGAAAAAATTTTTTTAAAATAATGGATTTTATTTCAATGAAATTAAAAAAAAAAAAAAAAACTTTACTGAATTGAATTAATTACCCTTAAATTAACGAAGGGGTTATTTAATAACTTTAGGTTTGGAAGAGATAGGTATGGGGTCGATTTTTTTGAAACTTCAAAAGAAGCCGACTACTGTCAAAACTTTGCGAAATAATACAACGTGATCAATTTCATTTTAGAGATATTTCTTTCAAAAGCCTTCTTTTAAAAAAAGAAAAAAAAGTATATTGTTCTATTAAACCTTTTACTGTTTAAATAATTTGACTTTGCTCGTTTTATTTTAAGAAAATTGTCAGTAAAAAAAACAATCGCCAAAAAGATAAGCGTTTTTTTTTTATTTTTACTCGCAATGTAGAGCCCTGCATACTTCTTTTCAAGTCAACTCTTTTGTAATTTTGATTACGATAGATCTGAATGAATGAACCTTGTAAGGGAGGGGCACTAAGCATTGCCCTGTTAATAATGAATTTCTTTGGTTTCTTTTTATAACATGCTACATTTCTCTCTTGCGGTTAGAAATATCAGGAAATTTTTTTCTTTTTTTCAACATCAGACTAAAAGAATCGTAATGAAGGAATCGGAAAATAAAGGTATTTTTTAACGATGCGATTCCGATTCCGATACCTCCCAAAATACACGATTCTTACGATTCCGATTCTGATTAATCGTCCCACCACTAGTCATAACTAGTTTATTATATTCAAAACATCACATCAAACACTAGGGTCTTTGGCCTTTTTTTCTCCGTTGACTGTAAAATGCTCAGAAAAACAATTGAATGTCCTGTTTTTTTTTTTTGGGGGGGGGGGGGGAGTCACCCTATATTATTTGTTTTTTTAACTCTTTGAATGTTGATGGCTCATTGAGTTCTTTTTTGCTGCATGAATTTAGCTCAAATAAATCTTAATTTTCTTTTTATCAGTATATATGAAAAGAAGAAAAAACAATTGGAACGTCTCCAAGAACAACTGTGTAAACTGGAAGTGCAAGCGACAGACAAGGTATTGTATGGTTTCAACCATTCTGCTCTATTTAGGGCTTTTGTGGAGGACGGGGGAAGGTGCATTTTATATATATATATATATATATATATATATATATATATATATAGCCATAAAATTTTGTTTACGTAGATAGTATTGATTTCCCAAAAATTGTATCTTTTCCCAACGGCTAAACAAATACCTGATGAATGGGAAGGATTGGGACACTTAACGACTGTGATCATCCCAGTTTAAGTATGTAGTCCTTTTTAACTGACATATTAAAAACAAATCCCAAGACTTTGAAATCTTAAAAACAAATTAACAAAAATCTGAAGCCAAAACCAATCTAAACTATGGCAACCCACTGAAGAAAAATGTTAAACTCAAGATGAAAAATACTGTGAAACAAAATCAGGATGAAATTCAACGTCTTCGAACAAATAAAAATCCAAACGTAATGCAGTTCTGAATTTTTGAGATGAGATATGAATTTTTTGTTTTCATTGTTCGGACAATTATTCTCATCTTGGGTGTTATTGGCACGTTTCGATCGTTTAAATGTTTTTTTCAACTAAAAAATACTGTCGTGGATTTCAGGGTGTGTCCGTAAATTATAAAAAGGTAAATTTTCAGGGGTCACTCGAGTGACTTTTTTAAAACTTTGATTCAATTTTTAGTTGAATCTTTGTTAATATTAGTGGGGGGAAAAAACCGTGGATAGATAACTTAGTGTGTTTTCCTTTCTTTTTTTTTTTTTTTTTTTTTTTTTTTTTTTTTTTTTTTTTCTAGAAAACACTGCAAGAGAGGCGACTCTCTAAGAAAAAAGGGGGGGGGTAGCTTCCTTGAGTTGTGCGTAATTTTATTTTCTCATTTTCCTCATATAAATTGGTAATAAATGGATTCCAAATGTGGTTAAATTCAATACTTGGATGGCTTAGGATGTTGTTGCTATCCACCATATGTGTTACATCTTTGAGTTTTCGCTGTAATATGCAGAGAAATTTAAAAAAAAAAATCAGCTCTAGCAGACGATCTATGGAGAGAAAAAGGCATCCATTCCCAACGTGGGATGATGTTAAAATGCTACATATAGAAGAAAGAGGGGTGATTAGAAAACTCAAAGAAGCAACACATATGGTGAATAACAACGTTGTCCGAACAATCAAAATGGTACAAAATTCAAACAGTTTGTCTGCAAAGAACCGTCCTTTAAAGAGACTGACAATACCATTCTTAAGGGATGTAATATTTAGAATAAGCAAAACTACAGGTAGTCAACTCCTCAGTGACATTTCAATAACTTGATTCCCCATGAGATTTTACAGCTGAGAAAGAATGTTCAGCTGTTCAAGGACCTTAAAATGACAGCAAAATCTGTTCAAACTTATATCATCTTGTCATCTATGGTTTAAATTTCATTGACGATTTGAATGTTTCTTCAAAGATTTTTTTTTTTTTTTTTTTAATCAATAATTTAGGAACCATTTTTGGTATTCGTTTATGTTTGAGATTGATTTTTTTGCTACATTTTCTTTTGTCTTTTTCAGGATGAAAATAAGGAAATTGCTTTAGGCACTTCCAAATTGAACTATCTCGATCCCAGAATTTCAGTGGCATGGTAAGTTTCGCTTTTTTTTTTATTTTTATTTTTTCATAATTGTCAAAGTTACTTTCACAACTTAAACAATTTCATTCAGAAAAAAATGTCTCCAATATTTTTTTATGTACTTCGGAATTCAATCATTTAAATGCAACAAGTTTCCAAAAACTCTTGATAGTGTGTGTATGGGGGAGGGGTTTTGTATTTCAATATCATATGTTACATAACAGTAAAGCTGTTTTGTAATGATGCATGAAATCTTTCTTTTGCGATTAAACTAATTCCTGGTTGCTGTTAAAACTAGTTTGAAAGCCGAGGATAGCTGAATACTCTTAAGTAGTGTACCACGACTATCTTGCTAGTAATACAAATTATAATAGTTTGATAGTTTGCGGTGTCTATGTAGCTGAATGGAATCTACGCTAAGTTTGAAATTTAACAAAGAATGCATTCTTGGAATTGATATGGTTTGACAGTTTTGTGAGTTTGGGTTGATTTGAAAAGTAAGCAAAAAGCTCATTTGCTGATTGGTTGGGTAAAATGTCGGATTTGATCGATGAGTGGCGAGGACATCCTCAATGTTTATTCTTGTTCGCCCCCCCCCCTCTCATGGTACATAAAATAGTATGTGAAAGGGATCGTATCAACATTATCATGTGATGTAGCTGGGTTGAACACTGATAGTTTCTCGTCAGCCAAGAAAACAAACTCACAATACAAATTGTTAAAAAAAATATGAAATTATTATTTTATTGTTTGCCTCGTGTGCACGCTTCCAAGCGGTAGACGGAAGGGGAAGCAGGCGGTGCGGATTCAGCAGCGGGTCCATGCTAATGTTGCTCTCTGACTGACTGGCTCGTTCTTCCCTGCTTGTATATATATTGACCTGTTCCCTAGCAGGTGTTTCGACCCAACTGTTGTGGGAGTCAATTACTTGACCTATTCAGCTTCGGTGACAGTGGTTTTGGCAGCTTCACCTCATAGCTCAGTGCGTTTTGGCTACTGACCGTCGTGTGTGTGTGCAGTTACAACATGTGACAATAACATTAAACAAAACCATAAAGTTTTCATCTGTGGTAGAAATATGCTCCCAGAAAAACTCAATGGAAGGACAAACGTTTCTTTTTAATCTTAGGTAATGTGGCATCTTTTCAAAAAATAATTTTTTTATATAAATCCAAATGTTGCGGAATATTTACAGATGTATTTTTCAAACTTTCAAAATTGGGTTATCAATGGTCACTTAATCAGATATGATTGCTACAAACACCTTGCAGCTTTTCAAGGGAATAAGAACCACAAATATTTATCTATTCTGTTTATTGAATTAGAAAAATAGTGAATTGATGAGATATCCTTTTGAAAAACGAGATGCAAATTAGTGTGAACAGAAAAGGAGTAAAATTATTCAAACTCCGATTTGAGTGATGGAAGTATGTTATTTCAACAACTATTGTTAAACTTTTAAAAAAAAAAAAAAAAAAAAAGCTTTTTTTTTTTTTTTTTTTTTACTTAAAAATTCTGGATTTGAGCCAATAACTTTCAGGCTTATATTCAGTCAATGCAGAATTTTTTTTTTTTTTTTTTTTTATATATATATATATATTTTCATATTTTCATATTTTTCTTTCCAGGTGCAAGAAATGGGAGGTTCCGATGGAAAAGATCTATAACAAAACCCAACGCGAGAAATTCCGATGGGCAATTGACATGGCAACTCCTGACTTTGTATTTTAATGACCGCTCTACACCTAGGATTTTGTTGCTACCAAAAATTACACCCTCTCCCCTTTAAACCTTCCATCCTTCTCTCTCTCTCCCATCTTATTCATTACTTAGTTTTTATTTTATTTATTTTTTAATTTATTTTTATTATTACAATTTTGAGCAAACTAATCGGGGAGGGACATCGCAAAGACGACTTTATCCCATTTTAAAAAAACAAAAACAAAAAAAAATTAACAGGGCGAAGGTGGGAGACCTCATACCACAGTTTCATCACATTTTTCCCCTCCTTTTTTCCATTTCATCTAGAAAATCCTTTCATAATCTCTTCCACCCCCACCCCATCCTCCCCACCCCACCTTTATTCTGACCAACTGCTTCTTTTTCGGTTTGAATCTGGTCGTAATGATTTTTATCGTCTGACAGGCAAAACCACCCTTAATGAAATTGAAGTTGACGATGATTGGGGTGGAAGAGACTAGTCGTTCTAGCAAGTTGCCGTGCACCGTGGGGTTCAGTTATGAGAGAGAGGCGAAAGGGAATTCTAATAAAATAAAACATGAAGAAAAAAAAATATTTAAAAACTTTTTTCTTTTTTTTTCTTCTTTTTTTTTTTAAATTCCATACAAGTGCAAGAAAAGAAAAAAAGAATGGGCAGGTGTGCTTGTCAATGCGCAGAAAAAAAAAAGAGAGAAAAAAGAGAGAATGGCTGTGTGTACAGTCAGCACACACTTTCTACACATGATGAAATATTGCCTGCATGAATATTTAAAAGTATTAAAACCCAAAATTCTTTATTTTTTATTTTTAAAACATTTTGAAATGATCCCCACCCCCCACCTCGTCATTTCCTGCCATTCATTCATTTTTTGAAGGACACAACTTTCCGCTGGAATTGAAGGACTAATTTTTGCCATCAGAAGAACGAAAAGAAAATCAGCCTCTTTTTTTTTTTTTTTTTTTTTTTTTTTCATGTATATTTTGACGTCTATCGAGCGTTCTGTTAAATTCCATTTCTAGATTCAATCAACAAAAATCCTTATACAGACTTTTTTTTTTTTTATTAGGAAAATAAAACATACGTTCAATTCATCATAAACGCTTTTTCTTTTCCTCTCCATTTTCTTATGTTGTTGCTACTCTATAATCCCTTTCCCCCCCCCCTCTCTCCCTCGTTCTTTTTAGACATTAGTGTGTAATTGTTATAAAGACAAAAAAAAAATCACAACTTTGTCCAGGATAGACTGACATATAGGGTAATACTCAGCCAACGTACTTAACTTCCGGTGAGTCTGCTAGTAAAAGCGACATGGCAACTCGGTTCCTTTCCCTTTTTTTCTCTCACAATATATCTCCCCTATGCATGCTTTTTTTTTTTTTTTTTTTTTTTTTTTTTTTTTATCTTATCACGTTTTTTCCAATCATTCTTTTTTTTTTATTTAATAATTATTAAAGTTTTTTCTATCTTATTTTAATCAAGATTTTTTTAGTTGTTGTTTTTTTTTTTTTTTTTTTTTTTTTTTTTTTTTTTTTTTTGTAAGAATTATTGAAAATACATTATAAATTATACTTTCATATGAATTCAAGTTTTATAATTTCATAAACATATATTTCTTATAAAATTTACAAATAAAAACTTTTTCTAATTTGGTTAGTGCAAATAAAAACTTATTTTTATTTTCTATAATTTTAATGTTTATTTTTTAATGTTCTTTCTTATATTTTATTTCAATAAATTGCTTTACATTAGAAATACTGAAGAACAATAAAAAATGAAGGAACTGATTTGCTTTGTCACAGCTTCTGGTAGTGCTATGCTGGAAGTTGGGAAGTATGCTAGCTGACTATAACTTCAAGTGAAATGTTGATTTTCATTTTAGAAAAAAAAATTTATTCTTCTAATGGCAATTTCATTTTAACAAAAACACGTCATTCTGAAATTTTTATGACTTTTATAAATTTTTTTTCTTGTATATCAGTTTGATTTTCTGCAAGAATGAAATATGGATGCCCCTGTAGCTTACTTGCGATAGATATATTTTCATACTAATACTCGAGTATTGGATACTGAAGGAAATACTGAAAAAAAAAAAAATGGCTTTTGTTAAAACTGGAAGTGATGATAAAAAAAAATTAGAAAAGATGGAACCCGACGGAAGCAGCTCAATGTCTCCAAGTTCTGACATAATAAACGAAAAGAACACAAGAAAATATTCTAAAGTTGATGAGGTCAGATACAAAGAAGCAAACAAGTGTGAAACAACCAAGTTTCGATAAAATTATTTACATGAAAAAAAAAAAAAAAATACAATTGAGGACAAATGTCAACTTGTTCCTTGGGAATGGTGGGGGGGGGGGCATAGTTAATTAATCCTTTAACAGCTGACTGTCTGACCTAGAGAGGTAAATAAAGTACAATTTCAGAAGGAATTTAAAAAACTATTTTTAACCAACAAGTAAAGCTTGCACTTGAAAACGAGTTTGCGACTAATTGTTGACGAGGCATAATCTACAAAAGTTCAATGATGCAGAAAACTGATTTATGTATGAATCATACACACACACACAAACATATATATATATATATATATATATAGGGTGAGCCAAAAGTAGGTGGACTGCATTTTGAATAGGTTTATGTATCAGTTATAGTAATGCAATTCTTTAGTTTGAGTTGACGTTTCTGAATTTTTGAGATGAGGATTGGTTATTAGTGTTATTATTGGTGTTAGTATTCACCAGCCTACTGTTCTCATCTTGAGTGTGATTTTCACAACGGTACACTCGATATAACCTTTGACCTTCTTCATGTGTATTTTGTCAAACTCAGGAATTTGGATAGAATTTATAGCGGAACTCTTTATTTACATCACGGGAGTAGTGATGTTCTTGTTCCGTCAGCCATGACTGGATAGAAGTCCTAAGTAATTCGCAAATGTATTTTTCGGTCGCCCACACTGAGAATTCAACCTTCAGGAGACTATCACTCTAACCACTGCGCCATGGGTCCTTGCAAACAATTCTAGTACAAATTTTGGGTGCCTTAAACCTACTTTTTATTTCTAGTTGTAAATATCACCATTTATTACTAATTTTTTCTATATATTAATGTATATCTATCTCTATACTTATTACTTGTATATATTATCTATTGTTTATAATTACTGGTTCCCATATCGTATTGAATTCTATACTAGGTTTACTTAGCAGTTGGTTATTTCCCAGAATATGCGCTGCTTCTTTCAGTCGTCTTACTCTCCGTCATTCTTCTGTCTATAATTTTTACTTTGTCGCATAATGGTAGATGGTTTCCCTTTTCCTTCCAGATATGGTCAACTATACCAAACTTTTTAGTCTCTCCACGTACTACGGCTTTTCGATGTTCTTCTAACCGTAATTTCAACGGACGACACATTTCACCTTTGTATAGTTTTCCACATTTACATGGAATTTCATATACACATTTCTTTGTCATGATTTTTTCTGTAGGGGGCTTGACTCTCACAAGCTGTTTCCGGAGAGTTGAATCACTCTTGAATACTGTCCTGATGTCATATGGATTACATATTCGTTCAAGTTTTTCAGACAAACCCTTCATATATGGAATACAAACTGTGATGTGTTTCTAAGTGGTGTCCTTTTGTGTTTGGAATAGGAAGATAAATATTAAACTTTCTTTTATGGCATCTGTACAAGTCTATCATGGTAAATACAGAATATCAAGCAATAATCGTGCCTAACACGCATAGGAACAAAGTTATCATCATTATACAGATTAGGATTGCTAATCCCATGACGATTGATGGCGGGAATTTCATGGTTATCAAAATGTTGAATTCTGTCCGTGCTATCGACGAGTTCTCATGTGGCTGTAGGCCATAATCCAGATCCACATTGTAAAAGGATGAAGAGATCTGATTTCATCAAAGCAGAAGCCGAGACAATTTATGTTGGGCTTATTTTTCACTGCATATAATCATTGACACACCAAATTGAAGTCACCAAAGTTAAGCAACATTGAACTTGGTTCAGTATCAGATGGGCGACTATTTTGGAATACCAGGCACTGTATGTTGGAGGATATTGACATTTTCCTGCAAAAATATAACGTCATTTCCAACTTGGATATACATGTGAATGAGGACCGCCTGTAATTCATTATTCCCTTGATACTTCCACCTTTAGAGGAAGCCAGTTCAACTCGCCTATGGTAAATGCTACTTGCATATGCATACATATAAGCAAAATTTATTGACTAAATGTCAATCAAGATGACTGGAGCTTCAGTTCCTCGAAAAACGGTTTAATTATGCACAGTCATTGATGTTTTAACGTGATGAATGTTTGGATTTAGAGTTGGGTCTATCACCATCTTCTGTTTTTCAGATATAGATTTTTTTAAATAATCCAACTATACGACAGATGATATTGGTTTAGAAGAAACAACTCGTTGAAGTTCTACCAGCAGATGATCCCATATATCCGTCTGCTAACAGGCTCATGTGATCATCAGGAGAAAAATGCGCTGCATTTTGGGGCTTTCCTCTTGACAGATTCTGTTCTTGTCCCCTCTCCTCGCTGATGCAAGGCCACACCTATTAAATCTCTTAATGTGTTAGTGCAACTCCACTTCTCATTCCACTTCCCATCATTTCTTTTCAGATCCAATGGCTTTTTCATTTCTTGAATCTCCTTTTGGACTTTAAACCAAAGTCATGAAATTTACTAATATTAATAACCATCCTTCTATTCTGTTATCAACGACTCCTCTATATTAGACGTGTCAAACGCGGCCCATCATAGACACGCTTGCAGTCCGCACGCACAAATAATCTGCTTTTCTCCCACAACTCATTGGCAGGAGTTTGGTATGTTTTGGCAGAATAGAAGTGGAAGGAGATCATTTTCAGTCAAATGAAGTCTTATAAAAAGAAAAATAAAGTGTTTAATATTTTAGCCTTTTTTTTTTTTTTTTTTTTTGTATGCGTGCACCTAATTACTATAATTAACTAAAGTTTCCTTTTTTTTTTTCTTTTTTTTTTTTGTGTAGTTTTTATGTTTTTATATTTTTTATCATGTGGGTGTTACCATTCTTTAAACTGAAAATTAGTTATTGAATTTTGATGATTATCTCTCTTTAAAAATAAGATAAAAACTCTGTTACTTGAATTTGTCCGTATGTTTCTAAATTGAAAAAAAGAATAGTATGGCAAGATCCTGGGCGACACCAGATGGTCTTGCTTGTCAAATAGAGGAAGAGAGGGTGTTGATGTCTGATTGGGACAAAACAGAAATGTCTATGGGATTTTGTCAGAAAGAGAAAAAAACAATTGTTTTTATATCATTGTCGTTATATATCTGTTAACATGAAAGGTTGTTTTTAAAACCTCTGTTGAGAGGTTTGAAGAGATCCAGAGATTCTTGGCTGATTAAGGCTGACAGCTTAGAATGGGGGTCTGATAAGTAAACACCTCAGTGCAAATGAGGGTTAAAATTTGGTAGAGATAAGTTTGAGAGGAGGAGTAGAAATTAGGGGAACAGAGAGAGGGAGGAAATTAAAAAGAAAGAAAAGAAAAAGGGAGTACAAATTAATAGGATAAGAGAGGGAGAGGAAAAAGAAAGAATAACTCCAAAAAGGTGGAGGGAGGAATTACTAATTTGATAAAAACGAGACACTTGGCTAATCGGGGTCTTCTTTTCGCTTTGGCCGGCGGAAGCTTGTATGATAAAACAACTGAAGGAAGAGCCCCTCTGAAAACTAGCCGAGATCATCACCAGTAGAAGAGAAAAGGGCACCTGCATCAAGTATCATTGCTTAAAAATAGTGATTTTAATAACCTGGGTTTTCCTTTCTGCACGACATGTATGTTGAATTTATTGTCAATAATGTAATTTGTGATACAGAAAACTTCCCTGGCGTTGTTGACCATTTAATACTTGCAATTTGATAAGAATGGCCCGTTGATTTCAGCTGCCAAGACCCTGATCTTCAAGCTGCAACAGCGAGAGACGCCTGCTTGCCAGTTCCAGCACCTGTGAGGGAATCCGACCACAGAACCTGACGTAGACGATCACCTAGCTGCATCCAGGTCTTGGGGTTGTGAGCACTATAAACCCTGAGTATCAGCGGTCTGATTTCTGAGAGTCTGAGAGTGACGGGTGCATGTTGAGGGGTCCAGTACTCGACAGAGTAGAGGTGTGGCCATACGCACTTAGGGTTAGTGCACGTTGCCTTATATCGTGCATGCACAGCCTGTGGGTGATGTTGGGGTTACAATAGCAATATTTTTTTTTAACAACTTTGGCGGTTCCCATGATAATACATATTGACTCATGGTCTTGAGGAGACATTGAGTTTGACATGCCTGCTCTATATTGCCTATCTTCACATGAAAATGAACAGCTTGCCATCTAGCATATTAGTTAACCAGATCTTCATATCGTTCATCTTTTCATATTTGTGCAACATCAACAGTCTTCAAAAAGCAACACAAGTTCGATGATGTTCACAATTTTTCTTTCTAGGCACACAAAAAACGGGGCTTCACTAATTCTCAAATCCTTTTCATTCTGATGAAATTTTGTGGCTTTTTAAAAATATTATTGGGCCAATGTGCCTCATCAAATGACCCGATATATTCAGCACATGGAGTTAATGTAGATAGTATCTTATTTTTAGGAAGTTTCAAATATTTGTAAAACGCCTTTTGCTATTTCATCCGTAAAAAAATTGTTTTCAAGTGCTCGCATATAAACAGCCTGAAAAAGAAAGGAAGAATTAAAAAAAAATAAATAAATAAAAAATGGTGATCACTTAGTTTTTTATAAATTTAAATTAAAATAATTATCTCACGTTAAATTTAAATTAAAATAATTATCTCGCGTTAAATTTAAATTAAAATAATTATCTCACGTTAAATTTAAATTAAAATAATTATCTCGCGTTAAATTTATGATAAAATGTCCCCAAATTTTCGTAAGTTTTTTTTTTTTTTTTTTACCCCAAGTTTTAACTTTTACAACTGAATTTTACCGAGTACTTTATCCACTGTGCCACAGGTCAAAGATTCCCGAGTTTGAAAAGATACATCTGAAGAAGGTCGGAGGTTACATCGACCGAAACGTGAAAATAAAACTAAAGATGATGATAGTAGTCTGATAAATCCAAATAACACAAGTTTTCTTATTTTTGCAAATTTTTCAAACGCAAACTTTTGACAATCGTTTTATTGCAGTAAAATTTTCAAAGGTTTTGTTTACTGTTTGTGATTATTTCAAAATAAATTCGGTCAGGAAATCTGTTTATCAAATAATCATGGCCTCATTGGTATGCATAGGATTGGTTGGTTTTTCTTTCATTTCATTTTATTTCCTTCCTTGTTTTTTTTTATCAAACAAGCGATGTTTTGTATAATCTAAATTTTACAACAAACCAAGAAAAAAAATTAATTCAGAGAACATAAATAAAAAGGTTCTAAGTTTCCATTTTTAAATATCAAGTTTCATTATAATTTTTTTTTTTTAAGATTTACTTTCAGGAAGTCAATTTATTGCATTTCTATCATTTTATGCATAAACTTAATTTAATCATTTAAGGAAATATAACAAAAAAATACTATTAGCCATTTCGAAGTTAAAAGCAAAATAATGTAAATTCCTATAATTTTTTGTGTATTGATATTCATATTAAAACCCTTTTTTCTAATGGTATTTATTTACTTCCCCACAAAAGCAAAATGTGACACAAGGTCATTTTTAATGTGAGGGAAAACCAGCTCCCCTAAAAGAAGGGCAAAAGGGGGCACTTTGGCAATATCTAAAAATAATAATTGTATCAGTATAGAGGGTTCCTCTCCATTAACGAAGGACAAATTAACCCAAGTGTAGCATTAGAACAGATGCTACACTTTGAGTTTTTATTCATTCTGAAAAGTTTACAACCAAAACAGAAGCAAACAAAAAATTAGGCGCAAGGCCACTCAAAAAGGACTTCAACACCTCCCTTTCTTTTTTCTTTTTTTTTTTTTTTTTTTTTTTTTTTTTACACGGTGGTCACCACTTATCAAGACCCGGAAGCCACTCAGGGATAAGGGTCATTGCAAGTACAGTACGTTAGTGTGGAGATTTAATGAAGTATTTACTTAAGGGGGCGGTTCATTAGGAATTTGTTTACGTTGGACTTGAAGACATCCAGGTTGTAGTCAGGTGGAAAGCAGGCAGACGGAACAGAGTTCCACAGGCGTGCAGTTCTAAGAAAGAAGCTTTGTTCATGGAATCTACATGTTGATTTAGGCACAGATAAAGAGTGGGGAAAATCTTTGACAGTGGATTCAGCAAGAGTTCCTATTTACAATGCCTCCCCACGAGACAGAGTTAGACACCAGGGTCGTTTTTTAAGGCGGAAAAAAGGAACAAAAATTTAAAATTGTCTCAGTCGTGAAGGATTTCTCTCCTCCACTGGGAAAGAACAAGAAATTGAAGTGCAGCATCTGAAGAACAGATACTACACTTTGAGGTATTAAATTTTTTTATTTACTCTGAAAAATTGAAACAAAACAGAAATAAACAAAAAATTAGGCACAAGGCCACTCAAAAATTGGGGAGGAAGTGTCTATTGTTATCCTCGTCACCATACCTTTGCTAGTCTTTGCTTGATCCTAGCTAAAGTTTCATGTATTGGTAAAACGCCTTTTGCTATTTCATCAACAAAAAAATTTTGTTTTCAAGTGCTCTTATAAACAGCCTGAAAAAGAAGGTCAGAATTTAAAAAATAAAATTTAAAAATAGTGGTCATTTAGCTTCTCATAAATTTATATTAAAATAATCATCTCATGTTAAATTTATAATAAAATGTCCCTAACTTTCGTAAGCTTTATACAATACCTCAAGCACACGGGATCGTCTTACCTAAGATTCCCAAATCGTGTGTGTGTGTGTGTTTTAAGCAATAAAATAAATTTGTAAAGATAAAATTTTATAAAAAGTTGTTTGTTGATCCCAGCCCAAAGGCCAAGAACCTTTTTTTTCTATTTACAACTTTGTTACATATGAGTCGTGAAATTCCATTCATCTGCAAAAGATCTAGTTAGTTTGCATATTCTTTTAAACATTCATTTTAATTAATTCCCTATTAGTTTTTTTCTGTTTTCTTATGAGATGATCATCTTTAGTTAACTGTTACGTGCTTTTGATCTGTCATAAATACAACATGGTATCGTCATTTGAACGTTCTTGATGAACCATGAAAATGTAGCGTACGAAAAGAAACAACCATGAAAACAAAATATGACAATTTTACATTCATGCAGATATTCTACATGATTTATATTTGCGTAAAAAGGTTATAGTAAACACAAACCTCTTTCTATGTATACTTATGTATGCGTATATATATATTTTTAAAATTTTGCCTACCAAATTCCTGTCAGATATGAAACTTAATATATAGGGTATTCGAACCCATGCAAAATTTTATATTTGGGTTTTAGCCAGGGAAATCAGTGCAAAAGTTTGAAAATTAAAAAAATGGAACTTGCCAGGTGAAAGTTGAACGATAGCATTACGAATATGTATGTGTAACGTAATAGCTATTGGGTCATGTTTTAATTTTTAGCTTTGCAGCAAACATGTCTTCATCACTCAGGCATTAACGTCAAAGGAAAAAGTAAATCGTAAGCTAAACGTTTTGGCTTCGATTCTTGGTGGTGGTACACAAGTCTTTTAACTTTTTAAATCATTATTATATATTGGGTCCAATATAATCTTTTATATATATATATATATATATATATATATATATATATATATAAGGCAAAAGGGGTATGCGCGTTTTTTGTATGACTAAGAAAGGCTTTTGTGGGGGGGGGGGGGTACTATGTTGTAGAAATTTTTATATGCTCCCTAGATCATAATATGTACAATTTGCGAAGGAACGTCGTCTCTAGATTTATTTTGATTGACTTTTATAAAATTCACGCTATTGCATCCTCTCGCATGTTTGATAGTGTTTTTCATATAAAAGCAAAACTAATCGAAAGTGAAGGTAGATTCCCAGCCTTTCGTGCCGGGATGTTCAAAAAGCAATTAGCTTTGATCAATGTGGGGGGGGGGGGAAACCCCTTATATCAGACAATTGCTCTTCATTTGGACACTCCCTTTTTGTGGGGAGCTGGTTTTCCCCAACATCGTAAGGAAACAAATTAATGAAACGGCGGAAAGCCGAACTGGCCTTCAGCCAATGTTCATTTCTGCATTCATTTAACAAGTCAACTTTTTGATTAACATCGCTAAATTTGAACGCTTTTCACTTCCTATGGCCTCCTAGTGTAGCGGTAACGTATCACATTTTCTTACCCTTTTTTTTTGCCTTTGCATCACCACGTCACGAGTTCAAGCCTGCCTGACTACTAACACTTTTTTTTCTTTTACACCTCCAAACACCCTGGCAACGCCGGATACCATCGCTAGAAGAATAATAAATACGAAATCTGCATTAATCAAAATATCGTATTTAAGTGTATCTTATGACCGGGCAACGCCGGGCGGTCTGCTAGTAAATAGATAAAGGCAAGTAGTAACAAGAAATTTTTTTTTTTTAATTAATTCCCCGTTTGATAAATTATTAAAATGAAAAAAGGTTGCAGTTTTTTAGACTTTTTAAAAACTTTTCGTACGGCATTAACACTTTAATCAGTCATAAATACAACATGGTATCGTCATTTGAACGTTCTTGATGGACCATGAAAATGTAGCGTACGAAAACTCTGTTAAAACAAGTGAGGATAGAAGAAAAGAAACAACCATCAAAACAAAATTTTATGTAATTTTTTTTTTCTTTTTTGTTCTAACTGCAGATACCAGACATTCACCCGCTATTTCATACACAATATTTTTAAGATTATAACCGTCCCTTTAAATGTAATTGTTTGTATCTTTCCTGTACTTGGTTCACAGGGTATATTTATCAGGTAGTTTTTAAAATTCTTTTTCATGGGTTCAATTGCTCTTATAATTACTGGAATGATAGAGATCTTCCCAAGATTCCAGTTTCTTTTCATGTCGTACATAAGACGTTGATATTTTGTTATCTTTTCCCTTTCATCTCTGTTTAACTCAGCATCATTGGGAACCCTAACTTCTAAGGTTTCTATAAACGTGTGTATTGCCGATAGACCCCCCCCCCTCGATTCATTGTCAAAATGAATCGGGGGGAGGGGGGATATAAAATAGCTTACCTTTTTAAATTGTGTCTATCAAAAATCAAAGCAAGTATGGAGAACAGATCAGGATCTGCTCCTTCAATAGATGGTGGTAGGGAGGGCATCAATTTTGCTGTAAATATTGTTCCAAGCTCCACCCACCATTTGCTAAACTTTCACAAACAGCACTTGACTAGCTACAACCGCTATCAACAATTTCCCCAACTGTCTGTGCCTAAATCTAAACACAGACTCCATGAACAATGCTTCTTTCTTAGAGCTGTCCGCTGGTGGAACTGTTCCACTAGTTGGCTTTTCCAGCTGCCTACAACATGGTCGTCTTCAAGTCTAATGTAAACAAATTCTTGTGGAGCCACCCCCTTGAATAATCAAATTATACCCAATTTTCACTCACCACTAACGATTACTACGCTATTATGCCAGTGACCACCATCCACTCTTTAACCCTTTAACCTCAAAAGTTGACTTCAGCCTTGATAAGTACTGACTCCTTTGTTAAAAAAAAAGGGGGGGGGGTGACAGCATGGAAATATCTGCAGAATTTTAAAAATCTATTTTTGCCACTTATGTCCCCCACCCGCTTCAAAGTCTTAAAGTCTCCAAAACAGAAATTGTTTGATAAAACACTATTGATGCTTGTGTAAATTGGTGATCTTTTAAACTAATGCATTTCAGGTGAAAACATTATATACTTACTAGTGATGGAACGATTCCAATATTTTCCCCGATTCCGATACAATTACCGGTTCCGATTCCTTATAAATCTCTAAATATTTAACTATAAATTCATGATTTTTTCCCCGATTCTCGTAAAAACACATATTAGATGTGCAGATATTTTCTCAAATGTAAAAATACATATGTTGGAGATAGTCTATAAATTTGAGTTTTACTTGTTTAAAATCAATAAATATGTATTTTTTTAACATTACTACCAACAGAAAGCGCATCGAAGCACAGAAATTAGGAACCCGGGATTTTTGGAAAATCTACAACAGCGTATTTAATAATGGACAGTCAATTATTCCCCCACTAACACACAATCATGAGGTTGCTTGCACGGCAACTGACAAGGCTAATCTGCTTGCCAGTCGGTTTGCCTCAAACTCCACACTGAACTCGGTACGCCACTCGCTCCCTGATTTTCCTCTGCAAACAGACGCCACACTTGACGATTTGAAAATCACCCCTTCTCAGGTACATGCTATTATAAAAAACCTAGACACCTCTAAAGCATGTGGACCAGATCTCATCCCGGCTGTGCTATTAAAAAAATGCTCTGCCGAGGTTGCTCCAGTTCTGTCCAAACTTTACAATAAATGCCTTAACGAATCCTGTTTTCCCAACTGCTGGAAAACCGCCTCTGTGGTACCAGTCTTCAAGAATTCTGGTGAAAGAACTGACCCACTAAATTATCGCCCCATTAGCCTCCTCCCGCTTTTCGCCAAAATATTTGAGTCCTTAGTAAATCAAGTCCTAGTCCAGCACCTAACAGCTGCTAAACTCCTGACTGACAAACAATATGGATTCAGGCAAGCCCATTCAACAGCATATATCTTAACTGTAGTTTCTGAACGTATATACCGTTCATTGGATAAAACAGGGGAGGGTAGAGCGGTGGCCCTTGATATATCTAAGGCTTTTGACAGGGTATGGCACGATGGTCTTCTAAGGAAAATTAGATCATATGGAATCACTGAAAGAATTCATAACATAATTAAATCCTTCTTAAGTAATAGAAAAATCAAAGTTGTCCTCGACGGACGTACATCCAAACAATATGACATAAATGCGGGAGTGCCTCAGGGGTCTATCCTTGGACCTCTATTGTTCCTGATATTCATAAACGACATCCCTGATAATATTGTTTTGGAGATGGGTATATTTGCCGATGACACCACTCTCTATAACAGATATGAGGGGAAAACAAATGAACACATATCCAAGAAAATGGCAGAAACACTAGAGGATGACCTCCAATCCGTAGTGGAATGGGGACAAAAATGGTTGGTCTCATTCAATGCTGCTAAGACTAAGCTTGTTTCCTTCAATAACTACAAGAAACCTTCTCTACCACCAATAGCAATGGCCAAGAACACATTGCCTGAAAGTACTTCTTTTAAACTCCTCGGCCTAACGTTTACAGGGAATATGAACTGGAATAGATACATTGAGAGCATTGCCAAGGCTGCTGCAAGGAAGGTTGGCTCTCTCTACCGTGCTAGAAAACTACTTACGCCTGCCAGTATCCTATACCTCTATAAGGCAACCATTCGCCCATGTATGGAGTACTGTTGTCACATCTGGGCTGGTGCATCTGCTGCTTGTCTCTCGCTCCTGGACAGGGTTCAAAAAAGAGTCGCCAACCTGATAGGTCCTGAACTGTCATCTAGGCTTCAACCTCTGTCCCATCGACGAGATGTTGCATCCCTCTGCCTGTTCTACAAATACTTTAATGGTGAATGCTCTGACGAACTGCAAACACTTGTACCTCCCCGACGTAACTACCCCCGACAAACCCGACAAGCTACTAAGTCTCATCCCTTTACAGTGGAGATCCCTAGGTGCAAGAAAGCCTTTTACTCCAATAGTTTCTTCCCCAGAACTGCGGGTCTTTGGAACTCCCTTTCGGGATTCTGCTTTCCCAACTGCAATGATATGCAGAAGTTCATATGCCCCCTTCCATCAATATTTTCCATCAATAGAATTTAACTCCTAATTCTCAAACATTAATCTCTTGTCACATTTATTGGTATGTAAAGATGCAGGGATCCGCCTTTCTGACTCTAGAATAGTCAACAGATTAGTGTCTGTCCTTTTCTTCTTCATCAATTTTTCATTTCTTCCTGCTACCATGAACGGGAAGTTCCTTGAAATCACAGGATGTGTTTTCTTAATTGACATTAAGCACAAACTTCCCTTGTTTAATTTCCTTATCAAAGTTCAAACCATGGAATAGAGGTTATTGTCAGGTAATTTAATTACCAATTATCGCACTTGATGTGACGAGCAATTTGCCACTTTCAGAAATCTTGGTTAGCGGCATCAATCAATCTGCTCAGCGTCTTAGTTTTTGCCTATATCAAAATCTGAATAGCACGTTATGGATTACACTTGAACAATATTGGTCAAAACTCTAATGTTCTTTATTTCAAAACTGTTCTCTGACAGGACTTTATCACTTCGTAACCCTCATTGTCTTCCCCTTGTGTCGAGGTGCCAACTCGAGTTAAATCGAATTTAGGGATATCTCTGAGTGTTCACAGTATGTTGGATCAGTCAGTTGAGTTGAATCTGCCCCCTGCTACATTGTTTTTTTTTTTTTAACTAGAAAGCAGATTTGATATCTGTCCATTGCAGTTGACGACTTGGCTATGCATGTCAGTTATAAAATTAACAATTAGAAGATGACAATAACAAGAAAAAGTATTTTTCGATGACACCGAGTTAAACTTGATATGTTTATGTAAAAATTTCCGCATGAAACAGATCATAGGAGAATGGGGTCACCAATAATATAAATCTTACCTGTTTAAATGCATGTATGTATGTCTGCCTAAAACTTTTGAAAGAGGCAATGGATTTTCATGAGATCTGTATCATTTTGAAGCTCGACCCTTTGGACAAAAAATATCGAAACATTTGCTAAAAACATTAATTCTTTCACCCTCAACTATGCACTTTTCTACAGGGAGGGGGTGCTTTTTTCGCCAACATTTTCGAAAGTCATCCCTTCTTTTCAATTGTCTAGCCTTAATTTAAACCTACGTCACTTCCAGTTTGGCGATGGGTGCAACAGCAAAGACTTCACGTTTTTTTTTTCACATTTTTTCCTTCTTCGCGGTATGGATTCAAGCCTGCCTGCCTACCTACTACCACTTTTTTTATGCTCAACACACACCTCCAAACAACCAGGTAACGCCAGGCACCCAGGCTAGTTTAATATATAATAAAAAAAGGAAACAAAACAAGATGTTCATGAAAACCTGACAGTCAAAAGTTTTCTTGTGTGTGTGTGTGTGTGTGTGTGTGTGTGTGTGCGCGCCATAAAATGTATAACACTTGGGGAACATTTAGGACTGATAACCTCAATATGTAACTCGCTAGCCTTCGGGTCAAGATCAAAGTGTAGTGTCTGTTCTTCAGATGCTGCACTTCAATTTCTTGTTCCCTATCAGTGGAGGAGAAATCCTTTACGACTGAGACAATTTTTATTTTTGTTCCTTTTCTCCACATTAAAAAACGACCCTAGTGTCTAACTCTGTCCCGTGGGGAGGCATTGTAAATAGGAACTCAACTTTTCCTTGTGGCTTATCAACCTCTTCATTCCTTGGTCTTTCACTCCACACTGTCCCCACTACTGCCATTTGTGCACAAGGTCGCCATTTAATCCTATCCCTTTCCTTTGGGTGTTTCCAGTGGGGTACACTAACCTGTCTGTCACAAGAATCACACTTGATAAGAAATGTTAAAATGCCTGGATAAAAGGGCCATTACTGTTTTTATCAACGTTAGCTTATGTTTATTTTACAAATCCTCAGGAAATTTAATTTATTATCAAAACAATATTTCTTTTTTTATAGCTCAGAATAACTTAAAGATCCTACTTGAGAAAAAAACACAATGTTTCGTTATAAATTGTTTTTTTTTATGGCCCCTACATGCATTTAACACAATTTAAACCTTTTCCTGCCCTTTCTTTCCTTTCTTTTATGTCTGAATTCCAACGTTTGTCATATCAACCCTTTTTAATCCATCAAGTGTCACAATCCAGTAGAAAAAAATTACAAGTTAAAATAGAATTTATCAAATTATTGAGTTTTATTGTATGTTATTAATATGGAAGAGTTGTGCAACCAATTCAATATAATAACCATGGGAGATAATCTTTGGTTTAAATTAAAGGCCGCCATTTTAAACACAAAATCTCAGAACGTAATTTTCACTAATTTTTTGTTAAAAATATATAATCATTTTTCATAATTTTTTAAAGTTATACTAATTTCGCCATCACATATAAGTACATAATGTTTTCACCTGAAATGTGTTGATTTAAAAGAACAATGTAGACAGCACGATGTTAAATGAATATTTACTGTATAATAAAACTGATGATTTTGTTTTGGAATTTTTAAGATTAATATTGTTCTCATCCCGGATGTTATTCTTGCGATTCGGATGATGTAAAATCTGACCACCTTCAGTTGTTGAACTTGGGAATATGTACGGGACATTCAATCCACTGGGGGTAATTTGTTCTTGTTTGACTGGGTAGAAATCTTAAGTAAACTAGTTCAGCATTACAGCAAGCTACCACACCTGTACGGCCTCCCTAAGATTCATAAAGATAATATTTGATTAAGCCCCATTGTCTGCACCCGAAGTTCAGCATGCCATTCATTGAGCAGATTCCTGGCAAATCTCCATCATACTTCTTTATACAGAATTCAGCTCACTTCATGTAAATAATCAACAATGCCCTCATTCATTCCAACCAGACAGTGAGTCTATCCACGGACAAGATTTTAGCGGTGATATGGTATAAGCTGACTTTATATACGTCACTGAAGAAATGCACTTGCATCCGAATCTAATAATATAATGGAGATGTTGACCTTTTGTGTAGAAACTACATACTTCATGATATGGTCTGATATCCATCGGAAGAAAGGTCTGGCGATGGGGATCACCATTGTTACCAGTACTAACCGATGAGTATTTGGAGGAAATGGCATTAGGATCAACATTAGGATCAACATTAGGATCAGCATTAGGATCAACATTAGGATCAACACCACTAAAGTCAACAATGTGGTTGTGATATGTGCATCATACTCTGGCCTCACCCAAAAAAATGTTCAAACATGTGAACTCTATCTGTCCATCTATACAATTCACAATGGAAAAAGAACATAAAAAAATATTCTTAGATATGAAAGGAGTTGTGTTTGAAGGCTATTTCAATGTGGTTCATAGGAAACACCGTGGACACGAGTTAGCATAGAAAAGAATAATGACAATATTACAAGAAATTTTCAATAATTTTCGATTATATAACATTTATTGACCAACATAATGTGTCATATAAGATGGTGAGTGTTGATGTCCCTAATTTTTGAGAGTAGTATCTCTTCTTCACGAGGAAAAATAAAAAGAAATTTGAACAACTGTTTGGTGAGGCTTTTCTTTTGTCCATTTTTTTTTATTATTTATTTATTTCGGGAAGTCAGTGTAACAGACTGACTATCAAATAAATTTCCAGGATTTCCTAGATATTCTGATAACTTGCACTGGTCAGGGGTTTATGTCATCTGTATACCGAAAGCCAACTTTCACCAGACAATATCTAAACTTCAACCCCCACCATCCATACAGAAATGAATCGTCCATTGCCTACAACATCGAGCAAAAGCAAGATGTAGTAACAGCAATACATAAAGAGGAGATGGACAGTTCAAGAGAAACCCTTCACCAAAACTATCCAGAGAGCAGGACATCAGCTCTAAGAAATCTGGACTAGACATCAAAGGATACCATCGGAAAACTCACCACAATTTGTATATAATAAATAAAGGGATTGTTGGAAAAACTTAAAGAATATGTAATCCATATGACATCAGGGCAGCATTCAGGAGCGACTCAACACTTCAGAAACATCTTGAGTTGGAAGCCACGTTTAGATTCAGAACAGTTTCCAATGGTTAGTTGTTCTATACAAGTGCTGAAGATGACTGATTCTCAGTAGACAGTTGTTTTGTACAGGTTCCTGATTTTATAATTTTATAGCCAGAGAGCAAAAGATTCTTCCCGTGTTGACACAAAGAAAACATATGCAAGGTTGCTAAAGGAAGGTTTAATTTTTATGGAGCAATCCTGGTTTCTAACTGGCTGGAAACAGAATGTGAATTAATTTGATTCATCAGTTCCTAGAAGCAGTGTTTATAAATAGAATCTCCCAACTGTGAGGGACCATATCCCCATTATGAATCAAAAATACTGCAACACAGGTCAAGCCTCCTATGGAAAAAATCATGATTAAAAACTGCGCGTACGAGATCCCATGTAAATGTGAAAAACTATACAAAGGTGAGACGTGCCGTCCACTAAAAGTAAAGTTAGAAGAACATCGAAAAACCGGAACATGTATAAAGATTGAAAAATCAGGTACGGCTGACCATATATGGAGGGAAAAGGGAACCCATTTAACCTTATGGAACGAAGTAAAAATTATCGACAAAGAAGAATGATAGACAGTAAGACGACTCAAAGAAGCAACTATAAACTATGAAACAGAGTTAGTACAGAATTTAACACAATATGAAAACCATATACATTAATACCGTAGTACTTTTAATGTATGCACATGTGTCAAGGTTTCCAGATTATAAATTATTTGATCGGGAGATCTTATTTATTAAAAAGGATAGAAGGTGATAACATACTACAAAATTAAATTATTAGTATATAGATACACGTATTTAGACAGAATAGATACTATCCTTGGATCCTAGTCAGAAGACCAAGAAGGTATATTTTAGTTTCACATATGGCCAAAAAGCGACATCATTAGTGTATACAGACACTAATTTAATATTCGTAATACATTATCACTTTCTATTTTCCTTTTTAATACATAGGATCTCCCGATCACCGAAGATACAATGAAAAAAAGAAAAAAAAAAAATTAAATAAAAAAAATGATGTTGCTTTTGGGTCATACACAAAACTAAAATATACCTTCTTGGTCTTCTGGCTAGGATCCAAGGATAGTATCTGTTTTGTCTAAATAAGTGTATCTATATACTAATAATTTAATGTTTGTAGTATGTTATCACCTTCTATCCTTTTTAATATCTTGTCTGTATAATGATATCGTGGGGTTTTTGTTTATGGCGGGCGTCCATACAATGGAAATATATCACAGACTCCTATGACGAGATAAAACCGTAATAACCAGATATATTCTGACACTACATTAACCAGATTACTTGGATAAATACTTTTACGGGATCTTCATTTATGCTGAACGTCCAGAATTTGCCCAGCAGCAATATATTAGATATGAAAGATGCTGCAGTGGAATTTCCACAGATCACACTCATCAATTATAAATATTAGATAAAAAAAAAACGTACATATATTACATAACCAATAAAAATCTGCATTGAAACATGATAAGTCTTTTCATCTAAAACCGAAAAACTTTAAGACTCCTAAAATTCCTACTAGATTTGTCTGCAAGGGCTGTGGCATAGCAGATAAAGTACTTGGTAAAATTCAGTTGTAAGTTACACTCTTCTGGAGGTTGAAGGTTCAATCCTTAGTGCAGGCAACACTCAAAATGCAATTGCAAATTACTTAGGACTAACCAATCATGGCTGACAGAACGAGAGCATGCTACTCCTGTGGATAAATAAATTTCAGTAATAAGTAGCATTTTTATCTTTCAGTTAAGAAAATTGGTTTCATTAAAACGACAGTGATCACGAGATGACATTGCAAGCACAGAATCGGGCTGGGTTGGACGCTTTTCGAAAAACACAGCACCATTCTAAAATCAAAGTGTGCCGATAACTGTTAAAGTAAAAGTTTATTTATTTCCTCCCAGTAGTTTTATATGGCCTTGATTGTATCACATGACTAAACAACTAGCCAATCGCATTGAGGTGTTTCATTATGGGAAATCGCTTGATCGAAAAAACAACATATATTCACCCTCCGTTAAACTACTTCCCTACCTTATCTAAAGTAAACTTTTTGGCTATGTCAAACGATCAACCACTGGCCTGTCAAAGTTAAGCTTTGAAGGTATGTTAGAAGGCAAAAGAGACAGAGAAAAGCCAAGGAGAAGATGAAGAGAAAATGTTTTTCATTGGACATCTCTCAACAGTTGGGCGGAAGGAGTAGTGAAAAATAAAGTCACATGGGGTCACAATCTACACCAAGTGGAAGATGTGATTCATGATGAAAACGATGGTAAATAATGGCAGATTTCCTTAATTTGCTAAAAGAAAATGCTTGGAAACAATATTTGGTGCAACATTACTATAGTGTGTTTTCGGAAAAATGCATTTCAGAGAAAAACATTATGATGTACTTACATGTCATGCTGAAGTTAGTATAATTTCCAAAATTTACAAAAAAAAGAAAAATGGTTCAGTAGAAAAATAATTATCAATAATAACACAATTTTTTAAAGTTGCTGTTATTAGTCGCGTGCAAGTTGGTCCGTCGATCGGTCGGTCTGTCCGTAATACTTTTGTGCTTGGCCGTTTTGGTTAAGATCAAAGGTCTGTTGTTAATAGATGCTGTTCTTAGCTTTTTAAGCTTTTCTCCCCCCCCCCCACCATCGCCCTCGACACAAATGAATTATCGTATCATCATTGTTATCTTTTTTGTTTTTACACGGAAATAAAAAATGTTTTAAACAATTGGGTGCCAAGTAGGACGTCCCCAAGTACGAAAGGGTGAATGCGGTATTATGGTGAAAGAAGATTCTAGCTAAGAGAAACTTTTGTTTAGTTCTAGAGTGACAAGGATGACCAACGAAACCCCATCTTCCCTCTCCCCCCTTTTGAGTTGGCCTTGTGCCTAAGTTTTTTGTTCATGTTCTTTTTTTGCCTGAATAAAAGATTTAATATCTCAAAGTGTAGTATCTGTTCCGGCAGATACTGCAAGCAAAGACCGTATGTGGGGGCAACCCCACATATAAGACCTTGGTCAATGTAGGGCCAACCCTTCATATCAATTGTCACTATCCAGCTCCCCTACGGGGAGTTGGTCCCCATTTCTCCTTCACTCCTCACATTAAAAATCGGCCTTGTGCCTAATTTGCTCGGTGGGGGAGCAAATAAATACCCTTTTTTTTAGCCTTTTGGCCAAGATCAAAGTGTAGTATCTGTTCTTACTACATGCTGTACTTATTGTGATATAAAGTGGGGGATCACTTTTCTGTATTAATTTAATGTAAAATGATCACCCATTTTACAACCAGTCAGTCTCAAAGCCATTCAAGTCATTCTCCAGATCATTCAAATTGTTTTTTAAGGATTCCAATTATTTTTTAAGCATTCAAGTCATTCTTAAGGTCATTCAATTCATCTTTAAGTTCATTAAAGTCATTCTAAGTCATTTACTTTTTATTTATTTAAGCCATTTCAGCCCATTTTTCGGTCATTTTAGTTTATCTTTAAGAATTTCATGTCAATCATACATTCACGCATTCATTCATTACATGAGAGCACGCGACCAATGGCTATCGGCCTTGTTCATTGTAACTTAACTTTTTAGAAGTTCAAAATCAGGGGAAGACAACTGCATTCTATTGTTTAAGTCGCTTTGCGTAGAATCCGATAACATTATCTTTCACGTCGGCCATCTTGCTTTTTATCAATATACTGCACGCTTTTTTTCAAAAATCAGCTCTAGCACATTTTCTACTGGACCATTTTTCATAATTTTTGGAATTTATACTAATTTCGACATGACAAGTATGTTTTCTCCTGAAATGCTTTTGTTCAAAAATGCACAATTGGGTCAGACAATACATTATAGTAAAGTTGCACCCATACATACTATTTATTAATGCACCCAATACATGTTATTTATTTATCATAAAAAAACAAAAAACATTTGATTCAGGAATCTTAAGTAGGACAACCCCCGGGGTGTGTTTGCAGTATTATGGTGAATGAGAACTCTAGCTAGGATTAGGATGGACTACGCAAGGTACAGTGACAACGATGACCAAAAATTCCCTCCAATTTTTAGTGGCCTTGTTCCAACTTTTTTATTTTGCTGAACTTTTCAAGAAAATCTAATTCATAAAACTCACTTTGTCTGTCTCCATATTTTCGAGTTCTATCTTTTCCGAAACTAAAAGTCGCAGAGCGGCGCTAGGGGCTTCAAATGATTCTATTTTTTATGGACCGTTCTTTTATGAGTTTTTAGCTGGTTTAAATACTTTTTAAGGGATCAAAAATAGGTCAAAATTGAAAAAATCGTTATACATTTTGTACATTCATCTTTGTTTATTTTTAATCAGTTCATATGCGTGTCACATTGGTACAGTGGTAACGTCACCAGCTTTGAATGATACAGTTTAGCTTTTGGTTTCGATTTTAGCTGATGGCACTCAAATACTTTTTTTTTACTTTTGAAATCACAACTCTATAATAATATACACAAAAATATACACTCTATAAAAATATACACTCTATAATAATATACACAAAATCTAGACAGACGTGTTTAAGGGAAAGTATGGTGATAGATTCCCCTCTCACGAACTAAGAATGAGTACAAATTTGTAATCTATTTTTGCAATCAACTTGGTAGATAAATAAACATTTATGGACGAGAAAAAAAGCTAGCATTTAATAAAACAGAAATACATAAATTAAATACTGAAATAAAATGGAGTTATTAATATTTGAATCTAAAAACTCGCCAAACTTTCACAAGAAACACTCGTCTAGCTGTAAACACTATCAATAATTCCCCCCCACTCTTTATCTGTGCCTAAACCTAAACGTTGATTCCATGAACAAAACTTCTTTCTTAGAACTGCACGCATGTGGAATTGTCTTCCGTTTTCCTGCTTTCCGGCTGACTACAATATGGTTGTTTTCAAGTCTAACGTAAATATGTTCTTGATGAGCCGTTCCATATAAGTTATCAAATTTACCAAATTTTCATTACTAATGATTACTATATTGTCCAATTTCTACTGTACACTCTTTAACCCTTATCCTTGAGTGGCCTCTTGGCCTTGATAATGTGGTGATGCCTATGTAAAAAAAAAAAAAAAAAATCTGGACAAATTAAAGTATCATATTTTACGACTTGGTAAAAAAAAAAAAAAAGTAAACAAAAACACATAAATATAAGCAAATAATTACAATTTGAGGTCATTTTATACACTAAAGATCCTATTTACTTTGCCTCCGCACAAAACAGAGTTAGACACAAGGGTCGTTTTTTAACGTGGAGAAAAGGAACAAAAATAAAAATTATCCCAGTCGTGGAGGATTTCTGTTCCACTGACAGAGAACAAGAAATTGAAGTGTATCATCTTAAGAACAGATACTACACTTTAATCTTGTTTGAGAAAATACTAACAGACAGCAACAAAAACATTCAATTAAAATAAAATAAAAAATCATCAAAAAAAAAGCAAAAGATAATTTTTGTCAGAATTTTTAAAGATAAGAAATTTTTATTGATGTTTTTTGTAGCAAAGTGAACATCCGTATTGTTATCGCAACATGTTTGTTGTTTTTGTTGCATCCTCGTCATGTTCAGGTGTCCATCATAATTTTCAGCTTTTAATTCAAAACTAAATACTCACCATGAAGCTAACAACGGTTTCTCTTGGCAAATATTTATTTTTATATAGTTTTTTTTTTTTCGCAAAAGTTTGGTTTAAATAGAAACAATATCCAACAAATGAACTATTTACATCATGGAAGAAAAAACCTCCTTCTCCTAGAAGAAAGAGTTTCCTTTTATTGATAACAGGGAACAACAAGTCTCAGCTTCTTCTTCACTAAGCCAAGTGTGTGTGTGTATGCAGATACGTGTTCCAGCCATCAAAACTATATAAAAAAAAATCCGCTGTGAAATAATTTCAAGTTTCTTGTTGCATCATTGAAAGAACCACATTTTCAAATGTTCTGCAAAAAAAAAAAAAAAAAAAAATTATTTTGTGTTTTTGTTATTAATTTTTTTCTTTTCAAAACTAAATAAAACTAAATAAAATGCTTAGTTAGGAGTAAATTGAAATATTTTGAAAATTTAATCGTTAAAATTTTAGAGGATGAGTAATTTAACGAAAATATTAATAATCTTTGAAAAGTTAAATCTTAGAGATTTTGTCAAAGTTTTTCTGTCAGTCACAATTTTTTTTTAATGTAAAAAAATTGCAGAATTTGCCTCATTTCAAAATATCAAAGATCTTAACTAATTTTAAAAATTAAAGATATTGTGTTAATAATAAATAATAAATTCCCAACAAATAAGAAATAGAAATTGAAATAGAAACCTTGAAATCTTTAGTCTAAGGTTTTACCAACTAACTGTCTCAGTGTTGCAAATAAAGGAAAGAAAGAAAAATCCAGGTCGGCATTTTTTCTTTTTTTTAACAAAAGTTTTTATAACCATTAATCTCTCATCTCAAAATCACTTAAAATGTCTTTCATCACCGTTCATTTCACCCGGTATGCACTTTCCTTCTTCAACCTCACGCCGCCCGTAGCCAGCCATTTCTCACTTTCAATTTTACACGTCCATTTTCTTCAACGTCAACTTTGTTTCTGCCGACCACGTGGTGCATTTTTTCTCCCTTTTCTTCTCGCGCACACTTCCTAATTTGCATATGCGTATTTTTCGGCTACTGCTGCTAATCTCTTTGCAAGCCAGCTATTCTTTGCTGCTGCTGATATTTTCCCATGCGCTCCTATACATTATGTTACACTCATAAATAGAGCTTAAAGCATTACCTTAAAATAATTATAGTTTAACATGTCATGTTTCAAAACATGAATCAAAAAATAATCAATAAAAATAAATAAATGAATAAATATTATTGATAATGTTTGAAATTATTTTAACAGTTCAAAATAATTTATTTTACTTTAACTCCATATTAACGTTAAATATAATTCTCATTTTTTTTTTTTTTTTTTTTTTTTTTTTTTACATTTTCACCCCAAATAAGGCATATTGCCACTCAGGTGTAGGGGGCTACTATCAGGGTCAGAAACTACGGGGGCACTATGTAGGGATTTGGGCAGCAAGATGTCGGTTCACGTTGCACTTGAACTTCTGCATGTCAGTACAGTTAGGGAAGCATGATCCTGGAATGGAATTCCAGAGTCTAGCGGTTCTGGGGAAGAAACAACTGGAGTAGAAGGATCTTTTGCATCTAGGGATCTCTACTGTGTGGGAGTGGGATTTAGCTGCCTGTCGGGTATGTCGAGGGTGTCTGCGACGTGGAGGCACAAGTGTCTGCAGTTCGTCAGAGCACTCACCATTTAAATACTTGTAGAACAAGCAGAGGGATGCAACGTTTCGTCGATGGGACAGAGGCTGAAGCTTAGATGCCAGTTCAGGGCCTATCAGATTGGCGACTCTTTTTTTAACCTTGTCTAGGAGCGAGAGACTAGTAGTAGACGCACCAGCCCAGATGTGACAACAATACTCCATACATGGGCAAATGGTGGTCTTATAGAGATACAGGATACTTTCAGGTGTCAGTAGTTTTCTAGCACGGTAGAGAGAGCCTACCTTTTTTGCAGCGGCCCCTGGCAATGTTTTCAATATAATTGTTCCAGCTCATGTTTCCTGTGAATGTTAGGCCAAGCAGTTTGAAAGATGTACTCTCAGACAGGGAGTCACTGGCCATTGCTATTGGTGGCAGAGAAGGTTTCTTGTAGTTATTGAAGGAAACCAGTTTGGTTTTGGCAGCATTGAATGTGACCATCCATTTATGTCCCCATTCCACTACAGATTGGAGGTCATCCTCTAATGTTTTTGCCATTTCCTTGGATATGTGTTCATTTGTTTTCCTGTCATGCCTTTTATAGAGTGTAGTGTCATCAGCATATATACCCATCTCAGAGGCAGTTTTGTCGGGGAGGTCATTAATAAATATCAGGGACAATAGAGGTCCAAGAATAGACCCCTGAGGCACTTCCGCATTTATATCACACTGTTTAGATGTTCGACCGTCGAGGACAACCTGGATTTTTCTCTTGTCTAAGAAGGATTCAATTATGCTAAGTATTCTACCAGTGATACCGTATGATTTAATTTTCCTGAGGAGACCCTTGTGCCATACCCTGTCAAAAGCCTTAGATATATCTAGAGCTACCGCTCTGCCCTCCCCCGCTTTATCCAGTGAATGGTATATACGTTCAGAGATTACAGTGAGAATGTCAGCTGTGGAACGGGCTTGTCTAAATCCATATTGTTGGTCAGTCAGAAGTTTAGCGTCTGTAAGGTGCCGGACTATTATATATAAACGGCCATATGTCTGTCTGTTTTATAGTCCGTATTTTCAAACTATCTCCTCCGAAACTAAAATGGTTGGATTTTTTACAAACTGTTCTTTTATGGGTCTTTAATTGGTTAAAATAGTTAAAAGGGTCAAAATTTTTAAAGGTTAAAATAGTTTTTAAAGGGTCAAAATTTTTAAAGGTTAAAATTTTTAAAGGTTAAAATAGTTTTTAAAGGGTCAAAATTTTTAAAGGGTCAAAATTGAAAAGATTGTTATAAATTTTGTCCATTCATCTTCGTTTATTTTTAATCAGTTCATATGCGTTCCACGTTGGTACAGTGTTAACATCACCAGCTTTGAATGATATAGTTTTGCTTTCAGTTTCGATTCCAGTTGATGACACCACTTTTGAAATCACAACTCTATAATAATATATATGAAATCTGGACAAATTAAAGTATCATATTTTATGCCGGGGTGAAGCCCCCTACCCTTGCTGCTAGTGTTATATTAAATCAAAGTGCTTGCCTTTCTAAACTATCTGCTATGATCTATTAGTATTTTTTCTCAGTTTCATGATTTTTATTTCCGTTTTTTTCTAAGCTTATAAATTGATAAAATTTATTGTGTGACATGTTAGAAATGCGTCATTAGTTTCGTTAGAAAAGGCAGCTAGAGACGCAAAACTACTTCCATTCTGTTCTCAAGTGAATACAATTATATTTAAGGTACACTCCCTTGTACGTCTTCGATTTTAGGGATAGAAATGCAAACAGATAGGGAGATGTTCTCTCCTAGTAGGCATATACAGCTAGATCTCTACAAGTCCACGGTTCGTCCATGCATGGAATATTGTTGCCACATCTGGGCTGGTGCCTGGTGTATCTCCTACTAATCATCTCTTATTCCTAAACAGCGTTCAAAAAAGAGTCACCAACCTAATAGGTCCTGACCTATCAACTAAACTTCAACCTTTGTCCCATTGCTGAAATGTGGCCTCCTTGTGCCGGCTTTACAAGTATTTCAATGGCAAGTGCTCTCACAAACTCCAAGCACTAGTACCTCCCTCGAAGATAATATCCTTGACAAAACAGACAAGCAGCAAAATCCCACCCCTACTGTGTAGAGATCCCTAGATGCCATAAAGCCTTCTACTCAAATAGATTTTTCCCTCAAACTGCTGAACTTTGAAATTCCCTCTCGGGTTCCTGCTTCCCTGACTGTATTAACATGCAGAAATTCAAGTTTAATATGAACATACATCTTGCTGCCCAACTCCCTAAATAGTATCACTGCAAATCTGATCCCAAATAGTAGCCCTTTATCAAATTTCAAGACTGTAGAACAAAAACTGACAGAGTAGTTTGATAGAGACTGTTCCATGCACATACAGAGACAAGGTCACTGTTATATAGATAGATAACAAAAAAAATATTGTAACTTTGACCACATTTTTCATTTTTTCAGTTATACAATATTAACAGGTTTCCACTCACACAACATCATTTAAAGAATGAAAAATTTCTGAAACATTTATGCAATTTATAAATAAACAAAAGAAAGCAAAACCAATATCAGTAAAATAATCCCGGGCAGAGCCTAGTCAGAGCAGCTAATTATTGATATAATTGTTGATAATATCAAGGGAGTTAACTCTTACTTTGAGGTGATCGTTTCCCCTGGAATGTGGAAAGGATTGCAAAGCATGTCTACATAAGCATTGTGGAGTTTCTTGAACATCTGAAAAAACAAATGGAAAGAGATTTAAAAAAAAAAAATGTTTCAAACGAACAACATACTTACAGAGTTTCTCTCACAACGTTTTGAATACTGCATTTGTCTGCCACTAGGCTGGTTTTTTTTAAAATCTGATTATTCTAATATATATATATATGTTAAGTAATGTGATTTATAATTTAAAATTTGAACAATTAAATTTCAACCAAATTAAAAATCCGTTTCATAAGAAGTTTTCCAACTTCGCCTTAGGGCTTCGAGTTCGATCCTACCAACTTACCAAAACTTTTTACCCCCCCCCCCCCGGTTTCTTTTTTATTTAAGAGCACACACACACCTTGAAACACCCGGGCAACGCCGGGTACCTCCGCTAGTCATCATTATAATTCAAAATGTGTGATGTGTTTATGAATTGGAAAGAGCATAGAGTTCTTTCTATTTTTGTATAAATTTAAGTGCGTATCAATTTGATATGCTTTTTAATTTTTTAGATGAGGATTGATAATATAGATTGTTCGGACTACTGTTCTCATTTTGGATATTATTTTCACAATTTAGTCTCACAGTAGTTTGAACAATCCAATTAATAAATATTATCAATTCTCATCTAAAATATTCAGAAACATATCAAATCAGTATGGACACAAATTAATACGAAAATGAAAACGACTTGATGCTTTTTCTGTTTTCTAAACGCATTACACATTTTGAATTCTGATGATTAAGATTCGTCGAAAAAAGAACAAAATATTCTTTCCACTATTCACCAATAAAACACATCCAATACGATACACCTGAAGAAGGTCAGAGGTTGCATTGTCTCAAACTTTGTAAGAATAACATCCAAGATGAGTTCAGTAATTGGAACAATCAAAAAAAATATGAAGTTAAAAATTAAAGTGTACTGATTATCTTCAACTTTAGCGTATTTTTAAATAAAATTTGTAAATAAAATACAGTGTTTAGGTGATTGTGTAGATTAATGATTTTTTTTAAACAAACACATTTCAGGTAAAACATTATGTACTTGCATGTCATGTCGAAATCAGTATAAATTACAAATATTAAGAAAAATGGGTACTTGTACAGATTAATCAAGACATTAAAAAATGAAAATATCGGAAAAAAAAAGGTTATATTGTTCGTATACGTTTTGGACTGAAGATCTAAAAAAAAAAATTTTATTTAATTTGATCGAGTAGTCTTTTTTTTTTTTACAGCGGAAAAACAAGTTTTCATGAGAGCGCGATGAAGTCAGCCATTATGGAATTTTAAGAACACGCCACGGGGAGATAACTCTATGTAAAGTGCCGACACTCCCTCCCCATCTTTATTACTAGCTTTTCTTCCTAAAAATCGAACCTTTAGCTCGATATCATAACAAATTGTTTTTTCGCTGTAAAAAAAAAAAAAAAAAAAAAAACTACGATGAAATTAAGTGAAATTTTTTTTCAGAGAACTTTGTTCCATAATGAATACGTACAATATAACCTTTTTTCGACATTTTCATTTTTTAATGTGTTGATTAAACTGTACAAGTACGGAAAGTAGATGTTGCAAATGCATTTTTAACAAAAAATAATCCACAATTACGTTCTGGGATATTTTGTTTAAAAGTGGCAGACCCTTAATTCAAGTCAAGGGTTAACTCCCTTGTTTGCATACAGAATTGGTCACACAATTCTTCCGTATTTAAACATATGATGAAACTTGATAAATTCTATTTTTACTTGTCATTTTTCTACTGGATCACTTTTTTTTTTTTTTTAATTTGGAATTTATACTAATTTCGACATAATACGTAAGTATGCAATAATGTTTTCACTTGAAATGCATTGCTTTAAAAGCTTATCAATCTACACAAGCACCAGGGTTTGTACAGTTAAACGTAAGCCACACTGATGATTGATTGTGAACATGAAACAATATTTATTCATGAAAATTAATTAGATGAATATAAAAAGATTGAACTGTAAAGGCTTACACTTCGGATTTCATTGTCCCGGAGCGATGTATTTGAAGATTCCACCACAATAACAAATTTCACTTTTGTGTTCGTCACATAGCCATAACTGGTCGAAAGAAGTTAAGGATTCAAACTATAGAAATGAAACAGAAATTGAGAAAAAAAAAAAATGAGCATGCAGAGTACTCCTGTTGGGGAATCAAAATAATTAGATTAGGATTAGTAGTAGTTCCTTTGACCAAAACAAGACATCATCTTTGATTCAGAGTGTGTGATGGCCTTGAATCAAACTTGGGTGCATTTGTGCATGCATACAACTTCAAACAATAATAAAAACCAATAATAAAAACAATAATAAAAACGAATACAAAAAAAAAACAATAATAAAAATAATAAAAACCAATAATAAAAACAATAATAAAAACGAATACAAAAAAAAAACAATAATAAAAATAATAAAAACCAATAATCGATAAAGTTTACTTTTGACAAAGATTGAGGGAGCAACAACATTAAATGAAAAGCAATTCCAGTTTCAAAATCTTTCACGTGATGAAAAAAAAAAAAAAAAAAAAAAAAAAAAAAGAAAACGTATATGCAAAGGATTTGGAAACAAAACTTTTTGTTCATCGTTGCAAACACAAAGAACAATTTTTCTCTTACATAGAACACAGTTTTAATAAAAATATTCTTAATTGCAATAAAGAAAACTCTTTGTGATACATTTCATTTTAAATAAAGTCCCTCAGGAGTCCATCCTGGACCCAACTCTCTTCCTGATCTACATCAATGATCTCCCAAATCACACCCTAACATCATTTGTAGACATACTAACAACACTATCATCTTCAATGGCCACAACTGACCAAATTCTCTGATTCTCTCTCCTCTGATCTTGAGCATGTGGTGCAATAGGGAAGAAGGTGGCTGATTTTTTTTAATGCATCTAAAACCAAGCTTCTATCTTTACATCATCAATGCTATGATCACTGTCTGGCATCAATGAATGGCTGTCATCTTGGAGAGGCTCCATGTTTTGACAAGCTTCTGGGTTTGACCTTTACTCCTGATCTGAGATGGAACACGCACATCAAATCCGTTGCCAAGGCTGCTGGAAAAATGGTGGGATTGTTCTTCCGCTTCAGTAGATATCTCACTGCTGATGCAATTCTCTATCTGTATAAGAGCCAAGTATATCCAAAGATAGAGTAGTTCACTTCTTGTAAGTAAAAAAATACTCAAGCTGAGATCAAAACCTAAAGAGAATAAGTCAAGTACGATAACCATTAAGCCAACTTGACACGATCTTTAAAAAGTGTATTCAAACCGACTTAATCTTAACATAATGAATCTGTCATGTGAACCATTCATGTATGTGCATTAATGAAACAATTGACAAACAAAATCCGACGACCCCCCCCACGTACCAATTTTTCATTTTTTATCCCTTAGCAGCCCTTTTTACCAGATGAAAACAGATTAAAAAGTTTTCCACATGTCTGAATCCTCTACATACCAAATTTCAAGTCTGTAGATAAAAAATTTGTTGAGTACATAGGTTGAGAAGTGTCTTCACACACACATACACTCTCACTTTTATAGATATATAGGTTATAAAATAAATCAAAATAAATGCTGCCCCCTCCCAACATATTTTTAGATTTCATTTCGTTTAAGCTGGTGTTGCTTGCATAACAAATATGACACTTGTCTGTTGTGAAAAAGTGTTGGGTTTCTATTTCAGTTTAAAACAAAATTATGTATGACAATAAATAGTTATTTTAAACCAACGCATTTCAGGTGAAAACATTATGTACTTATACACCATGGCAAAATTAGATTGTTCACGAACCCACCCATGTGTCCGACAATGACAGCCAGTATGCGAGTCTACTAGACCTTTTTCTCACAACTTGCCCTGAACTATGTTCAGTTTCTGTTCAGTCTCCTCTTGGATCTTCCGACCACTTTGTTGCATCAATTAAGATAAAAATGAAATATAATAAGTCCCCAGATGTAACTCTCCATCGTACAGTATATCGATACACTATGGCTGACTGGGATAGCTTCCATACATTTATATCGGATCTACCTCTGCGTTCCATATTTAAAAAGGATGTATCCTCTATAGTATCAGACCTGACGGAATGGTTAATTGTAGGTATAGACCATTTCATAACCTCAAAAAAGTTCCAGCAAAAACCTAACAGCCAGCCATGGTTCTTTCCAGAATGTGCTGCTGCAATTGCGCACAGAAATCACTTTTTCCACTGCTTTCAACGTAATAGATGTATGGAAACTAAAGCCGCTTTCAGGACTGCCAGCAACCATTGTAAGAAAGTAATAAAGAATGCAAGAGAGTTGTATGCTTAATCTGTTAAGTCCAAAGTAGCTGAGCAGCGGCTTGGTTCCCACCAGTTTTGGAAAATAGCATACAGAATCCTGAACAGAAGCGTGTGCTCTATCCCAACTATCATCAATGGACCTGAGGTAATCTCATCAGCATCAAAGCCAAACTCTTTGCCAAGAACTTTGCAGCTAATTCTACCCTTTGCAACCAAGGCTGCCAACCCCCAATATTTCCTCCTGTATCAGAAAACACACTATGTGATATACATATATCTGTACATGATGTTGCCAATCTAATCAAAAATCTTGATTCCAGTAAAGCAACCGGCCCTGACGATATTTCAATTATAGTACTCAAAAAACTTGCGCCCATACTTACAAAACTGTTGAAATGTTGTCTTAAGGAGAATTGCTTCCCATCACCCTGGAAAATCTCATCAGTTTGCCCCGTATTTAAGAATTCTCTCAGTACAGGCCAATAAGTCTCCTGTGCGTCATGAGTAAGTTGCTGGAATTTGTGTTAAATAGAGAAGTATTCAACCATCTCAGCAAAAATAACCTTCTTAGTGACACACAATATGGTTTCTGTTCTGCTAGATCTACAGCAGATGTGCTTTCAGTTATATCTCATAGGATTAGTGAATCTCTCGACGGAGACAACCTTTCTAGGGCAATTGCTCTTGACATATCTAAGGCCTTTGATAGGGTATGGCATAAAGGTTTACTTCACAAGATCTCTAGCTATGGTATAGCTGGAAATGTCTTCTCAATTATTAAATCATTTCTTTCTGACAGGGTCATAAGAGTAGTAGTTGATGGGCAAAAATCAGAAGCTCACAGTATTAATGCTGGAGTACCTCAGGGATCCATCCTGGGTCCAACTTTTTTCCTGATCTACATTAATGATCTTCCAAATCACATCCTTACATCATTTGTAGACATTTATGCTGATGACACTACCATCTATGGTAGCACATCTAAGTCAGTAAACGACCAAGTTCTCTCCGATTCTCTCTCCTCTGATCTTGAGCATGTGGTACAATGGGGAAAGGAGTGGCTGGTTACTTTTAATGCATCTAAAACCAAGCTTCTCTCTTTACATCATCAACGTTCTGATCCCCATCTGGCATCAGTTGAAATGAATGGCTCTCATCTTGAGAAGACCTCAAGTTTTGACAAGCTTCAGGGCTTGACCTTTACTCCTGATCTTAAATGGAACAGCTGCATCAAATCTGTTGTCAAGGCCGCTGGAAAAATGGTGGGATCCTTTTATCGATCCAGTAGATATCTCACTGCTGATGCAATTCTCTATCTGGTACGTCCAAGGATGGAATACTGTTGCCACATCTGGGCAGGAGCTGCTAGAAAGGACTTGTCCTGCCTTGATAGAGTTCAAAATAGACTTTATAGCCTCATAGGAGATATCCTTTTCTCTTCCCTGCAACCTCTATCTCACAGAAGAGATGTTGCGAGTTTGTCTCTGCTGTATCGTTATTTTCATGGAAAGTGTTCGACTGAACTTCAGTCTATGGTCCCCCCTCGCCAAACTTTCACAAGAAACACTCGTTTAGCTGAAAACACTATCAATAATTCCCCCCACTCTTTATCTGTGCCTAAACCTAAACGTAAATTCCATGAACAAAGCTTCTTTCTTAGAACTGCACGCCTATGGAATTGTCTTCCGCTTTCCTGCTTTCTAGCTGACTACAATAGGGTTGTCTTCAAGTCTTAACGTAAACAAGTTCTTGATGAGGCGTTCCACTTGCTAACAAATTTACTGAATTTCCATGACTAACGATTACTATATTGTCTAATTTCTACTGTACACTCTTTAACCCTTATCCCCGAGTGGCCTCTTGGCCTTGATAAGTGGTGATGCCCTTGTAAAAAAAAAAAAAAAAAAAAATCAACCACACTTATGTTCCCAGATATCATGTTTAAAAATGGCAGACTCTTATTTTAAGCCAAGAGTTATCTCCCTTATTTATCATACTGAACTGTTTGTACAATTCTTCCACATTAAAACATAAGATTTGATAATTCAATAAGTTCTATTTTCATTTGTAATTATTTTTCTACTGGATTTTTCGTACTGTCGAGAATTTATACTAATTTCCCCATGTACGTACATACTAACGTTTTCACCTGAAATGTGTTGGTTTAAAAGATCTCCAATGTAACCAAGTGCTCATAAATATGAATGCTATAATTTTAGTTTGGAATAAAAAGTTTTGATTTTTTTAAAATCTTTTTCTTATAAACGCCAAAACACTTGAAATTATTTTAACATTGAAATAAAATCTTAAAAAAAAATTATGACACGCAAAGGATACACTTTGTAGTCCTCTGTTGGATAGAGCAGGCCAAGGTAAAGTTCTCTTAAATCGTTGGTATTTTTACCAACAGATGAAATCTTCTCTTCCACAACGTCCAATGAGGTGTGGACCGTATAATAAAACTTGAGTTCATCGTCTGTCGCAATCGTCTTGATGTACAGTGGATAATTCTGGTAAAAAGACGGAAATTCTTTACAATCACATGACAAATGAGTTATATAACATTTTAGCTAAAAAAGAAAATTTTAATTTACTTCTGACAATTTTGATTTGCTATTGTTATACCGTTGATTAGCAGTGTTACGCGGTGTTAGCCGGAGCAGAAATATAGCACATTTCTATTATAACTTCTATTTCTGTCTATCCATCTTCCTTCCTTCCGCCACTGTCCCATTTCCCCTCCCTCTTTTTCCTCCGTCTATTTATCTCTATTGATTCACTGTAGAATTAGTTAGCATTTGCTTTCCAAATTACAACATTGAAACCTCCCGAGAAAAGTCGACCCAATTGACCTTTAGAGAATGAATAAGTATTTTCTAAATTTTAGTTATTATTCAATCAGGATAATGCCAATCAAGAATATTCCAACTTTATATTTGCATGTCCTACTAAAATTCAAAAACTACAAAACAAACAACCATAAAGTTGGAATATAGAAATATAATATATAATAGACTAGGAGGGCTACCCAGCATTGCTTGGGGTCATAAATAACTAAATAGAAGGTGTTAAATAGTGTTAAGTCTTCCTCCCCAGAAGAAAGACTCTTTTTTTATGTGAGAAGTGAAAAAATAAAAATTAGTCCTCCAGAGTGCTACTGAAAGCATTAAATAAAATTAAAGTTGCCTCCAGAGCACTACTAAAACTAAGCCTGCCGCCTTTCTTTGTCGAGAAATAACAATAGTTAAAAAACAATAAATTAAATCCAGAGTAAGCATCTTTCAATTTGAAAAAAAAAAAAAAAAAAAAAAAATGCTGACTCATTTCCTGGATTGTATTAATACATGATAACATTAAAAATCGTGTTTAATTATTGATAACAATAAATGATACAAATGGTCATTTGACCTCCAAAGAATAAATCTTTTTTTCTAAATTTTAGATATTTTTCCAAAGTTATGCTGATTAAAACAATACCAACTTTGCAGGGATTTATTATGTATTTTTAAAGTTTTAGTTGAACATACAAACTTACAGATATTAGCCCTTTATATAATAGATAACATGATACAGCAATCATTAAATCATTTCTCTCCGATAGGCTCATAAGAGTAGTGGTAGATGGACAAAAATCGGAGGCCTGCAATATAAATGCTGGAGTCCCTCAGGGGTCAATCCTGGGCCCAACTCTCTTCCTGATCTACATCAATGACCTCCTTAAACACATACTTAAATCATTCATTGACATCTATGCTAATGACACGACCATCTACGGCAACACATCAAAGGCTGTAAATGACAAAGTTCTCTCTGATTCTCTCTCCTCTGATCTCGAGCGCGTGGTTTAGTGGGGGAAGATGTGGCTGGTTACCTTTAATGCATCCAAAACCAAACTCCTATCCTTACATCATCAACGCTCTGATCCCCAGCTGGCATCAATTGTGATGGATGGCTCTCGTCTGGGTGAGGCCCCGTGTTTTGACAAGCTTCTGGATTTGACCTTTACTCCTGATCTGAAATGGAACACGTACATCAAGTCTGTTGCCAAGGTCACTGGAAAGATGGTGGAATCCTTCTACCGCTCCAGAAGATATCTCACTACTGATGCAATTCTCTATCTATATAAAAGCCAAGTACGTCCAAGGATGGAATACTGTTGCCATATCTGGGCAGGAGCTGTTAAAACAGCCTATCCTGCCTTGATAGAGTACAAAATAGACTTTGTGGCTTAGTGGGGGATGCCCTTTTCTCTACCCTGCAACCTCTCTCCCACAGAAGAGATGTTGCAAGCCTATCCTTGTTTTATCGTTATTTCCATGGCAGGTGCTCGTTTGAACTCCAATCTCTGGTCCCCCCTCGCCAATCTTTCACGAAAAACACCTGTCTAGCTGAATCCATTGTGAAAAATTTCCCCCACTCTATATCTCTGCCTAAATCAAAACGCGGATTCCATGAACAGAGCTTCTTTCTTAGAACTGCACGCCTGTGGAACTCTGTTCCGTCTGCCTGCTTCCCTCTGGACTACAACTTGGATGTCTTCAAGTCCAACGTTAACAAATTCCTGATGAACCGCCCCCTTAAGTAAACACTTCATCAAATCTCCACACTAACGTAATGTACTTGCAATAACCCTTATCCCTGAGTGGCTTCCGGGCCTTGATAAGTGGTGATCACTGTGTAAAAAAAAAAAAAAAAATGAATAAAAATTGGCTAGTTAAAAGCAAAGTTTGGTTTGTCATCTTAAATGTTATGTGGGCCTGACTTTGAAAATCTTCAAATATAAATTCTTCCATTTAAAATGATTTTTATTTTTAGGTGATTATTTAAAAACGTTTTATGTGAGCAGTCGTCTGGGGTTGGACTAATTAAATTCTTTTAGATATATTGTAGCAAATTGGGCTGAGATCACAGTGTAGTATCTGTTCTTCAGATGCTGCACTTCAATTTTTTGTTCTCTCTCAGTGGAGGAGAAATCTTTCATGACTGAGACAATTTTTAATTTTTGTTCCTTTTCTCACGTTAAAAAACAACCCTGATGTCTAACTCTGTTCCGTGAGGAGGCATTGTAAATAGGAACTATGACTTTGCTTTTTCTTTTTTATCTGCTTAATTATTATTTTATGATGTCAAAAAAAAAAAAAAATGTCTACATATATAAACTAGCTCTATAAACCCAATCTTAGCCGTGATACAGTGAAGTCATTTTAGTTTATCAAATTTTTGTTTGCTTGCACATAAAGTAGGTAACTCCTATTATATTATCTTAAGCAAGAATCATCATGTGTTGTTTTGAAGGGTTAGTTATAATAAAATAAAAGGAAAATATTGACTGAACAATAGATTTTATTGACTGACTTTCACAGGACTCATGATTGTAAAGATTTTGTGGTTTTATATTTAAAAGAGTTCAGTAAAAGAAAAGAACACTTAACAGTCCAAGGGAGGAAATTTAGACTATTCCTTCTTGCTGATTTTTATTTTTAGGTGATTATTTAAAAATGTTTCATATCATCAATTGTCTGAACTAAACTAAGTAATTTTTAAAACAAATCGAAGTGAAATACATTATTATGTTTTCTTTGAATTTGGAAAAACAATTTTTTAAAATTTGGTTATGTTTATTACAACTTAGTCAACTGATGATGAAAATGCGGAGGGATAAATAAAGACCTGGACAGAGATAGAGTTGTTTGGCAGTCAATTTCTAAAAGTTGTTCAGCACACGCCAGCATGTAAAAACAGACATTAAACCAAATAATGGTGTATCTATTTTTTTGTCAAGTGAGAACATACCAAGCATCAGCAGCAGCTAACATGAAGTATTAGCACTGTAAACATAATGAAATAATGAAAAATTATGTTACCTTTTGTTTGATGGCAAGGACGGCACGTTAATTATTAAATAAATAGGATTGAGATATAATTATTTGTTCAGTAAATTTATGACACTTTTTTTGATTGACATTTTTAAACATTTCTTTGTTGCTTCTTTATAAGTTATGAATATTAAATATTGCGGAAAAAAAGCATTCAGATCGATTTTCTAATTTAAAAAAAAAAATCTTGTTCACCCTAAACAATGCGTATTGCAATTTGGATGTAAGGGGATAGTACTTGGAACCACGTTTACAGGAGGACGATGCAAGGAGATGAGTGAGATATCGGTTTAATGCCTTCGTTTAGTCTTGAAAGACAAAGGATACCCCCTGTAGGGGTAGCTGCAAATGTGTGAGGCAAGGGTTGCGCAATCCCCAACCACACCTCCTGAATTGGCGATGTTTGAGTCCAGTGGCAAGGAGATATCCAGGACGACTGGAAACAATGCTGATATAAACAGAAAGCACGGACAGCACCTGGAAGTCCCGAATGGTCACCCATTTAGTACTGACCAGGTTCAATGTTGCTTAACTTTGGTGATCCACGAGAACCAGTGTGTCAATGTGATTATGCCATACTTTTACAGTTACCATTACATTTAAACTTCTGCATGTCGAAACAGGAAGTCCAAAGTCAAGCATTCTAAGGAAAAAAGCTATTAGAGTAGAAGACTTTCCAACATCTAGGAATACTGGTAGAAACCCACCGAATATATGTCAATTTATGTCACGGTAACATATATTCGGTGGGTTTCTAACAGTATTTTTCATAATTTTTTAGTTTTTATTCATTTTCCCAAACTTCATGTATTTAACAGTTAACTCGCCGCTATTTATCTTTTTCAAATATATCAATAAACACTGTATGATTTTCGAACTGATTAAATATTTTGGTACTCATGCACTTATTGATCCGTGCTGAAATAATAACGTTATTATTTAAAAAGCCATTCTTAACATGGGGACGGGAGGGTGTTTTCTACCTATTCTGTACTTTAACCTTACAATTGAATAAAAAACATATCATAAAACTTTAATTAAACTTGGAAATACGATTTAAAAAATAGCGCGGATCAATAAGTGCATTAGCACCAACACTTTAAAGTGTGTAAAACTAATAACAACTTTTCCAGTTAGGTAGAAGAGTAACTCTATCTTGCTTTTGATAACATTTATTTGTTATTTATTTTTTTTTTACCACTTTTTCGTACGTCTGTGGATAGTAATACAAATCACTGTGCTTCACGATGACTGCCCTGGAAAAGTCACTTCCGATTAATTGTATCAGTTTTAAAATATTGTTATTCGGAAAAACAACGAAGTTCGTTTGCATATTTTAAAATTGGTAAACTTGATTTTAACCTGTACATACCTAAATTCTCTTATTAGATTAATTATATGATTTAATAATATTCAACTAATAAATAATATTATATTAAAATATGTCATCTGCTTCGAATGTCTATTTCAGAAAAAAAAAAAACATACTACGTATTTTGTTTTGCCTTATGCATCAAAAAATAAAAAAATCAACAAAATATAACCGCATTAAAAATCTGTTTCTTTCTTATAAATTACAAATGTATTAATTGTGAATAGTTGAGCAAATTAGTGTTAAACAAACGATGTCAAATAACGATTTACCTCCTTTGCAATGACAGCCACGCAGACGGCCATTTTGTGTGTTCGGCCCATCGAGACTTCTTTATAATATTCAACTGCAGACGACAACAAGATTTCAACAAAATTATAGATCCTCACATGAACACAAATTGTGTTGCTAAAAAAAAACCACACAGGTTACTTATTGGCTTGTTATCAAATTTTTCTAATTACAACATCAGAAATAATGATGGAAAGGTTTGGCAAACAGAGAATGAAGCAGCCATTTATTATTTGAATTATCCAAAACAGTGTTTTGTATCTCGGTCATATTTATAACATTTTGGCTGATGTAACTGCCAACTTCAAAGTGTAGTATCTATTCTTCAGATGCTGCACTTTAATTTGTTGTTCTCTGTCAGTGGAAGAGAAATCTTTCACGACTGAGACAATTTTTATTTTTGTTCCTTTTCTCCACATTAAAAAAACGACCCTGGTGTCTAACTCTGTCCCGTGGGGAGACATTGTAAATAGGAACTTCCAACTTTCTTCAAATGCATTTTTTCAAACTTGGAAAATTTTATGTTGAACTCAGGATTCTGTACAAAATTTCGAACTGAACCCTTTATTTGATACCCGAGGGTAGATTGTTCTCGTTTCGTCAGTCATGTGTAATTATTAGAAAACAGTTTTTTTATAAGAGAATAATTGTTAAAATATAAGAAACTCATTAATGTTAGATGAGTTTTTCAAATGTGTGCTAGCCTTTTATAGTCTCACACAAAAACACGCGTTCACATCTCAATCCATATTACTTGTCATATACATACGCACACACAAACATACGCGCGCACGTCCACACACGTACATATATTCACGTTCGCGTATATACACCCACATTCACGTGTATACACACACATGCTAACATGTACGCACAGATGGACAATGTCACTTCCCTTTCAAATGAAAATCCACACATGTGCAAAAGACCACCGGAAACAATTATAAAAGCAAGAGACAAGCTGTTTCCAGCCCTTTTTTGCGGACCAGCTCTCGAGCTGAGAGGTTCGGCTAACCTTTTGGGAGGCGCACACTCGCACGCGTCACATCCCCTGCGACTATGTATGGGGCGCGAGCTAACAGACAGTATGTACACTTTATACGTTTTCTATCTCCATGGCTTGGATTGACTTTTTCTTATTCTCTTTCTATACTACAATACACTTTCCTCCTCACCAGCTAACAGCGAGAGACGCACACCAAACTGGATTGACTTCCTTTCTTTCTCTCTCTACAACAATAGACTTTGTTCTTCTCACAAGTAAACAGCGAAATAAATCCTAGTTTGTTTAATTCAAGTAAACGCGTTGTTCATTCCTTCCTCAAAGCAATTCATTTTTCCTTTCCCAATTCAAATCATTTTCCCTATTTTGCACCACCTCAACAAATGTGCTTCACATGACAGCTACACAATGACGCAGATGTCTTGCCAATTTCCAGTAATCTATAGATGGCTTCAAGTGGGATATTGTTCAAAGCTTCTATCAAGTGACTGTGCGACAACAGAGTCATCAAGTGATTCTTCCAAACACTAAAAAGCAAATGACTCAAATTAGTTACTCTCTTTCTTGCACCGGTTCATTTCAATACATTCTCTTTCTTACTTCATAAAGCTAGCAAGTTTTCACATGAACTTGTTAACTCAAAGTATTTCCAACTAATCAAAATCTTTTCGAGCCACAACAGTAGAATGTCTATGTCAAAATAGTAAGGTGATATGAAGATAGAAACTTCTATAAAACAAACATCCAAAAGTTAGAGAAACACAGATGACACCTACCAACTACACCTCAAACAAGAACCCTAGAACCAACAACGCTCCCTGACATATGCCTTTGGACATGGGAGGCAAGTCGCAAAGAAAATGATTCAATGACTCACGTACTGACCTTCTTCATCTCGCGCACACATTCTTATACACTATCCGAAGCCAAGAGCAGTACTACAACTTCTCGCTTCTGCAATTGAAGTTATAAGAGCTCGTCTTATCAATGGTTGTTAAGACCAATCCCTATATTTTATCAGTATGAAATGAAAAACAAAACCCTTTTTTATAACAGGAGCAAAAGGGTTCATTCAATTACATGCACTATTTGGTGTAGGTGGAAGGAAGTTCGACACTGTCCAAGAAATTAAGAATAAACAGTTGTTTGCCCCCACCCCCAAAAGTTGTCAGTTAGTTTATGCTTGAGCATCCAGTGGCTAGGGACAGAAAAGAAAGAGAGAGAGACAAAGAGGGGAGTGTCTTTCCTCGTTGCTTTCAAGGAACTCTTTGCTGACCGGTAGTAGTTCTCAAAGTAGTTCTTCAGGGTAAAAAGAAATCAGTTTGCCCTGGAGCTGATTGATCAATGTGTGACCGAATCGCCTAGCAGGGACATTTTTCTTCAAGAGGGAAAATAAGTATTTATTTATGTCAGCTACAAAGTGAATATAATGGCAAAATCCAATATGTTGAAATCTGAGCTTTTTTCAAGGCTGCTCTTTTATTTCAATGATTTATTAACTTTGTCAATGCATGATTAGATTTACTTTATTTGTATTTGCATGCAATCTCTTTTGTAATGATTTGTGCTTTGCTTGGATAAAACAGGCTCACATAGAAATACATTAGGTAATTTGAACACTTTTGCGCATACTCAGCTTTCCTAACTTCTGCTCAACCTGAGTTTAGCACTTAAACATTATTCAGTTCCAGACGAGATGCAGATGTAACAAGACAGTACATTTATTGGCTTGCTTCTCGTTTAAGCCATAATTAGAGATGAGCCCAGAGATCCGAGACCAAAAGACTCAAATTCGGATTTATCTAACTCATGCTGATTGAATATTGAATGATTGAATCAACGTTTCTTATCATGTTCTTAAGTTACTAAATCATCTTCGTAAATCATTTCAGTTCAATGAAACTGTTAAATAAAGTCGATTGAATTGTAGAGAAGATGTTAGTATTTTTTCATATGAAACTCAACAGATTCTTTTACTGGAATTGAGAAACACAATTTCTCAAACACGTCTACAAAATCAACCAGTTATTATGTTTCTGAATTGTTGAGATGAGGATTGAATATTCAAATTATTTGGATTATTCAGATGACTATTCTTCTCATCTTGATTGTTATTTTCACAATGTTTCGGTTGATGCAACCTCAGACCTTCTTCATGTTATATTATATATGACACCAGTTGTACCTCAACTTGTGGTGTCAGTTATTGTAATACAAATGAGTGTATGGAAGCAAGGAAGATGAAGAGGTCAAAATTATAACTTTTATTCTGGATAGGTTAGTCAGGTAAGTATTCTTTGTTGTTAACCGTCAGGCTGTGTGCTGTTTGCTGAATTGGAAGAGTTGGTCTGTCACACGATGATAGCAATCCTTGCGTTGTAGCTGTTGACTCTGCTGCTGATTGTTGATGATCGACGATGCAGGCAAACTGTTCTGCTGGATGCTGCAAATTACTGCTGACCTCATCAACTGCACTGCTGCTGGTTCCTAATAGTCAACTTTATACATGACACGTGGACGTAGATTTAGACATAAACAATCTTGTGTGAGAGGTGATCGCTTTTATGTCAGACTAGCGAGGGGTACCCGGCGTTGCCCGGGTGTTTGGAGGTGTGTATGGAAACTCCGGGGGTGGGGGGGAGGGTTAAAAAAAAAAAGTAAATATGAGGATCGAACCCGAACCGTTCGTTGAGGCAAAGTTGTAAATTAAAGTGTGAAAAAAAAAACGTGCGACGTTAACCATTGCCCCACCGCGAGATGCTAACAGAAACACGTTTGAATTTATTTAATTACTTGGATTTGGCAGGTGCCCGTTTTAATGAGTTAATGAGGTCAAGTTTGACTGCGGGGCGGGAACGCTTCCCAAGATGTTATAGGAAAAAGACTAACCCACATGCGGTGAGCGACAAATGTTGAATATTTATCTTCCCGAAATCAAGCAAATTAAATAGGCAAGCGAGCTTCATTGTTAACTATGAGATATTATGATTTATATGTGATATAAAGTCTTAAAAAGTTGTGAAGCGACCGACCGCTTCTCTGCAAAAAAAGCCTTTTGTAGACATACAGAAAAAGCGAACACACATACATATATACATACGTTTTCGCTTTTATATTCATAGATGTGTTACTTTTTGTGTCTGTGTCCCTCAGTGAGGAGTTATCTGTTTAGGCAAACACTCATTAGACCATTTCAAATCAATCTTAAGAAATCTGTGGACGGATTCAAATTCAAATTATATTCACATGGTGATTGTTGAATTTGTTATTCATTTAATATATGCTATGTTGTCTTAACTTTAAACTTAATTATTTTTAAGTTGAATAAGTCCTTTCGACGATTTTTTTTTTTTTTTAAATTGAATTAAGTTCTTGTGTTGATTATGTTGATAATAAAAAAAATAGTCTCTGGCATTTTCACATGTGTTAGCTGTACCCGATTAGGTTATAACAACAAACATGACCTAACCTTAACCCTAAGCCTAGCTCTAACCTGTCTCCCAACTCTGCTATTACTGTTTACATTTTATACAGGGTAGAACTATAAAATTGTCACCATAGAAAAGACGGCATGATTCCACTTCTGTTTGATGAAAACCAGTTTTCTTTTTTTTGTTGCAGACCATCTACTAGTTGGCCAGTTGTGTACAAATCCCAAGAGCAATAAGAACCTTCTATCATGTATGAAAGTGACACAATGTTCAATGAGCGAGATTGGAGATGTGCCGCTGTACAGCTTATGCTCTCTACCGATCCAAGTTATGACAACAGGACCATTGCCAGCATCATCAAAATGCATTGCTGGATTGCCACAAATAGCAGGCACGTGCCCAGGGTGATGAAAACAAAATTTCCGGTCATGTTTACGGTCTTTGGTGTGGTTTCAAGTGAGGGCCACATCATGCCACCTCACATCTTCAAAGTCGGCTTGAAAGTCAACACCAAGGTGTACCTGGATGTGCTGAAAAGTATGGTGATCCCCTGCTGCAATCAGGTGGCCACTGGCAGACCCTGAGTGTGGCAGTAGGACTCGGCACCGGCCCACAAGACCAAAGAGATCCAGGCTTGGTTTCAGAAGGAGTGCTACAACTTTGTACCCTTCTCTCACTGACCTCCTACTTCGTTTGGTCATACATTGAGAACATCACCAACATCTCCCACAACACCAAAGTCAGCCTGATCGCTGCCATCTGCTGAATATTTGCAGAGCTCCTACCAGCGCTTGTAGAAAAGGCATGCTCCCAGTTCCAGACTTTTTTCAATAAAAGTTTTAAAAATAAAGCTGCAGCGTTGTTTTCTTTAGGGCGACAAATGTATCGTTCCATCCTGTATTTGTAAATTGGTAAAGATTTTGCTGTATAGAATTCAGATGAATTTTGTCAAACTGGAATCTTTCTTAATTTTATTTATTGTGAACTCATCTTTTATTAGTTGTTTCACAATGTTTCGGCCAACTATTCCTCTGGCTTTCATCAGGTTGTAACTGCGACGGATAGGAACTTTGAATCTCCTGACTGCATTCACTGCAATTACTGCCTTCCATAGTTGTTGTCGTCTCACCACATTTTGGCGGAGTAAGCCTTTGGCCGGCTTTGGGTAGGATTGAAAACGCTATCTTCAGACAATTCTCACCTGGAACTGTAGAGATTCAACGTCTCTATCAAATGCGCCACGGGCCCCCGAAGGGCGATCAAGGTTGAATTTTTTTTATCTTATAAATTCATGTTTATTATTTGATCTTCCAAGGAAATAGCTAAAACCGTAGAAGAAGACCTCCAGTCTGTAATGGAATGCAGACAAAATGGATGGTAACATTTAAAGCTGCCAAGACTAAGCTTCTTTCCTTTAATAATTACAAGAAAACTTCTCAATTACTGATTGCTATGGCTGACACACTACCTGAAAGTACTTTACTTAATATTCACAAGAAAAATGAATTGGAACAAATACATTTTGGTCATTGCCAGGCTGCTGGGAAGAAGGTGGGCTCTCTCTACCATGTGGAAGGTTGCTCAGACCTGAGAGTTTAAGTAACCTTTTACTTTACAAGGAAATTGCCAACTATGGAATGGCTAGAAATATTTTATCAATTATTAAATCCTTTCTCTCTGATAATCTTATGAGAGTAGTCGTTAATGGGCAGAAATCAGAAACTCATAGTATTAATGCTGGCATCCCTCAAGGTTCTATCCTGGATCCAACTCTCTTCCTGATCTTCATTGATAAACTCCACAATCACATTCTTAGATCATTCGTAGACATTTATGCAGACGACACGACAATCTATGACAACGCTTCAAAAGCTAGCAATGACAAAGATCTTTCTGATTCTCTCTCTTCTGATCTTGAGAACATGGTGCAATGGGGAAAAGGGTGGTTGGTTAATTTTAATGCATCAAAAACCAAGCTTCTCTCTTTTTATCATAATTGCTCTGATCCCTATCATACCCCAATTGAAATGAATGACTGTCATCTTGAGGAACCTCCATGTTTTGACAAGCTTCTGGAACTGACCTTCACTCCTGATCTGAAATGAAACACATACATCAAATCTGTTGCCAAAATCGCTGGAAAAATAGTTGGATCACTCTACCGCACCATATATATATAAGAGCCAGATATGCCATAAAATGGAGTACTGTTGCCACATCTGGGCAGGAGCTGCCAGGTGTGCCCTATACAGCCTTGATAGAGTTCAAAACTAATTCCGAAACCTCGTAGCTGATGCCCTTTTCTCTTCCTTGCAGCCTCTTTTCCACAGAAGAGACATTTCAAGTCTGTCTCTGCTCTATCATTATTTTCACGGCAAGTACTCATCTGAACTTCAATCTATGGTTCCCCGTTGCCAAACTTTCACAAAAAACACTTGACTAGCTACAACCACTATATACGATTCCCTCACTCTCTATCTGTGCCTAAATCTAAATGCAGATTCCATGAACAAAGCTTCTTTCCCAGAACTTCCTACCTGTGAAACACTGTTCTGCAAGTCTGCTTCCTCGTTGAATACAACATGATAGCCTTCAAATCCAATGTAAACAAATTCTTGTTGAGCCATAAATAATAAAATTCTAATTTACACCATCAACAATTACTATACTATCACCTTACATCCCTTATCGTTAAGTGTGCCTTGCTAAGTAGTGACTCCCAAGTAAAAAAAGTGTCCCGTACCTCTACGCCCATGCATGGAGTATTGTTGCCACTGATCTCTCACTCTTAGATAGGGTACAAAACAAGTCACCCATTTAATAGATTCTGCACTAACAACCAAACTCCAGCCCTTGTCTCATCGACAAAATATTGCATCTCTTTGATCTCTCTGCCTGTTTTATAAGTATTTTAATGGAATGTGCTCCGACAAACTCAAAGCACTTGTACTCCCTGGATATAAATACCCTGACTAACCTAACAAGCAGCAAAATCCCACCCCTACACTGGATATATCCTTAGATGCCGGAAAACCTTCTACTCAAATAGTTTCTTCCCTGAAACTGTTAGACTTTGGAACTCCCTCCTAGACCCCTGCACCCCTGACTGTATATACAGAAGTTCCAGTGTAATGTGAACAAACATCTTGCTGCTCAACTTCTGTCATGTTATAGTGGGTTATTGGATAAGATGTTGTGATAATGAACACACAAGACAAGAGCTGATTTATCACATGCTTTTTTTATGAAACGCCGTTACAGGAAAATAGATAAAAACTAAGGGCAATAACTCTTCTCTACTTCCGAGTTATACAAGGGACATAACTACCACAACATCTCTTTTCTTCAACTGACAGTAAACTTATCTAATTACTTAACATTTGGATTCCTCAGACAACTGTTCTCATCTTGAGTGTGATTTTCACAATGTTTTTCAGGTGTATCTTGTTGCACTCAGAAATGTTTCTGTCGAACTCGAGAATTTGGACAGAATGTTGAACGGAACCCTTTATTTACTTCACGAGGATAGCATGCTCTTGTTTCATAAGCCATCACTGGATAGAGGTCCTTAGTAATTTGCAATTTCAAGGACCCATAATGCAGTGGTTAGAGTACTTGGAAAATTCAATCGTAAAAGTGATATTCTCCTGAAGGTTGAAGGTTCAATTCTCACTGTGGATTTCTATCCAGTCATGGATGACAGAACAAGAGCATACTACCCCAGTGAAGTCAATAAAGGGTTCATTCGAAATTATATCCAAATTCCCGAGTTCGACAGAAACATTCCTGAGTTCAACAAAATACACCTGAAAAAGCTTATATTGACCGAAATGTTGTGTAAATTACACTCAAGATGAGAACAGTAATCTGAAGAATCCAAATAATACAAATAATCACTCCTCATCTAAAAAATTCAGAAACGTCATAACAAAATTTTAGGTACTTCTGCAGTTTAAAGCACGTTTTTCTGTGAGTCTCACTTGACAATGCCCGGCAGACAACAGAAACTGCTGGATTATACAGAGTAAATGGAAGCCAATAAAAAAAATGAACAAAAAAGAAAGAAAATAAAACAAATAATCCACCGTAATAATTTCATAAATTTTACTGTTTCATTTATTTTTTATGGCAACTGTGTTTTTTCTGGGTTTTTTTTTTGGGGGGGGGGGTAATAAAAGTTTTGTTTCTTCGAATTAGTGAACAAATATATTTTTTGTTTTGTTTGTATATGGAAAGTTATTTGTACTGATTTAGGTCACAAACCCAAAACCACTACTACCATCCTCTTCAGCACTATATTAAATCTTCCTCTTCCCTACAGTGTAAAAGACAATTCTCACTCCTTAACCCTTCCTTGCACCTAGTCACCCTGCTTACTGACTCCTCCCCTACCAGCCTGCTGCTACCATCCAAGTAGAGCACGCTGGTGCCTTTTCAACAAGAACGAGGCAGAGTTCACTGAGTCGACGTCCAGTACACACGTGTTTTGACGACTGCTATACTCATGTCATCTTACCGTGTTCGCAGTGTTAACAGAAAATAAAATAATCCTTCAAATTAGTATTTGTGTTGTGTCTTATTCAAACGAGATAACGGCAAATATTACATTATTTTGGTATTTTTTATAACCTGCCCTAGCGTAGAATAAACACTCCCAACCTCCCCATGTTAAGAATATCTTTCAGAGTACACCCCTCCAATCTGATCATGTTAAGAATGGCTTTCAAGGTTGGGGGTGTTTATTCCGAAAGCCGTTCTTAACATAAGGAAGTGGGGGGGGGTGTTTATACTATGCAGGGGCTGCCCTCTCTTTTCTTTTCCTTTTAAACTCTTTCCTTTCCTTTCTTTTTTTCTTCTGTCTCTTTTTGCTCATTCCGTATATCCGGAAGTTTCCGTTGTTCACCAGGCGTTGCTGAGCAAGATTCACGGAAAAACAGGCTTTAAACTGCAGAAGTACCAAATTTTATTTTATTTATTTTATTATTTTTATTTATTTTTCATTTTCATATTTTTGCTAATGGTAGAACATAGAGTTTATTTGTCTAAGAGTGCAGGGAGCTTTATAGATCTAGTCTCTGTGGGGCTTTTATACAGGGTGGAACGATAAAAGTGTTACCAAAAGGAAAACAACACTGCAGCTTTATTTTAAAACTTTTATTGAAAAAAAATCAATTCAGGTAACTTGATTATGTAGCAGAGTTGACATGTATTCAATGTAGCCGCCTTCAGCCTCAATCACCACTTTGATATGGGTCCAAAACGGGAAGCAAACCTTTTCTACAAACATTGGCAGGAGCTCAGCAAATACTCGGCAGATACTCGGCAGATCGTTCCACCCTGTATAAAAGCCCCACAGATCAGGCTGGCTATGGTGTTGTAGGAGGTCATGTTGGTGATGTTCTCAATGTATGACCAAACAAAGTAGTTCAGCAGGTTCAGGTCGGGAGAGGAAAGGAGCCAGTGAGGGAAATCAGTCCGACAATCTCAATCAATGAAAACACCTCATCTCAAAAATACAGACAATTACCAAAGTTGTAGCACTCCTTCTGAAGCCAAGCCTGGATCTATTTGGAGTTGTGGGCCGGTGCAGAATACTGCTATCACACTCCAGGGTCTGCCAGCAGCCATTTGATTGTAACAGGGCATCACCACACTCTTCAGCACATCCAGGTACACTTTAGTGTTGACTTTCAAGCTGACTTTGAAGATGTGAGGTGATATGCTGTGGCCCTCACTTAAAATCGCACCAAAGATCATAACCATGGCTGGAAACTTTATTTTCATCATTGGGATTTGTACACAACTGGTCAACTAGTAGATGGTTTGCAACAAAAAAAAGAAAACTTGTTTTTTTTTAATCAAATGGAAATGGAATCATGTTGCATTTGCTAGGGCAACAATTTTATCATTCCACCCTGTACATCTTGAGGATTTTCTTAGCTTGGAGATAGATGTACAGGATCTACTGGTATATCATTCAGTGGTCGGCTGCTTTATCCGTGTAGGTGATGCTTGGCTCTTAGATCTCATCCTCTGGTTAAGGTCTAATGACCTGTTCTGAAGTGTGTACAACATTGGAACATTGCTGATGTGCAGTTCCCTTTGTGATGCAATTTCTTCAGATGTGTGTGATTAGTCAAGTTTTGAGTTTCTTTTAGCTGATCTGATAGATTGCCTATTCCTTCGACAGATGTTATCACTTTAAGACCCAACTCTGCATGATCTTGGTGCCACAGCAGAATGCTGAATGATTCTGAGCTCCCATAGCTTTGTTTTCTCATGCTGGACTTTCTGCTCAACATGTAGAGGTGGATCTGCTTGTTATGCTGCGTGTTATAACATTTCTTTGATTTGTATTGCTGCAAAGCTGTTCTTGTCTTCTCATCACCAAAGTTGCTGCTTTGATACCAGTGGTGTTTTTTTTATTTTTTTGTGTTTCCGTTTTTTTTACATAGGCATCACCACTTATCAAGGCCAAGAGGCCACTCGAGGATAAGGGTTAAAGAGTGTATAGTAGAAATTGGACAATGACAATATATCTAACTTAACATCTAAATCTGACCCCCAAGATCGCCATGGGCATGGAATATGTGCCTACATCAAAGATGGCTTTCCATGTGATAGGAATATCTCCAGAGAAGACCCTAATTTACCTTATATGTGCTTCCGGGTTGCACTAGCTTACACCACTGCATTTATATTTGCCCTCTATCGCCCCCACAACAGTGGGGTTACTATCTTTAAGAGCATATCTGAGAAAATTGACCACATCCTGTCTGCTCATCCTTCGGCTAACATTCACATTTGCGGTGACTTCAACGTCCATAATGTGGAATGGCTGATCCACTCAAATAAAACCGATGATGAGGGGAGGTTTTTTCATGATTTTGCCATTGCCTATGACCTCACTCAGATTGTTCAGGAACCCACCCGTGTGCCTGATACTACTGGTCAATATGCACGCCTTCTAGACCTTTTCCGCACAACTTCCCCTGAGCTGTGTTCATGTTCCGTTCTATCTCCTCTGGGATCCTCTGACCACTCTGTTGTAGCAGTTAAGATAAAAATGAACTGTAATAAGTCTTCAGACATACCTCTCCACCGTATTGTATATCGATACTCTATGGCTGACTGGGATAGCTTCCGTACATTCATATCTGACCTACCTCTGCATTCCATGTTTAAAAAGGACGTGTCCTCTATAGTATCAGACCTGACCGAATGGTTAATTGTAGGCATAGACCAATTCATACCATCCCAAAAATTCCAACAAAAACCTAAAAGCCAGCCATGGTTCTCCGCTGAATGTGCTGCTGCCATCGTACACAGAAATAACTTTTTCCATAGCTACCAACATAATAGATGTACTGAGACTAAAGCTGCTTTCAGGACTGCCAGCAACCACTGTAAAAGAGTAATAAAAAATGCAAGAGAGCTATAAGCTCAGTCTGTTAAATCCAAGGTAGCTGATCAGCGGCTTGGTTCCCACCAGTTCTGGCAAATAGCAAACAGGATCTTGAACAGAAGCATGCGTTCTATCCCAACTATCATCAATGGACCTGAGGTCATCTCGTCAGCATCAGACAAGGCCAAACTATTTGCCAAGAACTTTGCAGCTAATTCTACTCTATGTGACAATGGCCATCAACTCCCTATATTTCCTCCTATAACAGACAACACGCTATGCAACATACAAATATCTGTGCATGAGATCGCCAAGCTAAACAAGAACCTTGATTCCAGTAAAGCAACTGGCCCTGACGGCATTCCAATTATAGTGCTGAAAAAGCTCCAACCATAACTTGCCCCCATACTTACAAAACTGTTTAAGCGTTGCCTTAAGGAGAAGTGCTTTCCAACACCCTAGAAAACCTCATCAGTATGTCCTGTATTTAAGAATTCAGGTGAAAAGTTATCTCCCTCTCAGTACAGACTAATAAGTCTCCTGTGTGTCATGAGTAAGTTGTTGGAATCCATATTAAATAAAGAAGTAGTCAACCACCTCAACAGAAACAACCTTCTTAGTGACATGCAATATGGTTTCCGCTCTGCAAGATCTACAGCAGATGTGCTAACGGTTATATCACATAGGATTAGTGAATCTCTTGACAAAGGTTTCCTTTCTAAGGTAATTGCTCTTGACATATCAAAGGCCTTCGATAAGGTATGGCATAAGGGCCTACTTCACAAGATTTCCAGCTACGATATTACTGAAAATGTTTTCTCAATCATTAAATCATTTCTCTCTGATAGGTTCATAAGAGTAGTGGTTGATGGGCAGAAATCAGAGGCCCACAGTATTAATGCTGGAGTCCCTCAGGGGTCCATCCTGGGTCCAACTCTCTTTTTGATCTACTTCAATGATCTCTCAAAACACATACTTAAATCATTCGTTGACATCTATGCTGATGACACGACCATCTATGGCAACATGTCAAAGGCCGTAAATGACAAAGCTCTCTCTAATTCTCTCTCCTCTGATCACGTGTGGTACAATGGGGGAAGAAGCGGCTGGTCAATTTTAATGCATCCAAAACCAAGCTTCTATCTTTACATCATCAACGCTCTGATCCCCATCTGGTATCAATTGAAATGGATGGCTCTCGTCTTGGGGAGGCTCCATGTTTTGACAAGCTTCTGGGTTTGACCTTTACACCTGATCTGAAATGGAACACGTACATCAAGTCTGTTGCTGGGAAAATGGTGGGATCCTTCTACCGCTCCAGAAGATATCTCACTACTGATGCAATTCTCTATCTATATAAAAGCCAAGTACGTCCAAGGATGAAGTACTGCTGCCATATCTGGGCAGGAGCTGCTAAAAACAGCCTATCCTGCCTTGACAGAGTACAAAATAGACTTCGTGGTTTGGTGGGGATGCCCTTTATTCTTCCCTGCAACCTCTCTCCCACAGAAGAGACGTTGTGAGCCTGTCTCTGTTTTATCATTATTTTCATGGCAAGTGCTCGTCTGAGCTCCAATCTCTCGTCCCCCCTCGCCAATCTTTCACGAGAAACACCCGTCTGGCTGAAACTACTGTTAATAATTTTTCCTACTCTTTATCTGTGCCTAAATCCAAACGTAGATTCCATGAGCAAAGCTTCTTTCTCACAAGTTCACGATTGTGGAACTCTCTTCCGTTCACATGTTTCCCACCTGACTACAACTTGGACGTCTTCAAGTCCAACATAAACAAACTCCTGACAAACCGCCCCCTTAAGTAAGACACTATCAAAACCCCCAATACTAATGATTACTACCATACTATCTCATTGATTACTGTACACGCAATAACCCTTATCCCTGAGTGGCCTTTGGGCCTTGATAAGTGGTGACCCCCATGTAAAAAAAAATTTTTTTTTAAAAAGTAACCGTTATTAATGGAGATTCGGTAAATTTGTTAATTTATATGGAACGGCTGATCAAAAACTTGTTTACGTTAAACTTGAAGACAACCATATTGTAGTCAGCTGGAAAGCAGAAAAACGGAAGACAATTCCATAGGCGTGCAGTTCTAAGAAAGAAGCTTTGCTCATGGAATCTACGTTTAGGTTTAGGCACAGGTGTTTCTTGTGAAAGTTTGGTGAGGGGGGGGACCATAGAATGGAGCTCAGCCGAGCATTTGCCATGAAAATAACGATAATGCAGAGACAAACTCGCAACATCTCTTCTGTGAGAAAGAGGTTGCAGGGAAGAGAAAAGGACATCCCCCACGAGGCTACAAAGTCTATTTTGTCTGTATTTATTGGCCTTTGAACACTTCTGCTGAAGAGTTAATATTCACAGACATTGGTGGGATTCTGTATGCCATCATCGCTAGAAAACTTTTGCCTTCAGAAGTATTCTCTTGCATATTTTGACCATCCTCTCTGCAAAGATTTCAGGTAATATGGAGACGATCTCTTGTGTAGGAAGCTGTACAATCTGGTAAAAACTTTAAATGCCTTGCTCGTGAATTATGAACCATTGTCTGAGTATAGAACTTCCGGAACACCTTGTTCTTCAAATATTACCTTTATATTTTTTTGACAGCTACTGATGAGGTGGAGTGGAGGCTGTACTGGTCTACTGCAAACAGATAATCCTTTCCAGTGATTGAGAATAAATCTGTGCTGACATATTGCCAAGCAGAGGTTTCATTTTGGTGCACCGATTTGGCAGGAATACTTACCTGATATTTTTAGCAGGTGTGACAAGCACAATGTCATCAATGTCTTTATTCATCCCTACCTATAACTGAACGAGTTCTTAATCTTGTTTTCTCAACTCCTTTATATGATGCATGAAGGTCTTGGCAGAGAGGCTGGTTTTATGATTTTGCTGCTCTTAAGCAAAATACTATTTTGAACCTCAATCTCATTTCTAAAGTTCGTAAATGGTAGGAGGTAGCTTATGCAATCAACTTGATTGGTAAGTCAGCCAGACAATACATTTATAACTTCTTTTTGTAATTGGTCTTGCAACATCTCAACTCTGATGTTCTCTATTCTGGTTGGTGAAAACTTAAAATAAGTCATCACACTGTGGACATGGAGGTCAATTCTTTCAATGTGCTTGCTATATCTAGGTGATACTCGTGATATGGCCTATGATCTGTGTGGTTGGTTATTTTGTGACCCCACACATAATGATGAAATCTCTCCAAGCCAAGTATGATGGCTAACATTTCCTTCTCGATGTTTGAGTATCAAGTCTCTGGGTCTGATAGTGTCTTGCTTGCAAATGAAACTGGCTATACCTGCAGTTGATACATCCACCTGTAACACAATAGATTCCTTTAGGTCAAAATATTGGAGTATTGTATTTCTTCTGATCTCTTCTTTGATTTCCTCAAATAATTTCTGCTGCCACATGAAATCATTTCTTTTAGAGATCAAGTCATGGATGGGTTTAGTCAAGGTTGCAGGTCGTAGTACACCAGTTCTCGCCAGATCACCGAAGTTAAGCAACATTGAGCCTGGCCAGTACCAGATGGGTGACCATTTGGGAAGGCTGGGCGCTGTATGTACCTTCTGGGAAGGTTGGGCATGTGGCCAGCACCCTCACCCCATAAAAAGAACTCAGTCGCTACAAAAGCATCTACAAAGTTGTAGATGGCCTATGCCCCTTAGGGGCTCAAGGCTATGGATAGATGGGCAAGTCGTAGTGAGAATTTGTTTAGGTAATTATACAATCCTCGAGAACTGGTGAGCTATTTTACATCCTTGGGTGCTTGCATTTGGATAATCACCTTTACTTTCTTAGAATTGGGTTTGATACTATGTTTTTAGACAGGTATTTCAGAGGTCTTTATCACAGAGTTGTTTGAGTTAAACTTGCACTTTTTTTCTCTTGTCCTAAGTATTAGTTGATTCAGCACTTCGTTATGATCACTACCATCTCCTTTGAATCCATATACGATTATGTCATCACATATAGAAAGGATATTTTTAAGGTCACCAAAATTCTTTCATGACTGAAATTCATCTTAGGCATATTTTACTCCCATGGGGAACTTGTTAAACATGTATCTATTATATACTGTTATAAATGTCGTAAGTCTTCTTGAATTCTCATCCAGACTTAGGTGCCAGTATTAAGATTTGATTTCAACAGTTGTGAACCATCTTGCATCATTTAGCTCAATGGTGACGTCCTCAAATGTCAGAGTGATGTAGTGTGATTTGTGCACTGCTTTATTTAAGTCACAAAGGTCTAGACAAAGTTTGACCGAACCATTGGTTTTGGTTATACAAACAATTGTATTCACCCATAGTGTTGGTTCTGTCACAGGAAATATTAGTCCAATTCAATTTTTAACTTCTCTTTTAGAGCTATGGAGATTTGTCGAGGTGGGTGTACAACTGATGGTACTTCTGGGTCTACATGATAGTTTCAAAATTTTATTTTTAGCATTATTAGCCATCCAGCTGTGCCGGGATGAAGGGTGGGGGTTCGGCCCTTTTTGAGTGGAGAACCTACATTTCTTTATCTGCTGTGACTGGCATTATCATAATCAACATCATCATTACTATCTAGCAGTCACCTTTCTCCCTACACCAGTCCTGACAAGAGTGAGTGGGTGAAAGAGAGGGCTTTTTGCTTGTTTTGATATTAAACATTAAGTTTTAGATTTTTTTTCTTTTAGAGAAAGAAGTTTCAATTTCATTCCCAATTAATTACAAGGCAACAAGGCCTTACCAACTGGGAAACCATTAGTCTCAAAAGGACCAATGAAGAAACCAGTTATTTTTCTGTAAGAGACAGAAATTAAATTTGCCGGCCTGTCAGACAAGAAGACAAGCAAATTATCGGCACATGTGTTCTCCGGGGAAGGAACTTAAAGAAAGGGACTATCTTGGAAGACAATTCAACCAAAAGTCCCTCCATATAAGAAGCTTTTTATTTTAAAAGGAAAAAAGACCACAACATTAGAACCAGAAGATTCTAGAAGATTGAGAGAGCATCTCTCTAATAAAGACTGAAAGGAAAAGAACATTTAAAAAAACCTTTTTTGTATGTTTCTTGCCTTTCAGGATTTTATATATCAAGTAAGACTGTTTTTTGTATTATTATTTGAAAAGAGACAACAAATATTTTCCTGTTTTAATTTGTTACTATTGTTTGGAAGATAAATTGTTTGGAAGATAAATTTAACTTTGTCATTCCCGTCGATAGAACTAATTCTAGAATAGTCTCTCAATTAGAGACCCTTTTTTGTATGTTCTATTTTTTTTATTTATCTTTTTGCAATTGGTACTTAAGGTTAATTTTTAATCCTTGCTTTGGGAAATAAAAGCAACCAGTATTTTATTTCTTTTTAATAAAGCTTGACTAAACTGATATACTTTTGGGGTCTAGTTTTCATTTGTGCCTTTTGTATTTTGCTTCCCTTTTGTTTATTGCTGCCTTTGCCTTTATTTTTCTGAGTTTTATATATTTACACACTACATAAGATATTTCTCTTTAAATTCCACAAGACTTTGCTTTATTCTTACCCCATTTTATTATATTTGTTACACCAAAAAACGTATTTTGATAATAACACTACAAAATATGTCAACTGGTATATTCACCAGGTAGCCAAACAACGAATAGGAGAATTGATTTATCACATACTTTACTTATGAAACGCCATTACAGGAAAATTAATAAAACTAAGGGCAATAACTCTTCTCTACTTCCGAGTTATACAAAGGGCATAATTACCACAGCAACTCACTGTAAATTTGGTCCTAAATAGTAGCCTTTTACATCAAAGTGTCACTGTACCTTATTTATGGTAAAATAACAGTAAAAAAAAAAGAAAAAAGAAAAAGTAGATTTCATTAAAATAATTATAAACCAGATTAATCTTTCTTTTTTTGTAGATAAATAACTGTCCTAAGCTGTCAATTATTGTCTTTTTTTGTTTAGTCATTTTTTATAAACACATAGAGAGGGAGAGAAAAATAAGAACGAACCTCCTCTTCTTCTTCCCAAATATACTTTTTTATAAAATTGATTCAAGAATATATTTGATGTATTTATTTTATAAATTTTTCGTTATTAAAAAAATATGAATTTATTTAAAATATATTTTGCTTTATTTTTAATTAAAAATTTTGATTAAAAATATGGTTCTTATATATAATTCAATTTAATAATAATAAAAACAAACAAACAAAAAAAAATACAAAAAAGTCGTTATAATGTACTGCAAGAAATTCTGCAGAAATAAGCAAGCTTTTTATTGGACGGTTTCTCCACCCACAGATTTATTTTAACCAATCAAATTGCATGTTATAATTATGCCGAGAACGTTCTCAGTGCCAAATTCCCTTTTCAGACCAGAATCCAGAAAGACATAGAGTTGGACACATATGGATTTCTCACTCGAATCGAGGCAGTGAAAATTACTTGCTGCTTCGAGACATTTTAAATGCCTAAACATGGAGCAGAACATTATCATTGCAATTACCAATGCCCTTAAGTAGAGCAAATTATATTTGCACGCTTGTGCTACAATTTAATGTCTGTCAAATACAAATTTAAGGTCTACGGTTTGATCTGCCTTGTCCGCCATTGGACTGACAGCAAAGGACTCCTCGTGTATGCCCAGCTGGCAGCATCCATCTAGGAAGACACCTCTACATCTCCAACCTGCACACTACTTTATCAGCGGGAATTCTACCCAGCCTTTATCGAAGAAAAACTATTATTCCTTTCGGGGTCGTTACCAGCCCATAGTGGCAGATAGCTGAAGATGACACATATTTCGCAACATGGACCTTTTTTATTTTAATAAAATTTACATTGAAGTCTTAAAGTGAGCTTGTTGTAATTTTCTGTTTGGTTTCCTTCCATTCTGCCGAGAGTAAAAATCTTGTGAGAGAAACTCTCACATCGTTTTTTTTTGTTGCAAAAACTGCGATTTTTTTCTTCCCCCCCCCTCCTATCGTGTTTTTTTTTTTTGCAAAAGTAACGGCTCTCCCCCCCCCCCCACACACACACTAATCGTTTTTTATTTTTGAAAAAGTTGTAATATTTTCTACCCTCTCCTAAATGTCAACGTTTCTTTTGTCGGACTGTTGATTTTTTTTTAATATTGAAGCGTTCTTGAATTTGTAAATTGTAAAAAAAAACCCACTATCCATCTTATTAAATTGTAACGGTTAACAAAGACTATATCCTTTTATTAAATAAATAAATGAATAACTATTTTCCATCTATTTAAATTGTAACTGAGAAAAAAAAAACGTTGTCATCTTATTAAATTGTAACTTGAAAAAAAAAAAAAAAATGTCATTCTTAAATTGTAACTTGAAAAAAAAAAAAAGACATCTTTTTTCCTAATTTTTATTTATTTGCGGACTATTATCCTCATCTTTTCTTAGTTGTTCATGACGTTTTGGCCAACTATTCTTCTGGCCTTCGTCGATGGATAGGAACTCTGAATCTCCTGACTGCGTTCACTGCAATTACTACCTTCCATAGTTGTTGTTGTCTCACCACATTTTTGCCAAGTAAGCCTCTGGTTGGCTTTGGGTAGGATTGAAACCGCTATCTTCAGACAATTCTCACCTGGAACTGTAGAGATCCAACGTCTCTATCAACTGCACCACGGGCCCTGAAGGGCGATCAAGGTTGAATTTTTTAGTCTTATAAATTATCCATCTTCATGTTTATTATCCATCTTCCAAATGGTATATATTATTTAATTGGAATTTATTGAGATGAGTATTATTCATTAATTTTATTTATTGTGGACTATTATTCTCATATTTTCTTAGTTGTTTACCTGACAAAGTCCAGAGGAATAATTAGCCGAAATGTCGTGAAACAACTAAGAAAAGATGAAAATAATAGTCCACAATAAATAAAAATTAATAAATAAAACTCATCTCAATGAATTCCAATTAAATAATATATACCATTCGGTATGGACCCGACCACGGAAGATAATAAATAAATATGAATTTATAAGACCAAAAAAATTCAACCTTGATCACCCTTCAGGGCCCGTGGTGCAGTTGATAGAGACGTTGAATCTCTACGGGTCCAGGTGAGAATTGTCTGAAGATAGCGGTTTCAATCCTACCCAAAGCCGGCCAAAGACTTACTTGGCCGAAACGTGGTGAGACAACAACTACGGAAGGCAGTAATTGCAATTAACGCAGTCAGGAGATTCAGAGTTCCTATCCGTTGCGGTTACAACCTGACGAAGGCCAGAGGAATAGTTGGCCAAAACGTTGTGGAACAACTAAGAAAAGATGAAGATAATAGTCTGCAATAAATTAATAAATAAATAAAACTCATCTCAATAATGAATTCCAATTAAATAATATTTTTTCTTCCTTCATTATTCTAATTCTTTGTGAAGATATTTTTGATATTCATTGATTAAAAAAAAAATCTTTTTATTAGTTATGATTTCAAGTGTTGTCTGTTGCTTAAATGTTGTTTATTTCAAATTAAGGTCCCTGATGGACGAATTTATTATCTCGGCTTGGTGAAGGCCTCACGGTTACCTCCCTTGCATCTTTAATTAGATTTTATTTAGCCGGTTTTGGGTTCCAATTTTCATTTTTTTTCCCTTCTCGACAACTATAGTTTTATGTTGTCGGAAAATTGTAATTTGTAGTTTGTGCCTTTTTTATTATTCCACGTGGGAACAGCCATTTTGATTTTTCATTAATTGGGTTATCAGTAGCATCATGGCTCATTCAAATTTTCTTTCTCAAATAGAAGCAAAGAAATTTCGAATAACGACAACTCTAGCTTGGATGGAAGAAAGGCTAGATGAGAAATTAAAAGAAATTTTTCCCTGGATATTCACAAATGGATGTCTGAGCTGGACGAGCTATTCGACGAGTTAATTTTAAAATCCTCAGTTGAGGAAAGATTCAATATTTGTCGAGATTCAGTGGAATTTGTGGCAAGAGTTAGGGAAAATTTAGCTTGTTTCAAACCTGACCAGGGAAAGTCAAAAGCTATTGTTCCTATCAAAGTGGGGATCTGAAGTCAAATAATTCGAATTTCGTAGCTTCTTTAGAAAATTTAAATTTTGTACTCATAATTTGGATGACGCGGATAAATTACTCTTATTAAAATTTAAATTGACGGGAAAGGCATTCGATCTCGTATCCAGTTTAGATATAAACCCTGAAAATTACGAGCAGGCCTTGACTTGTTTGAAGGGGAAATTTTTAAATCCATCTTTAATTATGAATCAAATTTTTGAGGATATTATTCCTCGACCAGAGCAATTTTTATTGATTAAAGACCTTAAAATTCTTCTCAAGTGCATTAAGCTTGAATTGACTGAGATGGACAAGTCCTTTAGTACAGATATTTTTCAGATAATTCTACATCTGGAATTATGGTTGCGTACATTCTGTTCGCTAAATTTACGAACAGCATGCGTAGAGAGCTAATGAACAAATCTAACGAATGTTTCCCCTCTCTTTCTTCCATCATGTCATACACCTTCGACATTTTGGATATATTGATGGCATCACCATTAGTTGTGCCGAGGCAGGAAAATAGCCCGCCAAAAATGTTGGCTTCTTCTTCAGATTCAAAATTTAATATGGTGAAGAGTTCCGAGCCTAAACAGATTAATTCAAAAAAGAGTAATAATAACTCTAAGTCTCTCATTAATAATGGCAAGATTAATAAATTTTGTAAATTATGTAGGGTTACTGATCACCCGACTAAAATTTGTTCCAAATATCGAGACTTTGACTCAAAAATTATAAGATCCAAAGAACTCAAATTATGTATCAGGTGCCTCGGTGAGCACTCTGAGGCTGTTTGCAAGGGGATTATCCTTGCGCCATTTCTGGCTTTAAGAACCATTTTTCTATTATGTGCCCCGAAAGTCCCAAATCTTTTGTGAGATGTACATCATTATCGGGACAGGAAAAATGTATATTTCCTGTATTCAAAATATCAATGAAGGCGAAAAGGTACCCAGTCTATTTTTACTGTCTTTTGGATATTGGTAGACAGAAATCCTTCTTTCCTGATGTAATACTAAACCGTTTAAGTCCCGGGAATAAATTAAAACCTGGGATGGTGGAAATGCCTGTTAATACTCTTGTGGGGACTAATTCTTTAAAACTTAGGGAACTGGAAGTGTCTCTTAAATTAGGACATCAGGGTTCCTTTCCTTTTTCTGCCTTGTTTGTAGATGATTTGAGGTTAAAATTTCAAGTGGACAAATTTGATAAGATCACGTCAAAATTGACTAAAGAGGGTTTTCGTCTTTGTTCTGGATACTCTGAATTGAATGGGTCTGCTATTCACGGCATAATTGGCCTGGACCTTATTCCACGGATAGATAATCTCCGATTAATTAAATGTTTGGGAGGTTCTGCATGGAAACTCCCCAAGTACATAATTCCCTTCGGTGAGGGGTCTAAACTTTTGAATTTCAATGCAAAGGTTAAGGAAGAGTTACTGGCCTTTGATCAAGCTATTAAAGCACTACCTACATGCCATTCTTACTTAATTGATAGCGTGTTAAATCCTGTAGCTACTTACGAAGATACGCTTCAAACCTTTTTCAACAATTCTGCTGTCGAATGTGGAGTGGAAAGGTTTTTATCCCTAGACTCCAGTTGTATTAATGAAACAAAAAAATTGTCTTCTCTTGATGAAGAAAAAATAAACGTCTTCAAGGAGGCTATAATTCTTAGGGACGGCAAATATTATGCTGATCTATCATGGGATCCTGAGAAGCTTCCTAAGGTAGAATCCAACTATGTGCCCTCACTGCGAATAATGCATAGAGTGGCCCAGTCCTTAGAAGGTAAAAGACTGTATGATGATTATATGCAAGTCTTCAAGGAGTATCAAGACTGCAGGATTATTGAATCCTTCTCTGTTCCACATGAAGCATAAGGGTGGTACTTCGATTAATGATGCAGCTTATTTGGGCATCAATTTAACAGCACAATTGCTAGATATTTTACTAGCTTTCAGAAAAGAGAAGTATGTTCTCTTGGGCGATTTACGCAAAGCATTTTTACAAATGCGATTGAAATCTATCCAAGATAAAAATAGATTTTGTTTTTTCTCAACGTGGACAATAAATTGTGCGCCTACAGATTCAATACGATTATATTTGGTTTTAATGTCAGACGTTTTATACTGAGTTTTATACTGAGTTTTATACTCAAGTATCATGTCAAAAAATATGAGGCAGATTTAACCTTGTACACGATTTCCAAAAGCTTCTATGTTGACAATTTGGTCACTACTAGTAGTGACAGTGATTCATTGATTTCTGCATATAGCAATGTCCATGACAGACTAAGGGAGGCAGGTTTTGAGCTCCAATCCTACAATTCCAACTGCATAAACTTACAAGGAAAAATGATGGAAGATGGTACTATTACATCTTCTTCCCCCACCTATGAAAAGGTGCTGGAGTACTAATATTCTCCTCAAAGGGGCTCCTTTAAAATTGCTCCCACAGTAATAGGCGACAGTGCCAATACTAAACGTGGGATATTATCTCAAGTTTCGAGTGTTTATGATCCACTATCATTGCTTCTTCCTGTCACTATGCAGGGGAAGATCATTATCAGCCAACTATGGAAAAATAACTTATCTTGGGATAAGCAAATCCCTGAAGAATTTATCAGTTCGTGGCAAGCACATGCCAAAGAGTTGAACAGTATATGGGATTTTGAATTTCCCATATGTATACTCCTGGAGGACTGCCCAATGGAAATTATCTGCTTTTGCGATGCTTTTAAGCACGTTTGCAGGTTTTCCGTGTATGCCAAGCAAGGGGCTCAGTGTTCTTTGATATTTGCCAAGGCTAAGGTGGCTCCATATTGGAATTGTTGGCTATATTTCTAGCCCTTAAAGTTATTCTGCAGGTTTTGGAGGCTCTAATGCCTATCAATATCAAATCATTTTTTCTTCTGACTGATGTACAAGTAGCCCTGTCGTGGGTTTTAAATGGAAAAGCTTCAAAAAAGAATATTTTTGTGGAAAATTGTGTATCAGATATAAACAAAGCTATTGAGGAGGTTAAATGTGGTAACCCCTAAATTCAAATATGTTTCTTTGCCGGACAATCCAGTGGATCTTCTAATCGAAGGCTTTAATCTAAGTTTGAACAGTTGTTCAACTTTTGGATCTGCAGACCAGATTGGCTTAATCAAGTTGACATCTGCTGGCCCATATCTCCCTTACCCTGTCTTAATGACAATAAAAAAAACAATTGTAACATGTATGTTCTCGGATGAAGCTGATTCAAACGAAAGTCGTTTACCAATTAAAATATCTGATTTCTCCACATTAACTAAGGCGATTAATGCCTTAGAAAAAGTTTTTAGATTCAGTAACAAATTACGACACCGAAAGACTGACACCGTTAAAAGAGTTAAATTGTTGCTTTTTTCTCATATGCAAAATGAAACTTTCCCTCGGAATTGGCTTATTTGAAGCAGCTCACAAATAAAGTTGCACCCCTAGAGTGACGGCCCTTGGCTTATTTCTGGATAAGGATAGACTGATGCGGACTCAAGGACGCATTCAGAACTCCAATGTTTTTCCATATGATGTAAAATTTCCTATACTGTTAAGAAAAAATAGTCACCTGACCAAATTGGTCATTATTGAATCTCACTTGAATTGTTGTCATATGGGAGCAAGTTCTACCCTTAGTAAATTAAGGCTATCTGGTTTTTGGCTCTCCTAGGGGAGACAAGCAGCGAAATCTGTTCTCTGTAGCTGTATCATATGTAGGAGAATCAATTCCCTACCATACACATTTATTTCAGCTTCAGATAGAAGCCTTGATATTTTGACCCCGAATCATTTTTTTTTTTTAGACGAGATATCATCCCTACCTGCTTATCAATAATTGTGGTTCAGAGGATCTTTTTTTTTTTTACACAGTGATCACCACTTATCAAGGCCCGGAAGCCACTCAGGGATAAGGGTTATTGCAAGTACATTACGTTAGTGTGGAGATTTGATGAAGTGCTTACTTAAGGGGGGGGGGCGGTTCATTAGGAATTTGTTAACATTGGACTTGAACACATCCAAGTTGTAGTCCGGTGGGAAGCAGGCAGACGGAACAGAGTTCCACAGGCGTGCAGTTCTAAGAAAGAAGCTTTGTTCATGGAATCTACGTTTTGATCTAGGCACAGATAAAGAGTGGGGGAAATTTTTCACAGTGGATTCGGCTAGACGGGTGTTTTTCGTGAAAGATTGGCGAGGGGGGACCAGAGATTGGAGTTCAGACGAGCACCTGCCATGGAAATAATGATAAAACAAGGATAGGCTCGCAACGCCTCTTCTGTGGGAGAGAGGTTGCAGGGTAGAGAAAAGGGCATCCCCCACTAAGCCACAAAGTCTATTTTGTACTCTGTCAAGGCAGGATAGGCTGTTTTTTGCAGCTCCTGTCCAGATATGGCAACAGTATTCCATCCTTGGACGTACTTGGCTTTTATATAGATAGAGAATTGCATCAGTAGTGAGATATCTTCTGGAGCGGTAGAAGGATCCCACCATCTTTCCAGCGACCTTGGCAACAGACATGATGTACATGTTCCATTTCAGATCAGGAGTAAAGGTCAAACCCAGAAGCTTGTCAAAACACGGGGCCTCACCCAGACGAGAACCATCCATCACAATTGATGCCAGATGGGGATCAGAGCGTTGATGATGTAAGGATAGGAGTTTGGTTTTGGATGCATTAAAGGTAACCAGCCACGTCTTCCCCCACTAAACCACGCGCTCGAGATCAGAGGAGAGAGAATCAGAGAGAACTTTGTCATTTGCAGCGTTTGATGTGTTACTGTAGATGGTCGTGTCACCAGCATAGATGTCAACGAATGATTTAAGTATGTGTTTAGGGAGGTCATTGATGTAGATCAGGAAGAGAGTTGGGCCTAGGATTGACCCCTGAGGGATCTTTCCCCAGAACCTCTCAATAGAAATATGCTCTTGCATTCCCTTGAACTGAGGGATGAATTTGTCAGTAAATTTAGACGTATTTGGCACAATGATCACTTGCTCTCAATTAGAGAAGTAGACACCAACATTAAAGATGAAGACCCTCCGAAGGTCTCGGAGGGTGAAATTTTCTTATCAAATCTCTGAATAAGTCCTGACCTTTCTGGGGTTTGGGCACGGTAATAAAATTATTGGTCGGTAATGACCATAAGGTCCGCTCGGCTTCAGTTTTGAAGGACGGGTGTGTTCAAGTTCATTCTTTAAAAAATATTTATCCTCTAGAGGTTGTTGCGACCAGGATATAAATGCCCTAACTCGCTACAAGAAAAAAATAATGAAACGAATTGAATGAAGGAAACAAAGAACTCAAATGCTGGAATAAAATAAACATGTTTATTTTCTATTGAGAAATGAAAGTCTTGGGTGTACACGTGTTCATTCGCCGTTGACGGCTACGCGCGTGGAAGGAAAGGGGAATGCAATAGAGAAACGCGAAGTGGCAAGCTGGCCTGTAGAAAGAGAGGGTTAAGCTCAGTAGAGAGTCGTGCACATGTCTGTGTTGAGGGACCGAAGCCGAAGGGGAGATAGAGTGAGAAAGTCAATCCAGTTCATGGAGAGAGAAAGCGTATAAAGTGTGAGGGCGCTTATCCCACATTGCAGTAGCAGGGAAAGTGATGTTAGGGTGCGCGGTTAATTCGTCGATTCAACAGGTCGAACGCTGGTCCGGACGAAAAAAGGGAAGTTGACAGGTTTTGTTGTCTTTTATACTGGAGTTAGTGTTCTGACTGCGCATGTCTGGCTTTCACTTTAAAGGAAGTGACGTCACAGCTCGAGTGTGTGTGTGTGTGTGTGTGCACATTAGCGTGTGTGTGTGTGTGTGTGTGTATGCGCATGAATGTGAGTGTGTGTATGAGGATGTGTATATGCGTGCATGTGTGTGTGTGCGTATGTGAAGAAAAGCATGTTCGAACAAGGTAAAACACAATTCTGAATCTGCAAACGGGGTCGCTGACTTAAGTTAAAGTCACTTTTTCTTATCATTGATAATTTCTCTAGTTAGACTAGAATGACTTGTTATAAATTTGAATTTGGCAGCAAATGTTATGTAATGAATGGCTGGAACCATCATACATAACTGAAAAGAAAAAACTTTAATAAAAGATTTAAAAGAGTGGGCATCGAATAATCGATTGTCTACCTGTTGAAAAGAGGAAGGGCTTACGTCATAAACAGAGAAATCGGACGACGATTTTTTTGTTTACAAAACAAATAAACGTGACATTCCTCGTAAGCTCTGGAATTACAGATATTGGCATGAGTGGGTAATTCACGTGCCGCTGTGTGAAGACAAAATCGAATGATTTTTTGAGGTCAAAACGTGACTTAAGAACACATGTATCAACCGATTGACAGAACGCGTGGATAGAAAAAACAGAGGGACAAAATGCCAATAAAAACGGTGAATCAGCAGAGCAGAGCAGATAGAGCAGAGAGAGAGAGAAACACGGCATGTGTTGTTGAAGACCGTATTGTCGAAGCGTCATTTTTCCCTCCTCGGAGCACTGTGAGAAAAACTGCTAACTGTGAACTTCAGAACCACCAAAAGAAAAAAGACGATCTGTTTTAAATTGTAACTATATTGTAAAATATAATTTTATACAAAAACAAACACAATTGTGACTTACGTCTTTTAATGCATGTTTTTAAGTTACAGCTGATCGTTCTAAGTCGTCAACCGCTTTATTTTCAGGTTCAACGTTGTTATGACATTTTTGACAATTGACGAGAGGCAAGATAAAGAAAAAGTGCCAGTCTAAGGTGAGATAACTCACTAGTCTTAACTCGTTGTCATCACAACCGCTTAGTAAACAAGTGAACCTACGGACGATCGACGTAACTAAAACTGCTATGTACCGCAGCCAGGGAGTCCTACGCACTATTACGATTTCCCAACCTGGGAGCCACACAATAATACAACACAAACACACACATTGAATTCATTGCTGTTATTTGCATTAATGTTAAGTCCTTCGGAACAAAATTCTTACCCGTCACTTATTGACAGTTTTTTAAAAGTACATCATTATCTTGTTTAAAAAAGTAATAATTATCCATTACTTTTTCTTCCTTTCCTTGGTAGTGTGTAAGAAATTCTGCAGAAATAAGCAAGCTTTTTATTGGACGGTTTCTCCACCCACAGATTTATTTTAACCAATCAAATTGCATGTTATAACTAACTGCTGAGAATGTTCTCGGCGCCAAATTCCCTTTTCAGACCAGAATCCAGAAAGACGTAGAGTTGGACGCACGTGGATTTCTCACTCGAATTGAGGTAGCGAAAATTACTTGCTGCTTCGAGACATTTTAAATGCCTAAACGTGGAGCAGAATATTATCATTGCAATTACCAATGCCCTTAAGTAGGGCGAATTTATATTTGCATGCTGGTGTTAATATTTAATGTCTGTCAAAGACAAATTTAAGGTCTACGGTTTGAACTGCCTTGTTCACCATTGGACTGACAGTGTAGAGGACTAGGATATATAAATCCTAATCCTGTTACAAAAAAAAATAATGAAACGAATGGAAATGAAGAAAACAAAGACTGAATTGCTGAATAAGATAAACATGTCGTTTATTTACTGTTGAAAGAATGAATGTTTTAGATATAACATGTGTTCATGTCTGCGCGGGTGTAACCATCGTTTGTTGCGGGACTGGTGGTGTAGAAAGAAAAGGAAATGTGTGTTCATCTCATGTTCGGGTCACTATCGTTTGTTCGCGCGTGGGAAGAGAAGTGAGTAATATAGTAGAAATGAGAATGATAGTCCAACGTTTAGACAAAGACAAAGGATAGAGGGTTGACATCAGTTAGCAGTCAGCTACGTGAAGGTATTCTCAGGGACAAGTTGTATATATAGAGAGAGAAAGAGTGAGAATGTCAATCCAGTTCATGGAGAGAGAAAGCGTATAAATTGTACGTACTGTTTGTTAGCTTTTTGCCCCACATAGTAGCAAGTGGCGTGAGGTACGCGCATGCGCGCGCCTGCCAAAAAGCCATGCTGTTGGTCCATAGACCACCCAGCTCGAAAGCTGGTCTGAAAAGGGAGAAGCTGCTTATTGCTCTTTCTTTTATAGGTGTTTCCGCTGGTCTTTTGCACATGTATGGATTTCCTTTGAAAGGGGAAGTGACGTCGCCCATGTTTTTTTTTTTTTTATTCAATTTTTACCCCAAACAAGGCACAGTGCCACTTTGAAGCAGGGGGCTACTATTAGGGACTTAATTAGCGGGGTCATTATGAAGGGAGATGAGTAGAAAGATGTTTGTTAACATTACACTTGAACTTCTGCATATCATTGCAGTTGGGAAAGCAGAATCCCGGAAGGGAGTTCCAAAGACCCGCAGTTCTGGGGAAGAAACTATTAGAGTAAAAGGATTTCTTGCACTTAGGGATCTCTTCTGTAAAGGGATGAGACTTAGTAGCTTGTTCGGTTTGTCGGGGGTAATTACGTCGGGGAGGTACAAGTGTTTGCAGTTCGTCAGAGCATTCACCATTAAAGTATTTGTAGAACAGGCAGAGGGATGCAACATCTCGTCGATGGGACAGAGGCTGAAGCCTAGATGACAGTTCAGGACCTATCAGGTTGGCGACTCTCTTTTGAACCCTGTCCAGGAGCGAGAGACAAGCAGCAGATGCACCAGCCCAGATGTGACAACAGTACTCCATACATGGGCGAATGGTTGCCTTATAGAGGTATAGAATACTGTCATGTGTGCGTACATGTGCGTATATGTGAGTACATGTGTGTATGCTAGCATGAATACACGTGAATGTGAGTGTATGTACGCGAACGTGAATATATGTACGTGTGTGGACGTGCGCGCATATGTTTGTGTGCGCGTGTGTATATGACATGTAATGTGGCTTGAGATGTGAACGCGTGTTTTTATGTGAGACTAGAAAAGGCTTGCGCAACAGCAAAGGACTCTTCGTGTATGCCCAACTAGCAGCATCCATCTAGGAAGACACCTCTACATCTCCAACCTGGGCATTACTTTGTCAGCGGGAATTCTACCCAGCCTTTATCGAAGAAAAACTATTATTCTTTTCGGGGTCGTTACCAGCCCATAGTGGCAGATAGCTGAAGATGACACATCTTTCGCAACATGGACCTTTTTTTACTTGAATAAAATTTACATTGAAGTCTTAAAGTGAGCTTGTTGTAATTTTCTGTTTGGTTTTCTTCTATTCTGCCAGGGGCAAAAACCTTGTGAGAGAAAATCTCACAGTACATTGTACTGGTTACAGAACGAATATGTCATATTCCAAAATCACGTAAATTTATCAAGTATTTTTTTTTTAACTAAAAAAAAAAATCAAATTTTATGACGAAGTGAAAGATTATTTTTTGATCCGCCAATTTTTATAAATAAGAAGAGACAACTCAATCATGATTTATATGAGCCTTGTGATGAATATAATTTAATCTTAAAACCGCTAAAAATCATAAAAAATAATTTTCTTGAAAATAAAATAAAACTACTTGATCAAGTCACGTGATTTTTGGAATGCGATATGTTCGTTCAATGACGAGTACAGTTTTTTGTGTATTTTTTTTTTTTAGTTAAGTAGAATTAAATACAAACCAAAAATTGTAATTAAATAAATTTTTTTTCATTTTCAGCTAGAAATTTAATTTATTAAAAGTTAAATTAAATAAAAATATTATTAATTGGCATTTGTTGATTAAAGTTGTTTATTTTGTTACTAGGTAGCACGAAAGTCCGCTGCAGTTAAATATGATTAGAATAAAAGAACGGGGGAAAAGGAAGAGTAGGAGAATTAAAGGAAGACGAAAAAAAAAAAAAAAAAAAGGAGGGAAATTATAGAAAAGATAAAAGCGAGAGAGGTTTAATGATTTCGAAGCAAACTCATTAACTATAACCTTTTTTCCAGAAATGTAACGAAAATAAGTTGATCAAATATAAATAAATAAGAGACGTTTTAATAACTCATTTAAAATCTAAAAATTTGAAGTGAAAAAAAATTATATTAAATAACTAAAGCTCAAAACAAAATAATAAGGACACGATTTTAGTTAAATATTTTTTTATACATAAACAGGCAAAATGGTGGCAAAAGTCGAAATATTTTCAACATTATATTATAAAAACAAAAAAAATGATCAATTTTTAAAGATCTTATTTAAACAAAGTACCAGCAGATATCTTAGACTCTAATTTTCCACGTTCTAAGTTTTACTGTTTAGTGTTCGGTGAACACTTCAGTGAACTGCTGTTCACTGAACACTTCAAATATTCGAAAGAGCTGAGAACTTGAAGGGAAACCCGAACCCCTTGCTAAAAATTGAGCTAATACTATTTTAAAAATAATATCTAAATATTGAACTTTTTAATGTATTGTGCATAATTTAGAGAAAGAAATATATCGGTGTAAGTAAATTAAATATTTCGTACCGGTAAACTAAAAAAAGTAGACGCCTCACCCCCCAAAAAAGTTGGTAAAGGAGATTTGAAAAGTTATAAAATAAATAAATAAATGAATAAAAGCCATTTCCCAGAGATCTAAAGTCGATCTATCATCGCCGGTCGGTGTCTGATCGGCGCAGTTCAACAACACAACATAAGACAGAACTGTTCGGTGCACATTTGCGGATAACTAGCCGGCTCTCAGTTTTGCAAGGCCACTAAATTTTTTTTTTTTTTTACATACAGAGCCTGGTATTTCCAAATGTTCACCCATTTAATTATATTTACACGCCCCCCCTTTTAATTGTAGGCAGACATAAGGTTAGTTTGACGTGAGGGAATCCAGCATCCTCCAAAAAGAGTGCACTTTAAGTGCGTTCAAAATGTCCCGTGACTAGACCCGTCCCGTCAGTATTCCCCAGTAGGAGGAACCAGACGACCGGCGCATGATGAGAAGGTTATGCCTGGGAGAATGATCCTCTTACACTAAACAGAGCCATAAATTTTTACAGAGCCATAATTCAGGCTCCACATTGTTTGGTCAGTATTTAACTGGGTGACCAGACCAGGCTACCAGTACCAGTACCACCACTGACCATTTTAAGAGAAGTATTACTATTAGATTTTTTTTCTTTATGCAAAATCTTAGTAAAATAAAGGTTTGGTTATAAAAAATGGTACTCATGCACTTATTGATCCGTGCTTAAATAATAACGTTATTATTTAAAAAGCCATTCTTAACATGGGGAGTGGAGGGTGTTTTGTACATATTCTGTACTTTAACCTTACAATTGAATAAAAAAACATAAAACTTTAATTAAACTTGGGAATACGATTTAAAAAATAGCGCGGATCAGTAAGTGCATTAGCACCATAAAAATTAAGAAAAATAAATAGTATAAATAATTTGATTTAAAAAAGAAAAAAAAAAGCAGGAAATAAGGCTAACAAATGGGGGGGGGGGGGTCCTGAGTGATGGAGGGAGGAGCGGTGTTATTGACGAAGTGGGAGGAATGTGTGTTTGGGCGAGCATCTCCCGCCATATTTCCCTTGTTAGTCTGCAGCGATCGTCGGAGTTGCAGCCGAGTCGAGGTCTTCTCGTTTTTCTTTTTTTTCTGTACATAGAGATAGATATATAGATAGATATATATCTTTCTTGGCGGACCTTCTTAAAATAAAAAAAAAAACATACCGGCAACAAAATCGGATCATGGCTAATTTAAAGGTGGACAAGGAAGCCTTTTTTAGGCGCATGAAGAAGTTTTACAATGCCTGGGAGGTAAGAAAAAGAAAAAAAGTTCCATTTATTAATATATACATACATACATACATACATACATATATAAATTAAAATTGATTCGTTAAAAATGATTAATTTTTTTTTAATTTTCAAAGTTAGAGTTTTGTGTTATTTTAAAGTGATATTACGAAAAAACAAAATGATAAATTTTATTTTTTATATCCATCGAAATTTCTCTATAAAAGTAAATTTAATATCTTTAAGTAAAATTACGATCTAAAAAAACTAAGGAGTTGGGAGTTTTTCACTAATATAAAGAAAATAGATATTCATTATTAAATTTGTAAATGAATATTAAAATTCAAAATCTTATGAGGTTATTACGATGGTTTAAAAACGAAAATTAAAAAAAAAAAAATTGCTTATGCACTTACCGCGCAATTTTTAAATAGTACTTTCAAGTTAAAGTCAAATTTTACTATATCTTCTTTTATCAAATTGTTGGGTGAAAGTACAGAATAGTTACAAAACACCCTCTCGTTCCCATGCACAATAAGTGCACAAGTACGAAAATATTTAAAAGAATTTGAATACATATCTGATTTTCTCAGATAGACCTGCAAAAATGTTACGTAAATTAATTCCTTTTTACTGTTTATTCATGAATTAATCCAATTTATTTGGTACAATGCCTTAATAGAAAATTTCTTTGGAAAGTATATTGCTCTAATCGAAAAAAAAAAATGATTATTGTAATTTTAAAATTTTTATTGCTAATAAATTACTTAAAGTTTTATTCTTAAATTACTTAACATAATAACATATTTAATATTGATCAACTTCTTATTCGCGTCCCCGAAGAAAACGTGCGAACCGAATGGCCATGTGATTTTTCCCTTTCACAAGCGAATAACGTTCCTTAGAGGAAACAAGAAAGCACATGGCTGCCACCTCGTCTTTAGTTCTCTTGTTGATATAGTTTGGTTGCAATTCGATGGAGAATTCCATTCGCGTTTCTTTTATCAAAATATCGATTGTTATCCCCAAGTTTCGCTTGTTTATATATATATATATATATATATATATATATATATATATATATAATTATATTTTAATGGTACTTAGGGTTTCTGAGCGTTCTGCTTCACGATGGATACACCGGAATAGTTTTCTGATTAGTGCTTGCCAGGTTTTTAATTTTCTATAATTCTGGAAAAAAAAAAAAAAAGCAAACAAAACAGCAAAGCTCGATTGCTTATTTTAAAACGTAAACATTAATCAGAAGTGACTTTTCCAGGGCATTCACTGTGAAGCATAACGACCAGAAACCGCAAGACCACACGGAACTTTGGAATAACCGATTGTTTTTTTTCTACTTATTTAAATACAACCCCATCATTTCATTAACCTTTCTATGGATATATTGTTGGTGCTTCTACGCAATTTGAACCGAACGAAATCAGTTTTTCTTGTAGTGAACGTTTGGTTCAAATTCTGTAGAAGTACCGCATGTATATTTCTTATAATATTTACGCATATTTTTTGTGGTATTTTTTAATGGGAATCGTTCGAGACAAGGCCTGATTTTTTTTTTTTTTTTTTTTACGTCAACAATACTGAATAAAGTTTATTCTCACGCTGTCAGAAATAAAAATGAGATTTTAGGTTTGTGTTGCCTCGTTGCGACTTAAATTTAAAACCTGATTTACACATAGTATAGAAGGTGCTAGTGCACTTACTGATCCGCGCTATTTTTTAAATCGTATTTCCAAGTTTAAAGTTTTTTTTTTTTTTATTCAATTGTAAGGTTAAAGTAAAGAATAGGTACAAAACACCCTCCCCATGTTAAGAATGGCTTTTTAAATAACGTTATTATTTCAGCACGGATCAATAAGTGCACCACTGCACTGCCACTGCACTAGTACTGTTTAGAAAAAAACAAACAAAAAAAAAAAAACAAATAACCATTTTAAAAAATTTTTATTAACAAAATGGTCCCCATTAATTGATTTTCTCCCATATATATCGGTATCCCCAAGTTTCGCGTGTTTTTTTAACTTCCGGTTTCTACTGATCGTTCTGTTTCATGATGAATGCCACGGAAAAGGCCCTTCTGAATAATGTGTACCAGTTTAAGAATATTGTTATCCTGCAAAAACAAAAAATAAAAACGGCCTAGTTAGTTTGCCTATTTTAAAACTGGTAAAATTAATTAGAAAGGATTTTTCTAAGACATTTGTTGTGGAGTTGTGATCAGCAGAAACCGGAAATATAAAAAACACGCGGAACTTTGGGATAAACTGAGATTAGAATCGGGGACAGATTGATCGAAAAAGCGACTTAAAATTGTATATTTTTTTCGTATTTGCAAGATTATGGCTGAACGTTTTGAAGTTAAAACGTGTTAAAAAACTTCGCATTCGCTTTTTTAATAACTCCTTTTTTGCCGCCGTTTTGGAAAAACAGCGATAATACTTCATTGACTGTTTGGTTATAGTCAAGATTGTCTGTTCTTTTGACTTCCGGTTTCTGTTGTTCATTTGGATGATAAAGCAAACAAGAAAGCCATTCTTAGCATGGGGAAGGGGGTATATTAATGTTATTTTAGTATAGACAACAAACCGAAAAAGTAGTAAAAAAAAAGTCTTAATTTTTGGTGCTTTAACTTAGTTTAAAGCGTTTATTCAATTCGAAACAAAAGTAGTGCCGAGTTAACAACACGGGACGGTTATCTTGAGTCTCGATAATCGCTTAAAACTAAATAAAAAAAATAATAAATTTACTTCAAGACTCCAAAGATGACCGGTTAATTTCTGCCACCTTGTTCTAACTTAGCAACTTGACACTATTTACGTTTCAAGCGTAAAAAAAAAAAAAAAAAAAAAAAAAAAAAGCTTTAAAATAAGTTTAAAACCCTAAAATCCATCTATTTGGGTAGCCTTTGGTAACATTCGTTTCGGTAAATTTTCAGATTAGGTCCACCTCAACAATATTCTTTTAAATGACGACTTTTAGAGGGTTTCGGCTATGCTGAATTCGAGAATCGCATTGAAAATTTGCAAAAATAAGTATTTATCGAAATATAAAAAGTTGTATTATGCATTGTATTCTTTGTCAGCCATTTTTACGCGCGTGCGGGCTATAAACAAATCTACTCATCTAGGACTGACACTGCACGCGCGTAAAAAAGATACAATGCAAAATACAACTTTTTATATCTCGATAACTAATTATTTCTGCAAAATTTCAATGCAATTTTCGTATTCAGCATAGTCGGAAACCTATAAAAGTTGTCATTTAAAAGAAAATTCTGGAGGTGGACCTAATCTAAAAGAATACCTTCGTTTCTTTATCCCTTTTTCGTTTTGTTAATGAATGAACGAAAATTCTTATTTTTTTGTGGTAAAAGTAACCAGTTAAAAAAAAATATTACTTTGTTTCTAAAATAATAATAAAAAAAAAAACTGATCTTTCTGTTGAGGGGGCGGGGATTGAAAGACCGCATAGATAAAAGAAACGGGGGGGGGGGGGGCTATGCCATTTGATATGACACCGGTCAGCTAATACCACGTGACCTAAATAGGATCTCCTTTGTACACTGTTTCGTACGTTTTTTTTTTTTTTTTTTTACTCTTCACCCCCAAAAAGGCATATTACCACTTGCACGTACGATGCTATGAATTGGGACCATGCACAAGAAAGATTAAGATGTTAGTTTACATACATTTAAAGTTCTGCATATCTGTACAGTTTGGGAAACAGATGGCAGGAAGGGAATTCCAAAGTCTAGCTGTTCTAGGGAAGAAGCTATTTGAGTAGAAAGCTTCCTGACATTTAGGAACCTCAACAGTGAAGGGGTGTGATTTTGTTGCTAAGCGAGTTTGTCGGGATATGTACGTCGAGGGGAGGAGCATAAGTGCAACAAGTTCATCAGAACACATTCCATTAAAATACTTAAACACAGATGCAATATTTTGGCGATGGGACAGGGGTTGGAGCTTAGTTAACAAAATGAGATCTATTAGATTGGAGACTCTTTTTTTTTTTGCGGGGGGGCACGATCAAAGGAGGAGAGACTAGTGGTAGATGTACCAACCCGGATGTGGCAACAATACTCCATACATGGGCGAATGGTGGCCTTAAAGAGGTACAGGATACTCTCAGATGTGAACAGTTTTGTTGCAGACTTTGGAAAATACAGGGGCTAGCTCAGCTGAACATTTCTAAATTAGTATAGCAGGGATGAGATCAGACCCACACGTGAGAAGAGGGTGTGATTTTTAGATCCTCAATTGTGGCTTCTGTCCATATAGGGAAATTTGTGAGAGAATTGTTTGTTGGTTCTAAGGTTGGAGGGGAATCGCTGGCAAGCAGTTCTGCCTTCTTGGTTGCCATGCATTCAACCTTCTGGTTGCCGGATAGTGGGGGAATTACTGATTGCCCTTTATTCACTATACTACTATAAATTTTCCAGAAATCATGAATTCTTATCTTCTGTGATTCTATGCATTCCCTGTTTTTTTTTTTTTTTTTTTTTTTTTCAGCATGCCTTCTTTTGGCTGTAGGTATTTTTCTCCTACACTGATTTCTAGCATTTATAAATTTTTGCCTATTTGTATTTAACTTGACGTACAAACCAGCGGAATGCATGCTGTCTTTGTGCAATGACAGCTACACAATGTAGTGAACCATAAGCGTGAGTGGGGCTTGCTATAGTACTTCCATGCGGAGACACATGCTTCAATGCCCGATTTGCACCATTCAGTTGTCTTGTTGACATACTGTTCAGCAGGGAGAGAGAAGATATTGGTCCATGAGGCATCTCTCATATATGTTCTCTGATGGCTTCCCAGTCAGCCATTTTGTAGTACCTTGTTGTTTTGAGCAATGGCTCCTGATGTCTACTCCCTGATATCTCTAGGTGGTCTGCATTTCCAGGTGAACTGTGGGCTTTAGTTACACAATCCTCAGCTACTGTGGTAAAGAATAGGTCTAGAAGTGAAGCTTGCTGGTGATCATAATCTGGGAGTCGGGTTGGGAACATGACTGTCTGTGTGAAGGAATGGGCAAAATAGAAGCTATAAGTAGAGTGTCAGCTGCATCTGTGCAACCTGAGAAACCAAGCCAATTTTTATGGTGGACATTAAAGTCACTAAACACGTCTATTTGAGCGTTGCTATCTAAGGAGAGTGCTACATCCATACTATCAGAGACATGATTGATTAGGGTACAGTACTGACTTGAGGAAGAACGGTGGAGAAAATATAAGTAACTAATGCAGTGATGAAAGGCTAGTTGAAAACACATAAAGGCCTTGCCATCTGATTCAAGGTATTGCTCTCTAGTTAGGAGGAGGGTGTTCAAATATAGACTCCAAGCCTGTGCATATATCTATCAATCTTTACAGCAGAGAGGGAGGTATCTTGTCATGTTAAAGTAGTTAGAGGGGATTGAGGAGTGTAGGTTTATTTCCGTCAATGCTAAGCTATCCAGGAAGTTTACTAAGACTACATCATTTAGTTATGTGAGCATCAAGAAAAGAGGCGAATTGGTTTTCTGGTTTGATCGTGGTATTTGTTGGGGTTTTCATTATGGTTTTGTTTAATTTTGTGTTATGCAACATAGACCAGTTTTGACGCCGAGTGTACACACACAATAGATGCATAAGCAGAGTCCTGAAATGTTTCTTTTTGACTTTTGCTTTCTGCTTAGCAGAAGTTTGACCAGTGTATACTGAGAAAAACTCCTTTTATTAGAAAATATTAAAAAAATTAACATGAAGACTAAAAAATAGTTTTAAAACAAAATTTAAAAGTAAGACTATTTTTTATGTAAAATAGATTTTTAAATAGAAAGTGAAAGAAAAAAAAAAGGAATAATATTTAGCACTAGCAGGATCTGTTTACTGGTAATTCCCGATAGAAGTATTGTATAAAGCCAGAACTTTTTTTTTAGTACCCCCCTCCCCCCCCAAAAAAAAACCCAAATAAAACTAAGGTTGTCAGTCCTAGAAAATAGTGGGCACTGGCAGCCATAGTCTAAATGAAATCACCTGGTTGTTTGTCAGCACTGAAGATTACTAGCAATTACTGTTGGTTTGGGGTGATTACTTGGGCACTGGCTGCCTTTGCAACTGGCAGTCTTTGGTGGCCATAATTAGTGTTGGCCTCCATTGGACTGCACCAAACTTAAATCGTCTGTCTTCAACTGTTGGGCATTGATGGGCACTGGCATCCACTGTCACTGGTGGTCACCTGCGGCTGATGTTTTGAGGCGTTTACTTGCATTTACTGGTGGATACTGGTTGGCTTTAATACCTATCGTTGTTGGTTACTGGTTTTTACTGTTGACCATGACCAGTATTGGCCTCCTTTGGACTGTTCCAAAATGAAATTGCCTTCAATATTCGTGCACTGTTATCCATTGTATGATACTGTCATCCAGTGGTAAGCACTGGCGGTTATGACAGTGATTTTCAGGTGGTTACTGTCACTTGTCATGGGCACTGGCTGAAACTGGCAGGCAACTTGTCTTTCATCGATTGTTGAGCACCGTCAACTGTCATCAAGTGGCGGGCACCGTCATACATGGTGGTCATTGCTCTTTTAAGTTGGTTATCGTCACCTCATGACACTGGTGAGCTGTAATTATTGTTTTGTTCAAAGCTTGAGAAAAGAAAGGAGCACCATATTTTAATTTCTATGCAATCCTGAATTGTTGCGTAGATGACAACTGCTACGATATCCGTTTTTATAATATTGGTTTAAATTGTGAAGTGTGTAAACAAGATTTTTCGAGACTAGTATTATTGGTATTATTGATATTATTAGTATTAGTATTATTAGTATTATTGGTATTATTGATATTATTGGTATTATTGATATTATTGGTATTATTGGTATTATTGATATTATTGGTATTATTGATATTATTGGTATTATTAGTATTATTGATATTATTAGTATTATTGATATTATTGGTATTATTGGTATGAGTAATTGAAAAGTCCACAAAAAAAAAAGAACAGGAATTCTAATTGTTTAGCTGCGTTGTGTAAAATAAAAATAAATGTGAAAATACAGAATAATATTAAATCGCACAATGTGTAAGTATGTTTTGTATTTGCGTGTTATTAAATTATGAATTTGTATGTGAAAAAAATTAAGTCTGCAAAGTTAAAATAAAAATGTTTTAGGTTAAAATATTTGAATGTGACACTGTAAAGTTTTTTTTTTCTGTATTTAAGTTTATGTTGAATGAAGTCAATTTTTTTAGTTTCAAAGTATCCGAACGTTCGTTGTGAAAGATGCCATTTTGATTAGGGTGTGAGAGTTATTAACTGTCCAAAATTCCCTTAATTTGATATTCCAATAATCTGATAAACATATCCGAATAACCAATGAAATTGTCTAAAACTTGCAGAGGGAGCGGTCCTTAATTCAAGTATTGAATTTAAAAAATATGAAATTTATTGGAAGAAAAAAAACACTGACCGTGCTGGTGTGAAAGAAAGGAAAAAAAATGACAAATCTAGAAAAGTTACCAGTTATGTTGAGGAGAGGTGGAGGAGAAAATAATTAGGAAGTATTATGCTGCCACCGTTACATGTAACTTGTTTTGGAATGTGATTCTCGTAGGAATTACCATAATAATTTTTGATAACATAGGAAAGCAACTGGTAATATGCACAAAACCTACATCAGATATTGACTAGTAGTCTGACCATATTGAATTTGTATTGGCGTTTGTAAAACTGTTCTTTTTTCCTAGATGGGGAAAAAAATGACTGTTTTATTATATAGATATATATAGATATAGCTAATCAATGAAGAAAGAACTGCATTCTGTTTGATTTAATTTAATTTAATTTTTATAATATAATTTTGCATTATTGTATTTTTTAAATTCATTAAATAATTGAATAGTAAATAATAAAAAAAAAGTATTTGAGGCAAGAGACATATGTGCAAGTGGTCACTATTTATAATGAAAAATATTGAATGGAATCCAACCGCCCTAAAATTTCTTTGGCCTCTTTTTGTGCGAAATTCAAATGAGATTTTAAATGTTAATTCAAAAATAATTTCTGGTGATTTTGAAGATCAATTTTTTAAATCAATGTATTTCAGGTGAAAACATGATTATATATTTGTGTTATGCTGAAATGCATATAATTTCCAAAAAATTAATTATAAAAATGATCCAATAGAAAAATAATTATAAGTAAAAATAGAATTTATAGAAATTAATGTGTGGAAGAGTTGTGCGACCAATTCAATATGACAAACTAATTTATCTCCCTTGATTTAAGTTAAGGGTCTGTTATTTAATCTTGGAATGTAATCGTGGATGATTTTTTTGTTAAAAATATATGTTGCATACTTTTTGCTGGATCATTTTTTGTAATTTGGGTGCTAGTGCATTGTACGAACAGGAAGTTGGTAATTGTGCATTTTACAAACCGGATTTCTTGTAAATGTCTGCTTGGGCTTGACTGGTACCTAATGTCGCTACAATATGTTAAGCACTGTTAAAAACGCCCGGAAGCCTGTTCAGATTTTTTAAATAGTATTTTCAAGTTAAATTCAATCTTTGATATTTTTGTTTAAGTTATTAGGTGAAAGTACAGAATAGTTACAAAACGCCCTCTCCTCCTTGTTAAGAATGGCTTTCTAAATGTTATTTCAGCGCGGTAACATAGATGCACAATAATGACTTTTTTTTTTTTTTTTTTTAATGTTCTTCATATAGTTCCTTTTTTCTAGTGTCCACCATTCTCTCCAAAATCTTCAAGGAAGAGACATAATTTGACTCCACCTTGGATATCTTGTTCTCATCCCAAGGCAGATCAACGTGGCATTTCTCCTTCTCCATAACAATAGTTTCTTTGAAAACTTTAATTTTGTCCTCATCATATGACCAAAAATCGGAATCTCTGTGTATACCAATTGAATTGAGAGAAGAATACTCCATTCCATGTTCAACTGAAGATTTCTCAGAAAAGGGTCCCTAAGGATTAGGAAACAAAGGAACAGAATTCAATACTCGATACTTAAAAAAACTTGTGGCTAGAATGAGTGAAAGAATGTGAGCTACATTTTTTATTAACCTTCAAACTTTTCTCCACAAAAATCAACTTGTTTTTCCAAAAGAAATGATACTATTTGAAGTTTGCCAAGGAGATCTGTCCAGGCATTTAATTAGACTAAAAATTCAAGTGTTTGTCATATCCAAACCTATAATACCATTCGATGTGGAACGGTTTAAGTTATAGTTTTTATATTTGACACAAACTTGTCAAATCAAGGGATATTAAAAAAATTCAACCTATTCGTAAACAATGCATCAAAGGAAAAAGGCTTTTAAGTCCCCAATTTTAAGGATACTTCGAGTTGAGGAAGATTAATATTTTTTGTATCTCTAAATGTAATCCTGGGCGTACTGACAGGTTTTGTGTGTAAACCCTTTTTAAGAACACAATTTTTGTATATGGCACTGGAAAAGAACGAACAATTTCTGAAATATTCTCAACTGTTGTTCTGAACTATGAATGTCTCTCCCTGGTTCGGGACATTAATTTCTTCTGAATTTCATCAGGAATCCTTTTAAATATCACATGAACAACTAATTGTCCTGAAGATGAATCTTCCTTAAAAAAATCTCCATTGAAGTAGCAGTCAATTTCAATCAAGTTAGCTTTGACGCGTTCAATATACATTCTTAGTTGAATGAGGTTTGCAAAGGAATCGGTACAATGATGAATTTCTTCAAATGTTTTATCTTTTATGTCGTCTGGATTTAAGAATCTTTCCTTGAACATTCAAAGCTCTTTCGAAGTTCTCCAACTTGCCGTCAAACTCTGAGATAAGTTTAAATGTTTTTCCACCTAACTTGGATTTTAATGGAAACAATGTCTGCTTCATCTTCTAAAGAATTCAAAAACATTTAAGAAAGATTCAGAATTCTAAATTGGTTGAGGGAAGATTATCTTCATAAACTAGGCACTCAACTTCTAACCCCACCATTAGAGATTTTTTTTTAACTTGCTGTTCTCTTAGTCCTCAGTTTGAAACCTGCTTTGTACTCTTTTGTTTGTACACCAAATCTTCTTGGCAAATTGCGACATGTTTGTCAACCCTATATTTGCAGTTTTAACTTAAATTCAGACTAGCGGGGGTACCTGGCGTTGCCCGGGTGTTTGTAGGTGTTATGTGGTGCTGTTTTAATATTATATATATAAAAAAAAAAGCATGATGTTAAAAAAATTTGGAAAAACCAAAACAAAACAAAAAAAAAAAGGTGTAAAAGAGGAAAAAAAAAGTTTAGGTAGGAAGCTAGGCTCAAACCCGAGGTTAAGGCGGAAAAACAAGCTTGACACGTTACTCCTACGCCAAAGAGACATACAATTCAGAATGAATAAAATGAAACCTTTAAAAACACTTGCAGGTGGTTTAAATTAACGTCAATGTTTTCTAGGTCAAACATGACGTCATTGTCGTAATAGCAGGAGAGAAAATGAAGGAACGATTTTTTCGGCACCCCTCCTTGTAGAAAAGGGTCCAGTTTAGGGTGAAAGAATTAATGTTTTTGGACAATTTTTTGAGATGTCGTCCAAGATGTCGGGCTTCAAAATGATACCAATCTTGTGAAAATCCTTTGCCTCTGTCGAAATTTTTTGCGAGACATACAAACACACACACATACATACATACATTTTCGCTCTTATAAAGATGTTCATATATCAGAATCAACACACTTTTGCCAACACAAAACAAGTGTATTTATGCCAGTAACGTAAAAATCTTGCGCTCTGATGGCAATGAAGCCACTGAAGGCGTTTTTGATATTCTTTAGGCTTTTGAAGCATTTCTCACGCATATGCTTGAAAAGTGGTAGTCGGTAGGTGAGAGGTCTTGAGAATATGACGGATGAGGCGGTTTCAACTTTAGCAGGGTCGGTTTACTAACGTGCAGTCAAGGCTTGTCGTGGAGGAGAATTTGGTCTCTTCTGTTGACTAATTCTGGGTGTTGAAGTTTTTAATGCATTTCATTCATTTGTTGATGGTACTTCTTTGCCATTATAGTTTTTTATTTTTTTTTACAAGGTAGTCACCACTTATCAAGGCCCGGAAGCCACTCGGGGATAAGAGTTATTGTGTGTACAGTACGTTAGTTTTGGAGATCTGATAAAGTGTCTTACTTAAGGAGGTGGTTCATCAGGAATTTGTTCACATTGGACTTGAAGACATCCAGATTGTCAGGTGGGAAACAGGCAACCGGAACAGTTCCACAGGTGTGCACTTCTAAGAAAGAAGCTTTGTTCATGGAATCTACATTTTGATTTTGGCACAGATAAGGAGTGGGGAAAATTTTTGACAGTGGTTTCAGCTAGACTGATGTGTTTCGTGAAAGATTGGCGAGGGGAGACTAGAGATTGGAGTTCAGACCACCACCTGCCATGGTAGTAATGATAAAACAAAGACAGGTTTGCAACTTCTCTCCTGTGAGAGAGAGATTGCAGGGAAGAGAAAAGAGCATCACCCACTAAGCCACGAAGCCTATTTTGTACTCTGTCAAGGCAGGATAGGTTGTTTTTAGCAGCTCCTGCCCAGATGTGGCAACAGTACTCCATCCTTGGACGTACTTGGCTTTTATACAGATAGAGAATTGCATCATTGGTGAGATATCTTCTGGAGTGGTAGAAGGATCCTACCATTTTTCCAGCGATCTTGGTAACTGACTTGGTTTCACCTGCATTAAAAAAACTAATGGATGAGACCGGTCGCAGACCACTAAACAACATGACCTCCTTTTGGTGCAACTCTGGCTTTGGGAAGTGCTGTGGAGCTTCGTCGGCATCTAACCCCTGAGCTGAGTGTCACTGGTTGTCATAAAGAACCCGCTTTTCATCACAAGTCACAACCCGGTTGAGAAACGGGTTGTTCTTGTTGCATAAAAAAAAGAGATGACACTTCATAATGGCATTTATTTTGGTTGTTGTTCAGTTTGTGAAGTACCCATTATCAATTTTTTTTGTCTTTCTAATCTTTCTCGATTGGTTAGAAATCGTTGTATATGTCAAACAGTTATGAAGGCTCTTAATTGATCGTTGTCAGAATCCGATGACTGACCACTATGCTTATTATCTTCAAGACTTATTACGACCAAAATTTCTTAAACCACCATTGTGCTGAGTGTTCAGTAGTGGTTCCTGGGGCAAATGCTTTGTTGATATCGCAAGCTGATTCAGCAGTTTTTCGGCCTAGCTTGAATAGAAATAAGAAAATTGTGTATTTTTTATTTTTTTTTTTTTATTTTTTTTCATCTTGTATTCAACGTTCTGAAAAAAAGACCTAATTGTTTTAAAACGATTGTAATTTAAACGGATAGTGAAAACACCTTTGAATGAATTTCTCGATTCAATCTGTAATTGCATAAGCGATGCGTCTTTGAATGCCCTCAGGGATGATAGGTGCCTTCTCCAAGCATCCCATCTCTCTTTCTTACTTTTACTTGCATTCACCCTGGATCGGTTGCGCTGGCTCCATTCAACAAGTTCACCGTGTCCTGTATAATAGCTGACCAGATGTGACAGCCCGAGGCTGTTTCTTTCCAAGCTTAAGCCATTCATGGTTCCATCGGCAGAGCCCAAGAATCATTTCAGCATCCTGTTTCATCGTCTTGAGCCAGGTTTTGAGTTGGCCACTGTGGTGCTTCTTCCAGCCTGGTGGTGGTGGTGCTGCTGGGTCGATGGCTTCACGAATGAGGTTACCTGGATTTTGACGAAGTGTATGGCTGAACCAATGAAGGTGGTTGGCAAGGAGGTATTGTTAAAGGGAGCATATCTTCCTGGACTGAGTTGTTGTAGAGGAATTGTTGCGAGTGGACACGTAGGATGTGGCGTAGGCTATGATAGTCGAATACTTCCAGTTTACAATAGTCACTTGCATGCATAGGCCAGGTTTCGCAGTCATAAAGCAGAATAGTGTGGACCAATCTTTTTCCGGGACAAGAGCCACAATTGCAGGTGACAAAAGGCGAGACGAGCATTGCTGATGAAGTTGTGGATATCTTTTTTCCCTTGGCCTGTTACGGTGATGATGGATCCAAGATATTTAAATCCAATCGATTTAAAGAAAAAAAAAGTTCAGCACTATAACCGAGCTGAAAAAAGCCCAGACTCCCCTCACCGGGATATATATGCGGGTTTGGGGACTGCTTGTGAATTTCAAACCTACTTTCATCCAATATGAATTCAACACTTATTCCGATCTTTCTTGACTGAAACAAAAAAATAATTTTTTGGAGAAATACGATTATTCATATAACTGCATTAGTTGAAAGGTTCTTATAAAGTTTACGACAGGAATTAAGACGAATCTGTAATTTTTTTTTTTACAAGTTCCCAACTGAGAATTAATACAAACTACCCACAATAGGGATTCATTCACAGAAAGCATGAAGCTCCGAGAATGCTCTCTGCAGGAATAAAATAGGAAAACCTCCCTTGAATTAGAAACGAATATAACATGTCCTTACATGTTGAAACAAAACTGTTTTCATTTAGTGCGTTTAGTGGGTTCAAGGATAATTCCCAAAATGCAACACCACAGGTGTTCCAGATGATGCGAATTCCGACAAAAACTTTCCAACATCTGTGGACCTCTACAGTGAATGGGTGAGATTTTGCTGATTGTCAGATTGGTTGTGGGTGGTGGAATTTATGTTAAGATGGCAACAAGTACCTCAGAGCACGTTCCATTGAAGTGCTTATGAAACAAACCCTGGGATGCAACATTGTGGTGATGGGACAGAGGTTGGAGCTTGGTAGACAGTGTTGGGCAAATGATGACGAGCAAATGATGGCTTTGTAAGTTTGAAGTTGTTTAATTCTCTCTCACTGCAAAAACTCCGACACCAGGGTCGGAAAGTGGGAATGAGAAGTCAGCGCCCCTGAGGAGGGCCACTGGGCTGGCTGCCCTGTCGACATTCCCCGGTGAAGGCGTCTCGGCGATTAGCAATAAACTAACCCCCTTCTCAAAAAGAGAAGGCAAAGCCTGGGAGGGTGGATCTTCTAGAACTGCACAGAACTAAACTCTTGCCGCAAAATCAACAGGGGCCGGATGATTACAGCAATGTTCTAATCTCTGTTGATTTTAAGGGCCCATAATAAAGATTCTAGCTGATGATGACTTTGTAGAGATGAAGGATGCTGGCAGACGAGAGTAATTTTCTGATCTGGTACAGGGAGCCTGCCTTGTTTGCAATGAACTTGGCAGTATATTCTATGTATATATTTAATTCGTATGAATGATAGGCTGAGAAGTTTGAATGTTGGATTCTCAGGTAAGGTGCTGATAGTCATGGCAACTGATGGTTAAAAAGTTTCTTCTAATTATTAAAAGAAGAACTTTATTAAAAGAAGAACTTTAGCATCAAATGTAACCAAACATTTTTGGTTCCATTTTGTTACAAACTAAAGGTCAATTTCTAAGACTTCAAACATAACCTTGACTATGTGTGCGTTTTATTTTTACACGCGGTGGTCCGAGATGGGTAGATTTAATTATAACATAAAATCTATTCATGTTGGGAGCAATTCAGTCAGGAAGATCATTTGTGAAAATCGGGAATAATAAAGGTCAAAGGTTTAACCTATGGGGGTATATTTGCATTAATGTTGTGGTGTTTGGATGTATGGCTATTGAGGACAACTTAGATTTTTTTGTTTAAGTATGATCTAATTTTACTTTTTTTTTTTTTTTTTTTTTTTTTTTTTTTTTTGCAAATCAGAGAAAGTCCTTTTTCTTGTTTTGTTAATCAGACGGAGAAAATGGAAGTAATTTTTTTTTAAAATAAAAAAAAAATAATTTTGTATTTTTTAACCAATATTAATCGTTGACTGCTGCTGCTACTCCCACCGATTTGACTCCTATCACCACTACTACTTTGCATTTCTTTTGCATTTCCATACACCAAACATGGATATAAATACCACTAAAACATCCACTGGGTCATAAGCTTCATTGCCTGGGTGGGTTGCCTGTAGGCTGACTTAAACCGCGTCACACACATACACACCTACAGACAGACTACAGAAATTTATAATAGGATTTAAAAATTTTTGAAAACCACACCATTCATCGTCATTCTTTGTTTCAATTGCTAAAAGATTAAAATATATTTTTTTTAAAAGGTTTTTGGAACCAAATAATTTTTTTCGTCTTAATAAGAGTTAGGATGATTTGCTATAAGAATATTCAAAAATATAATACTAGCAGTTCAGCCCGGCTTTGCTCGGGCCCTATGTACTGTTCATAACTTTGTGTGTATATATATATATATATATATATATATATATATATATATATATATATATATATTCAAAAGTTTGACTCATGCCCAGGTAACCTACATCCAAAATTTAAAGTGTAAGACCCAAAATTGGCGGAGGAGTTTGGTAGAGTCTGCAAAGGTGAAATCTTTCAACTTTGACCTCTTGGCAGCCAAATTTTCACCCCAAAACTGATTAAATAGCTTGCTGCATGTCTGAATACCCTTTATATAAAATTTCAAATGTTTAGACCCAAAATTTGCTGAATAGTTTCCTAGAGACTGCAAAAGTCAAATCTTTTGAACTTTTTAACCCCTTGGCATGCAAATTTTTCGCCAAAAACCGATTAAAAAGCTTACCCTATGTCTGAATACACTTATACATTTTATGTCAAATATTTAGACCAGAAATTGTTCGAGTAATTTGGTAGAGACCGCAGAGGTCAAATGTTTTTAATTTTGACCCCATAACATTTGTTTTGGGCTCAAGTTAAATTAAAGTTTGATCCATGTCCAAGGAACCTACATCTAAAATTTCAAGTGTTTAGATCGAAAATTGATGGAGGAGTTTGGTAGAGTTTTCAAAGTTCAAATCGTTGAACTTTGACCTCTTGACAGCTAAATTTCTGGCCGAAAACCGATTACAAAGATTTTCCCGAATCTCAATACCCCTTATGTCAAATCTTGAGTTTGTAGACTGAAAATTGATAGAGTAGTTTGGTAGGGAAATTTACACACATATACACACACAATTTCACTTTTCTAGATATATAGATAAGTACTTGAATTTCAAATAATTCCAACTTTTTACATCATTCTATAGCGAAATCGATAATCAAAATTTAATGAGAGTTTAAAATTAAATATGGAGATCTGGAGGGGACTAAATAAATTTGACGATTAAGTGAAGAGTTTAATTCTTTTTTTTTTATATAAGCGTTCCTTTTTTACTTTTTACTTGTTTTAGAAACTAGCATGTATGTACTCTTGTTTATATCCTGCTCATTTATAAATAACCTAGAAAGCTGGCCTTTGCAGTCGGGTAATTTTGTGACTTTATTGTGGACCATTGCAGACCCTCTCCTGTAAAGAAATATCAAAACTCCCCCAGGATACTGTTTTCCGAACTTTTTGTTTGTCGGCTAATCCCATTGTATATGTGTATGCATGAATGTATGTGTGTGTGTGTGTGTGTATATATATATATATATATATATATATATATATGTGTGTGTGTGTGCATATGCACTATTTTAATCCCTTATACCTCATTTAGGTATCCAACTCTACCCCCTTTAATGAAACCAAAATTAAAAAAAATTTTTTTGTTCTTTTATCTTATTTTATATTTTTTATTTATTTATTTATTTTTATTTTTTATCGCCTCTTCCTTTTTTTGTCCTTTTTACTTCACCCTTCACCCCTTAAATATATTTCATGTGTCTTGGACCTTGCCTTTATCCGTACCCCTTAATTTTACTCAACTTCTAGTTATTATTACTATTATCATTATTATTACTATTATCATTATTATTAATACTATTATTATTATTTTTATTATCGTCGTCATTGCTATTATTATCGCTACTTATCATTTTTGTTGCCATTACCAGCGTCTTTATTACTTGTTATTATTAATATTATTATGGTTAATAGCACATTTCCCCCTATTACTCTACCACGCCAATCCTCCATATCCAAAAATCTATTTTTGTCCCGTTAGACACCTCCAAAGAACTTCTATCTCTCTACCTTTGCTTTATAAAAAAGAAAACAGAAATATTGCCACATATTACCTAGCATATAGTATACTTTGAAATCCAGTATTATAGCCTTATAACTACCCACCCAGATCCACCCCTTTTGCCTTAAATCACCATAAAATTCCTTCCCAAAATTATACACTAATTTATGCTGTTGTCATCTTGCTTGCATCTGTAAAAAAAATGCCCCTTCATACATAATAGACACCTTACACACCGTTCAAATAGAACTACCACACGTCCAGTTAAGCCCCAACTTTAACCCTAAAACATATACTACATACACTTAAGACTATGATAAAGACTCTATACACCTTTCTGCATTATACTATATATAATATGCTCCTCATTTATTTAGAATTCACCCCACCCCTCACATCATCTATAATTTTAATTTGTTTTGATCTATTTCGTTCCTAATGAATCCAATGCTAGACGCACCATCCCCACTGTTACCTAGCATCTTCTCTACTCTTCCGATGAGAAGCATTAGGCTTCGAAATGACTTGGCATAAAAAGTCCCTTCTATCCCCCAGCTAGTCGATTGTATTCCCTTATTGAATAAATGAACCAATCTATATCCACCAATATATAGTTCTGTGACTTCATTTCCCACTCCTATTGTTTTCATATATATATATATATATATATATATATATATATATATATGAAAATGTGTGTGATGTACCGATTATCAAATAGGCTGATTACTAGATTTTCTAATGCCGATTTATCAGCAAATTTTGTTGTCATAAATGATACTAATATTAATTGGAAAGGAAAAGTTAACTCGCTCTTTTCCTTGCCAGTGAAAATTTATTGAAGAAACATGCATCGCTAAATCATATTATTAAATGACGCGCTGTTAACATGTCGACTTGTACAACTGCACTGAATTTGAGGCAAATAGATGTAAGCATATGGAAAATTTCCCCCTTTCTCGTCCTATCGAATTATTTATTTTTTACTTTAAATCACTGTCAAAGAAAATTTATCTTTCAGTTTTCATGTTGAGGAATTATACAGTAAATTGCGATGTGCAAACTGAAAATAAAGCGTTCTTTATCAGTTATACTTTTGTTTTTCATTTTTGGACTCTTGCTACCATGACATTTTATTTTTCTGATTTAGATAATGTATATTTTATTGAGATAAATTACTAATTAGATATTAGACATAAGTAATTTAAATACGCGAAAAATTAACTAAATATTAACAACCTTGAACCATTATGGAAACCAGTTTCTGCTGGGAGTATTGTGATTGCACTCGAAAGAATAAGAATACAGTTGCTTGCAAGTTATGTGAAACCATCACATCAAAAGAATGACAAATCAACATAAACTTTTACAATGACTAATATGGTAAACCATCTTAGAAAGGTTCATTCAAAAGAAGCAAGAGTTGCAAATAAACAGAAACGCAATGAATATTCAGGAACAGACATTCCAGGAACAAGTGGCAGCAACTACGAGCCTCCAGTGAAACCCCAAACTACTATAGAATCAGTTTTAACCAAAAAGAAAATTTGGGATATTAATGATTACAGGTCACAAGAGATCCATTATCTGATGAGAGAAATGATTGCTGTTGATATAAAACCATATTCTGTAATATTTCACATTGGATTTAAGTCTTGTTGCAGAACTTTGTTCAAATTACAGCATTCCATCAAAAATGTACTTCACTGCAAAATAATCTTTGATACATTTACAAAAGTAAAACAAAAATTTAACTGTTCTTGATGAAATTAGTAGCATTTCATGAACTACAGACATTTGAACAACTACAACAGATAATGCTCCCTTTCTAAGTTTGACAGGCCATTAGTTTTCAAATGATTTTGAACGGTGCAGAACTGTGCTTAAAGTGGTTCCATTCCCTGGTGCACACACAGGTGCAATAAGTGAAGAATTGCACAATGTTCTGGAGGAGTATAAAATCTTCAATAAAATTTTCTTAGTCTTGCGGGATTCAGAAACAAATATAGTTGCTAATGTCAGAGCATGTAATTTCGAATAACTATCATACATTGTAACCATTACATCATTTAACATATAGTTTCACACTTTAAACGCTTTGTATTAGTAATTAGCAAATTAACTGAAATACAGGATCAGCTTAATTTGGAAAAACAAACTCGTTCAAGATTTGACCACATGGTGGAATTCAACATATTACATGCTGAAAATAAATTAAGAACAACAAAAAGCTCTTGTAATGTGAGCTGTTAAGATTCTTACCGTAACAACTTACCAATGGGGACTTGTTTGAAAAAATATCCAGTTACTAAGTCCATTTGAAGAAATCACCAAAGAAGCAAGTTACTGAACATCAACCATATCAATGATAATACATAGAAATTTAGCTCTGAGGTTATTTCTGTCAAAACCTGTCCAATCTAATTCTAGTATTTTTGACTTTAGTAGAATCCTTCTTACCATTGTTGAACAATTCAGATTATCAATTAAAACACGATTTTCATCCCATCTAAATGATAAAAACTTGTGTATGTCTACTTTCCTAAACCCATGATTCAATAATTACAAGAAACCTCTGCCACCAATAGCAATGGCCAGTGACTCCCTGTCTGAGAGTACATCTTTCAAACTGCTTGGCACACAGGAAACATGAGTTGGAACAATTATATTAAACATTGCCAGGGCCGCTGCAAAAAAGGTAGGCTCTCTCTACCGTGCTCGAAAACTATTGACACCTGAAAGTATCCTGTACCTCTATAAGGCCACCATTCGCCCATGTATAGAGTATTGTTGTCACATTTGGGCTGGTGCATCTGCTACTAGTCTCTCGCTCCTAGACAAGGTTCAAAAGAGTCGCCAATCTGATAGGCCCTGAACTGGCATCTAAGCTTCAGCCTCTGTCCCATCGACGAAATGTTGCATCCCTCTGCCTGTTCTACAAGTATTTTAATGGTGAATGCTCTGACACACTGCAGACACTTGTGCCCCCACGACGTAGACACCCTCGACAAACCCGACAGGCAGCTAAATCCCACCCCCACGCAGTAGAGATCCCTAGATGTAAAAGATCTTTCTACTCCAGTAGTTTCTTCCCCAGAACCGCTAGACTCTGGAATTCCATTCCAGGTTCCTGCTTCCCTAACTGTACTGACATGCAGAAGTTCAAGTGTAACGTGAACCGACATCTTGCTGCCCAAATCCCAACATAGTGCCCCAGTAGTTGCTGCCCCTGATAGTAGCCCCCTACACCAAAGTGGCAATGTGTCTTGTTTGGGGTGAAAATGTAATAATAAAAAAGATTGGCATAGAAAACATTTTTAGAATTGGATTCTACATCTACTTTTCACTGATTCCCAGCAGGATAGGATAGTGTATCCTGCTGAGGATAAAGAAGCACAAAGATGTATAAATTACAAAATGGCAACTTTGAAACCAACCGGCAACAAACAACCAGTAAAAATGCCACAAAAAAAAACTTTTATCACTTCTAATATAAGAAGACAGTAGGAAGTAAAAGTACAATTTTTTCTAATTCAATTTCGGCTTTCATTTTTGAGGTGTGAAAAGTGAACATTGCATTATTTATGGTAGCAAAATTCCACTGATGGACAATTTTTAAAGTATCATCAAATAAAACGGAATTAAATGACAGTAAATATGAACATCTAATATATAAAAGGTAAAATGTGTGTATGTCTGGTAAAAACTTTCGACAGGCGACGGATCATCATGAGATCGGCATCATTTTAAAGCTCCACTTTTCGGCTGACAAATATGAAAAATCGTCCAAAAACATGAATTCTTTACCCTAAAACTTGGCCGTTTTTTTTTTGTTTTTTTTTACAAGGAGGGGTCAATTTTTCAGCAACATTTGTGTAAGTCATTGTTTTCTTTCCGTTTGATTAGGCTTTTAATTTCAATGCTCTCCATTTCCAGTTTGGCCATGGAGACATCAGCTAAGACATTATGTTTTTTTGTTTTTTTCCCCCTCCTTCGTGTTACTGGTTCGAGCCGACCTGTATACTCCCAGCTTTTTTTTTCTCTCCACCCAAACTGCCTACTGTTGCCCTCCCCCCTCCTCCGAGGGAGAGGTCCTTACTCGACCAAGGATACGCTGGGGAACTCTACTACTACCATTTTTTTTTTTTTTAACACCTTTCTCCATCCAGGCTGCTTACTGTTGTTTTGACCCCCCCCCCCTCCACACCCGGGCAATGCCAGGTACCCCCGCTAGTTCAATATAATTCTATACATAATGATCATGCCTATATATATATATATATACATATATATGTACCAAATGTCAGAAACATATACTAATTTTAAAATCATATATCACAAAAACTATTAAAAGATCTGGAATTTTGCATGCCTAATCAATACATATTGTAGAATGCGATGCTCAAATGTCAGCTTTTTACACCATGTACTTCTAAAATAGTATCCTCAAGAAAATGTAATAATTTTATGTTATATTTTTCACTTTGTTTATCATGGCGATATAATTAAGTAAAGGTACATGTTCAACATTAATTTAATTTTAATAAAATTAAGAATTGCATATTATCAACAATAGAGTTCTTTATACAATTGGTATTTCTTTGAGATTCTGTTAAATTCTTCACTTGACACTGATCACATTAGTCCATTTGAGGTGGTTCCCTACACCTCTTCTCCAGTCAAACACATATAGAGAAAAAACTTCAGTTCAAAAAGTTCTCTGCATAAGTACTATTGTTTTTTTTTTTTGTTTTAACATCTTTAACAACTCCTGCATCTTCTATCATAGTTTGGTCACCATAAGTGAATAAACAAAACCCTGCCAAAAGAAATTATCGTATTTTTAGCAAAATGCGCAGTTATTTATCTTTTTTTTTTTTCTCTTTTCTTTGGTATTGATTCTTCAAAGCATTTCCTATTTAATGATATATTAGCAATATTTGGCTCACTAAAAGAAAATTAATTTTTTAAGGATTTAAAAGCTTTTTTTTTTTTTTTTTTTTTTCAAAAATAATGAAAATATGTATATATTTTTTTTTTTTTGTTTACATTATTAACAATATTCAACGAATTTCACACTTTAAAGCGTAAAAAATGGAAAATAAAACACATTCAAAATTCAGATTTTCAATCTTAAAATCTGATAAGTGCACAGTTTTTTTGTTGTTTTTTTTATTTTTTATCTACAATCCCTCCCCTTCCCCACAGTACAATATATTTTGCTCAGTTTCGGCTAATCATTTTAAGCATATTTATACTCACAAAAAAAGGAGTTTTGTAGTAAAAAAAAAAAAAAAAAAAAAAAAAAATATATATATATATATATATATATACATACATAAATATCGATAAAAAAAAAAGGTACACCATTACAAAGTCCATTTTTCACTAAATAATTCGTGAAAATTTTGTATTGATTGGATAATTACTTGAGTTTTGGTAGATTTTTTAAGAGAGACTCCATTAAAAATACTTACTTCCTTCTTTCGTTTTGGCCGTGCCTATTAAAGATTTTTAGGAGTGCTCAGTTTCTAATACAACGTTCCAGTTAATAGATTCCCCCATAATGGAACCAGTCAGCGTTTGAAAGCCAAACTGCTTTTAAAAAAGTAAAATTCGATAAATTTGTTTTTAAAAAGGCCAACTTTTTTTTAATAGCAATTTGGCCTTCAAACGTCGACTGGTTCCATTATGGGGGATCAATTTGCTAGAACATTTTATTAGAAACTGAGCCCCTCCTAAAAATCTTTAAATTTTAATTTATTATGAGATAATCTAGAATCTGGTAGATAAGTGTCCAATCAATAATCCATGGGGGGGGGTTATCAAGAATTCTTCATAAGTTTTTGTTTCGGTTTCAATTATGGCTGAAGGAACTCGAGTTATATACATATTTTTTTTTTTTTCATAAGTTTTTATTTTGGTTTTGATTCAAGCAAATGCACCCAAGTCATATGGATATATTTTTTAAATTGTAACTTTATAATATATAAAAATCGATAGAACCTTAACTCTATAATAACATATGTGAAATCTGCAAGAATTAAAATATCATATTTAAGCGTACTTTATGATCGGGCTTTGCTGGGCGTTCGTGCTAGCTTGGATAAATACTTTTGCAGCTTTAACTTTTTTGTCTACAATAATATCAGTGAAGAAGCTTGGCCTTTTGGCCAAGATCAAACTCCCCAACACGAACTGTTTTTCTTCCAAATTCAAGAACTTTTTATTTTCCAATGAATTGAACTTTTTTCACACACACACACACAGTAATTGTATATATTTATTCTTTTTGCAAAAACGCTGGGGTTTTCATTAGTTAGTTCAGATTCCACAGAGTGAATGAGGTATTTGGTAAATGTTGCCAGTCAAGAATAAACTCGTCAAAGACTCCAATTTTTACTTTAGTTACATTACAAAGACCCTGCAACACTCCCCTCCCCAGATCTTATAGGGCCTTGTGCCTAAATTTGTTTTGTCTTTTGGAGATTTTACTTTTTAAAATTTTTTAATTTTATATTGGAATTTTTTTAATTGTAATTTTTTCTTTAAACGAAATAAATTAAATATGAAGATCAAAGTGTAGTATCTGTTCTTCAGATGCGACACTTCCATTTCTCGTTCTCTTTCAGTGGAGGAGAAATCCTTCACGACTGAGACAATTTTTATTTTTGTATCTTTTCTCCGCGTTAAAAAACGACCCTGGTGTCTAACTCTGTCCCGTGGGAAGGCATTGTAAATAGGTGCAATATCAGAGCGTCTCCACTTACCCTGGACATCTATAGAATGCCAACAGCAATATGTATTTACATATGAATGAGTTCTCTGTAGAATTTCTACAGGTCCCGCTAGTTTAAATTATTTAGATTCTTCAAACTCTTGTTCTGACTGTTATTTTCACCAAGTTTTGATTAATCAAATCTCCGAATATTGTCCAACTTAAAAATTTGCATGGAATTTCTAACCAAACCACTCGTTCTGTTGGAAAGAGTCTGGAGTTCAACAAGATACACCAGGAAAATGTCTGAGGTTACACTGAAGTGTTATGAAAATAACACTTCAGATGAGAACAGTAGTTCGAAGAATCCAAATAATATATCTATTATATAAAAATAATTGTGTGTGAGGAAGAGAATTCGTTCCCTATGGAGTCGGAAATCGCTGGGCTGATTTTTTTTTTCAAAATTTCGCACGAAGGTACTTGATGTGTCTGGAAGTGTTCTTGCATAGGTTTTGTATCAGATTACTTCAGAGAAGTGTCGAAAATCGATAGCTTCCTATTAGAGAAGGAAATATGATTTTGACCAAAATTAGCACTTTTCTACAACTTAACATTACAAGTGTATTTGAGAAGTTTTATTACCGCACAAGCAGAAAGACCCAGCTTATAAATCAACAGTAGGTTCTTTAATATGACAGTGGCGAGTGGCGCTTTCGAAATGTTTCTTTTTAGAGCACAATTGACCCATGATACTTGACTTTGCATTTTAAACTTTGTCAAGTCATTATTTACGAATGATTTTATAAAATTAGCAGTAGATTCTCTCGGTGCCATATAGATTACAATACATTGTAGGTTACGTAACCGCATGTGAAGCTTCCTTCAAGCATCACATAGGAGAGATCCCTAACTGATTGGAGGAAAAAAAAAAAAAAAAAAAAAAATTGTCGATTTCACCGGTTTCGATGACAAAAGTATGGGAGAGTAAAACATTTGTTGATCGTCATTCAATTCCGAACAACGTAGAGTTTCCATGCTAGGACGGATTAAAAATAAAGTTAAAACTCTGTGGACCGTCCTGGTGTTCTTGCTTGCTTAAATCTTTTAAAAAAGGGATGACAGGTACACACCTGTGTGTGTGTGTGTGTGTGTGTGTGTGTGTGTATATATATATATATATATATATATATATATATATATAACGTGGCTCAGAGACTAAAGAATGAGTGTGGAGAGTTGTATGTTTTGGTTTCGATTCAAACTGATGGTACCCAACTTGTATATATATATATATTTTTAGTTTTTATCACCCTGTATTAGGTTCAATATAATAATCGACAGACCGTGCCGTTATTTAGAAACCCATTCTTAACAGGGGAAGAAAGAGGGCGTTTTGTAACTTTTCTGGATTTTCAGTTTAAAAAAGTTTAATAAACAAGATTCATAAAATTTTTAAAAGGTTCATAAATTTATAATTTAATTAAGCTAATCTATTTGTTATATCTTTAAAAGTGAGAAAATATTTCTCAACCGATATACTCAACAAATTTTTATCTACAGACTCGAAATTTAGTATATAAGATATTCAGACATGTGGCAAAATTTTACTCAGTTTTCATCTGGAAAAAAGGGCTGCTAAGTGGCCAAAATTGAAAAATTGGTACTTGTCGGGGGGACATCATCGGATTTTTATGTTTGTCAACTGTTTCACGATTGCGAATCGTTCACACGACGACTTCCTTATGTTAAGAATAAGTAGGTTTTAACTTTTTAACGCCGTGTCAAGCTGGCTTAATGATTATCGTACTTGACTCGCTGTCGTTGGGTTTTGGTTTCGATCTCAGCTCGAATATTTTTTTTTTTTTTACTTTTAGAAACTGTTTAAAATAAACATAATACTCGCATGCATATATCTGTTTCTTTCCGATTTTTTTTTTTTTTTTTTTTTTTTTTTTTACTTCATATATTTTTTAAATATTTATATTTAATACCAGGCAACCTCGGGTACATATGCTAGTAACTAATAAACTTATTCTAAAGTTTCGCATGTTTTTATTTCAGTTTTTGTGACTGTTAAGCAAACTTGGCTTTCGGAATGTTTTAAAACTGTTAAACACTAATCAGAAGGGAACTTTCCAGGGCATTCATCGTGAAGCAGCAGAAACCGGAAGTCAAAACAACGAGAAAAACAAAAACAAAAACAAAAACCCCACTAATTTAATGTAAAAGCTTATATAATTAGTCTACTTATATAAGCTTTTACAAGTAAAAACAAATCTATAAAAACTGACTTCCACGGGTTTAGATGTACCTACATGACCTTTTCGCCTTATTGTTGTCTTGTTGATGAATTTTGTAGTTTCATATTGTCGACTTCAAAAGAAATGTCGACAAGATTTAAAATACTTTTTTTTTTTTTTAATCAAAAATACATTGGAAACTACCAAAAAAAAAAAAAAAAAAAAAAAAAAAAAAAACTGGTTTTCAAAATTACGTCTTTTTTTTTTTTTCTCAGTCGTTTTTGCCCGTACCTATTGTAGGGGTGCTCAGTTTCTAATGCAACGCCCTAGTAAGTCGATCACCTATTTTGGAACCACTCGATGTTTTAAGGTCAAATTTCGCGAATTTAGCTTTTTTTTTTTTTTTTTTTATTTAAAGTAGTTAATCTTTTTTAAAATTTTGCGTTTTAAAATCTCAGAAAAAAAAAAGAAGCGAAGTTCGTGAAATTTGACCTAAAAACATCTAGTGGGAACGGAGCAGAGCAGAGCAGCACCTCGTACAAATATTTAAATATTGCCCCCCCCCCCACATTTTCTTTGATAATCTGGTAGACTAGTGTCCATTCAATAATGCAGGAAAAAAAGGGAGGTAGGATTCTTGAGGTCCACCTTAATTTTTCATTATGGTTTAATGTTTTAATTGCAAACCACTGGTTTGCGATAAAAAAAAAAAATAAATAAATAAAAATTGAACCACGATTTTTTTCCCCTTTCCAAGAGTGAATGAAGACTTTAGTCGCCGTTGTGAAGATTCTAAGATAAAAATGGAGAAACACGTGGGAAGTCTTGTTTATTGGATGGGAGTGGGGTGGGGAGAAGGGCAGTTTCGTTTTCTCTCATGAATAAATATTTAAAAAAATTTCTGTTTCTCAAAGTTAACAATTTCACAAAACCAACAATAAAATTGCTTCAAAAAAAAAAAAAAAAAAAAAAAAAAAAAAATTGCATATATTTTTTTTTCTTCAAGCAAAATATAATTAATAAAATATCAGTTTATGGTCACGTTGTTCAATGTTCAACTCCTGAAAATGTTTGGTAGATGTTGAGATCACCATCGGAAACATTTTCTTTGAAAATGTGAATAAAAATTATGTATATATTTTTAACAAAATATTGACAGGATTAATGTTTTGGAGTTGTCAAAATTGAACTCGAAATTAATGTTCATGTAATCTTAAAAGAAAATTATCGCCAATATTTAATGTTTGGCGTTCATTGAAAACGAAAATCGAAAAACTGAATTTAAAACCATTTTAATTTTTTTTTTTCTCTAAAAATATGAATCAGGATAATCAGAAAATAGCTGACAAATTTTGACAATCAACTGAACATTTGTTTCTTGAAATGAAATTTAAAACTTAAAAAATTTAGAATCAAAAAGGAAAAAATGTACTAAAATTCTAGAATTTTAGCTTTTCAACTTATTACGATTGTAAGAAAGCCATAAAAAATGTGATCTCTTCCTTAAACAACATGACTATTTTTGATTTTGAATTGAAGTTAATTTTCTATATTCTTTTCCTTGGAAATGTTATTTACGACATAATGCCTCTGCCCCCCCTTTTATTTTGCTTACAAATTAATAATTTGCTTTGAGCACTGACCGTTTTTTGTTCGTTTTATGGGTAGTATGGTTTGAGCAACCTTCTAAGTTGGTAATAGTTCAGTTTCAATGTAAAAATAAATAAATAAATAAATGTCCCCCATTTCAGTTTTTTTTTCTTTCGTTTTTTTTAGAAAAAAAAAAAAATCAAAACCCTCTTTTGTAGATTATCATTTAAATTTATATCCGGAAATCCGACATAGAAAAAAAAGTTTCGTCTATTTTATTGTATTTTTCTTGAACAATTTTTCTTTTTTTTTCTATTTCTGCTGACTGTTCTGCTTCACTATGGATGCCTTGAAAAACTACCTTCTGATTAGTGTTTTACCAGTTTGGGGGGGGGGTCAAGTTCGTTTACTTATTTTAAAACGTAAACATTAATTAGAAGGAACGTTTCCAGGGCATTCTCGTGAAGCAGAACGATCAGCAGAAATCGGAAGTAAAAAAACAAAGAAACATTAAAAAAATTAAAAATCCTGAAATGGGGATAACCTGTATATTTATCTACCATTTGTAACAATCTTAAAAACTGAGAATTTTTTTTTTTTATGAATCCATAAGTTTTCCGCATCGCATTATCGATGGAATTAATTTGTCATTCCCACCCAATTTCATTTAACAAATTTTTTCTTCAAAATATTCCTTGAAAAAACATTTTCTGTCGAACTAAATTTTAATTGTTTTTGAAATCTTCAGAATGGTGAATAAACAAAACAAGTTAACGCTGAGTAAAACTGATTTCCCAAAGTATCCTGTTTCAATTTTTGTTGGTATCGTAACATACTTAGCTTCTAACCTTCTCGAAATACTACTTTTTTTTACATGTGAACACTATGAAAAACTTTGTGGAAAGAAAAAAGTATGAATTATTATTTTAGAATGGGAATGAGTTTCTCATATAAATGTAAAGTCGAATTAATAGAGCAGTACCCCCCCCCCCACACACACACTTTGGTGGTGGTGTATTTTTATTCGATTACGTCTAGATTTACGACTTTGCCGGTTGGACAGATTTAAAAAATAAATAAATAAATGCTCTAAAAAGTTAGCATGAAACTTATCCCCCACTTAAAAATAATATGCTAGTATTATCGGCTTATTTCTTAGATGATACCATATTGGAAATGGCTGATATACTAATTTTAAAAATGTTGAATTTCTTTTTCCTACACAATACTACAATTGATAGGTACGAGCAAAAATAGGGGGACCTAGTTTTGGAAGCCGATTTATTAATTTTTTTGTAGATTTCCGACTAATTTGTTGATTGTATTTGAAAGATTAGAGACTAAAGTTAATTTCCTTTAGGAAAAAAAAATATTTGTATACGTGAAAAAGTTATGACACGTGTTTTCACGGCGAGCTAACTAATTCAGCTCAATTTTGAAGTTAAATAAATTCATTGTAAAAATCCTTTAAAAGATAAATATTAGTTTTCTGGGTCTTTCAAAGATAATTAATGAAGTCCTAAGATCTTGAATTAAATAAAAAAAAACACCTTGTTTGTGCAAAAATAAACTTAATTAGCCCTCAAAAAGCAAGTAATTTACTGTTCGCCAAAAACGCAACAAACTAAAATTTTGTAAACACGATTATAAGGAGGCCCAAAGTTTCAACCATTCGAAAACGCTGTTTCACAATTAAGTCATGATAGTAAAAGGAGGTAGGGGTGTCAGAATTTTTTTTTTTTTTTCCCCCCCATACATTCCTATTTTGAACGTTTGTATCAATTTTTATCATTTTTAATTTAATTATTTTTTAAGTTCCTGTTTTTAAATTTTTTTTTAATTGTTCGAGATTATATAAAAATTATGTTAAGCCGAAAGTTTCACATTCTTGCGAGCAAGGAAATTATTAAAATCTTGCATATAAAAATTATGCGAAATCTGTAATTTAAAGGAAAACATTTTTTTGCTATTATAATTTTTTTGTGTGTGATAATATTAAATAAACAATGCTTAATTCAATGGTAATATCGGTAGTTTGAGAAATTCATTTTCTTAGCGCTATATCGAATTCATTAATACAGACTTTAGGGACTTTTTTTCGTAATGTTCCTGTAAAAATAATTTTTTTTTATTGTTACAAATTACGATGCTTTATTTATATAAAAAAATCAAAAATAAATTCTTGCGTTTTTTATTTACTACTGAAAATTTTAACTTTAGTAAAGGTATTTTTTGTTTAAACAAAATAATGCATTTCCACTCAGATTTAAATAAATATGATTAGTTCATTATATTCCATGATCATTATTTGATAAATACCGAAAATTTCATTAAAATTGGTTAATTTTCTGATTTTTTAATTTTTAAGTAAAGGGAGGGGGTCAAAATGTTTATACATTTTGAGCATCGGTATTCATTTTGCACGTACCTAACAATTGATTTTAACTCCATATTTTGGAGTTAAACATGTCACAATCTAAATTTTTTTTTACATACTATTTCTTCAACTATTAACAAAAGATTTAAATGGCTGACTTATTTACGAAGACATTTTGGGGGATTATATTTCATATTTTATGAGTTTTACATAGTTTATTTTAGTATATTTTAGATTTCATTAATAAAAAAAAAAAAAAAATCACGTAAAGTGGGGTTTTTTAACCCCCCCCATCACCAATTTTTTCAGAAAACCATGTTTTTTTTTTTTACATAGGCATCACCACTTATCAAGGTCCAGAGGCCACTCGAGGATAAGGTTTAAAGAGTGCACAGTAGTCAATTGGACAATATAGTAATCGATAGTAATGGAAATTCGGTAAATTTGCTAAATTTAGTGGAACGGTTCATCAAGAACTTGTTTATGTTGAACTTGAAGGCAATCAGATTGTAGTCAGCTGGAAAGCAGGAAAACGTAAAACAGTTCACAGGCGTGCACTTCTAAGAAAGCTTTTTTCATGAAATCTACGTTTAGGTTTACGCACAGATAAAGAGTGGGGGGGGGGTTATTGATAGTGTTTTCAGCTAGATGAGTCTTTATTGTGACAGTTTGGCGAGGGGGGGGGCATAGAGTGAAGCTGAGTCGAGCACTTGCCATGAACATAATGATAAAGCAAGACAAACTGGCAATATCTCTTCTGTGAGAAAGAGGTTGCACGGAAGAGAAAAGGACATCTTCTATGAGGCTACAAAGTCTATTGTACCATGTGTCCAAGATCAGGGGAGAGAGAATCGGAGAGAACTTGGCCGTTTACGGTCTTAGATGTGTTACCATAGGTATAAAATATTTTGGAGGGGTTTGTGGTTTAACTAAGTTATAGTCTACTGATTTAACTAGTTTTATTTTTTCTTGTCCCCCCCCTCTTTCTTTTAAGAATTGAATAAAGTAAATAAAAGATAATTTCTACGGAAACTAGTTTGTCTTGTTCTTTACATAATAATTGGATAAGATGGATGAAATAAATGAGTCATTAAAAAAAAAAAAAATTATTGGCGGGAAAATTAAAGATATCCGTAAAACTCACAATGGCGTTTATTTATATATTTTATCCTATTTTAGAGATTGACAGTTTAAAGGGGGGGGGGGGTCAAATAACATATCACACCTTTCTATTTATTTACTATTATTGTTTTGGTAAATGTTTCTTTACGCTAACACCAACCATTCTAATTATCTTTTTTAGAGGTATTTAAGGTCGCTAACAAAAAATCTGATAATCAAACCCATCGCAAATTTACCATCTGCATGGTATTAACTCCTGGACCCTGGGACTATTTTGCACCATTTCTTCGCCTTCATTTATGCTATACGTGAGTGGTTTCTTACTGAAATGTACGTTCGCGCGTGCAGTCACGTGACCTGAATACATCAGCATGAATAATCAAGAAATATTTTCCATAAAATATAGTTTTCACCTTCTTTAATAGTAGAAATAATGCTGTCAGTAAATTTTTATGAGCGGGTTACAAAAATATTGTTTTTCATTCTTTTTTAGGGGAGATATTCAGTTATAGAACTTGTATAATTTAACAGGTGATTCATAGAACTTGTATAATTTAACAGGTGTTTCTGCAGTTTAATTAACTGTATTATCGTAAGTAACGCACCAACATTTACCGCGCAGAGATACCACAAAATTTTTGCAAAATGTTAAACAGTACTTTTGCTTGGTAGATGTCAGCATGTTACTTGCAGAAAAACTGCTAGTTTAACAGGTGCTACTGCGGTTTATGTTAGAGCAATTATTTTTGCACGTTACTCAAGACAAAATAGGACAAAATACAACAAAGGCGTACCTTAAAATTCAATACAAATTTTATATGTTCCTCAGTTGCAAAAAGGAATGCTTGTTTTGCCTCTGAAAGAGAACTGTTAACAACCTCGAAAGGTGATTATTACATTTTCACCCCAAACAAGGCACGTGCCACAAGTTGCAGGAGTACTATGTAGGGAGTTTAGCAGCAAGATGTCTGTTCATATTACACTTGAACTTCTGCATGCCAGTACAGTTGGAAAAGCAGTCTTTTATCTTCAACAGGAACTGAATGCAGGTTCATCTGTGAATACAGCTGTTTGAAGGAGGTTGGTATGATTCCTTTTGATGGAAGGATTCAATTCTCGTCTTGAGACGATATTACAGGAGTTTATGATTAATGTCCTTAATAACGGGTCGACAATTCAGACCTTTAAGTCTCTGGGAGACACATAATATAGCTGAGCCTAATTATTTAGGTTTAAAATAAAGTCCCAAGAAGACAAAGGTTAGAGGCGCCAAAAATGCCTCATATGCGATGGGCACGTTCCATAGATCCTCCTTGTATGGCTGGCTGAATGGAACTGGGTTCTGTCTTTCACCCACGGCTTTTTGAGTGGAACTGAAAAAGAACACGTGCAAAAAAACCCCCAAAAAAACGCCAAGGCGAATCGCTCCACAACAAATACAATCGACCAATTTGATTGATCCAAAACAAACACAATGAGAGGCATGGTGTAATTGTCAAATTTCTGACAACTAAACAAGTTCTATAATTGAATACCCCCTAAAAAAGAATGAAAAACATAAAAATGTTTTTGAAAACTAATTTTTTTAGATCAATTAAAAAAAAAATTTAAAAACTATGTAATGCAAAAAAATGGACCTTATTTATTTTATTTTTTTATATAACTTTCTTGTTATTTCAAATATTCGCTAAAGATTCCTCCGCGATGTGACAAGTCACTTTACTACGCATCGTGTAAAAAAAAAGAACACTACCGCACACATTGTTAACGAAGGCGGTGAAAGGGTTAATACCATGCAAACTAAATTTGCAACAGGTTGGGTTATTAGATTTGGTGTCAGCAACTACCCTTAAGAGACCAAATTAGAGTGGTCGATGTTCCGTTGTAGCGTAAGGTAACATTTACCTTTCTTTTTTTATCTTCCACTTAGGAATTTGTCTTTTATAGCCTAATCCTATTTCAATCACTTGACTTGTTTAGTGAAATGACTTGCTTCAGCACAGCCAAGGCTTTGCGACCCATAACCCTGCCTTTACAACTAATTGCTCTGACTTTATTGAGTCAGACAAATAGATGGCAAACTCCTTGACCCATAGGTTTGGCAATTGGATGAAGCATTGCTCAAAATCTTCCTGAAATCTCTCTCAGATCTCCATAGTTGATTCCAAGTCCATTTGCTTTTCCAATGTATTTCTCCTATTTAGATGCTTTCTTACACTCCTCCTTGTGACTTCATGATTTCATAGGAAACTTTCCTGAGCCTCGCTGTAACGCTCACTAGCTCAGCGTCTTAGGTCTTCGTTAGTTCTATGCATACAGCATGCCCTTTTTCTCAACTACTGCATCGTTAGTTTCTCTTAAGTGTTTCTTCACCTTGGTCCTTATCTAGTGTGAAACGCTGATCATATTTGACGGAGAAGTTCCTGATCATACTTTTTGCTCGACTGAGCTCCAATCTATGATCCCCTTGTAAAATATTTGCAACCAATACTCGTCTAGCTGCAATAACCATTAACAATTTTCCTTATTTCTTATCTGTGCCTAAAACTAAATGCATGAGTAGAACTTCTTTTAGAGCTGTCCGTCTGTGATGCTGCTTCCCAGCTGACTACAACAGTCGTTTTTAAATCTAATGCAATTAAGTTCCTGCTTATCTGTCTTAAATAATCAATCTCTACATAGTAGTACCTCCTGGCCACACACACACATTTCCTCCTGGTAACCGCTCTCATGACTTTCAAAATACCATCACAAGATAATGTGTTAGCAAGGCTACCCAATATCACCTGGGATCCTAGTTTTCTTTAATCACATGGATTATAGAAAAAAAAAAAAATTGAAATTGAAACTTAACAATCTGATATTCTTATGCAAATGACTTTGATATGTTTCATTATGAGGTTGAATCAAGTGATTTTGTCATCATGGCGATAATGTTTTACATGCTGGCATGGCTTTGAGAAATTGATAACCAAACTGACCTATCTCTGGCCAGGTCTTTGTTTCTTTTTCTCTCCATTTCATTTTTATCGCTTCCTCCCATGTTTTTCCTGGCCTTCCCCTGTGAACTGGACCTACTACCTTAACTCTTCTACATTTACTCACCCAAGAACTCTCATCCATTCTTTTAACATGGCCATACCATCAAAGTCTCCTGTTCTTCACACATCTCCCTATAGTATCCAGATTTAATCTCTTTCCGAGTTCATCAGAACTATCTTTAAAACTTGCATTACACATCCATTGTATCATTCTCGTATCGTTTCTGTCCATGCAACGCATGTCTTCAACCTTCTGATTAGATTTCACTTCCATACGCCGTCACTTTTCCCTTGGTCGACGATGGTAACACTTTGCTGTTCTATCACTTGTTGCAGTCATAAACAATGACCACTAGCACCTGTTTCACACTGTTGCGATGATGACGATGAGAGATAACAAAACTTGATAATCTTAATAGCTTATCGTACTAATGAAACAAAAAGCTTGATCACTGTTTCATTTTACTATACGCAAGTTTTTCGGTTCTAATTCTGACATTAGCTTCCCATTGATCTATTTCAATGAGCAAAAAAAAAAAAAAAAAAAAAAAATGTCTCCGTTTTTGTTTTCCCAGCTGGAATAAGTATTTTCATAAGAAAAATGACTGAGGGCAAATAAAAAATATTTGTGCCAATAACATTAAAAAAAAAAAAAAAAAAAAAAAATCGGCTAGTCTGAATCCAATAAGTATCAATAGGATTTTTTTTTTACATAGGCATCACCACTTATCAAAGCCAAGAGGCCACTCGAGGATAAGGGTTAAAGTGTGTACAGTAGAAATTGGACAATATAGTAATCATTAATAATGGAAATTTGGTAAATTTGTTAACTTATATGGAACAGCTCATCAAAAATTTGTTTACGTTAGACTTGAAGACAACCATATTGTAGTCAGCTAGAAAGCAGGAAAACGGAAGACAATTCCATAGGCGTGCAGTTCTAAGAAAGAAGCTTTTTTTCATGGAATCTACGTTTAGGTTTAGGCACAGATAAAGAGTGAGGGAAATTAGTGATAGTGTTTTCTGCTAGATGGGTGTTTCTTGTGAAATTTTGGCGGGGGGGGGGTCACAGATTGGAGCTCAGCTGGGCATTTGCCATGAAAATAACAATAAAGCAGAGACAAACTTGCAACATCTCTTCTGTGAGAAAGAGGTTGCAGGGAAGAGAAAAGGACATCCCCTATGAGGCTACGAAATCTATTTTGAACTCTATCAAGGCAGGATAAATCCTTTCTAGCAACTCCTGCCCAAATGTGGCAACAGTACTCCATCCTTGGACATACCTGGCTAGACCTGACTTTGAAAATCTGGCCAGATGACCTTTTAGATTAAAAAAAAAAAAAAAAAGTGATCACAGTTTTATTTCAAAGCTGAAAAACGTCTTTAGTTAATGAATTGATTGAATTCTACATTTTAAAATAATTGTTAAAAATGTCTTCACATTTTTAATAATTATTTTGTAGATATGTGAATTTTTTGTACCGTTTTTGTAATTTTTATTTTTTTTATAAATGTTTTATCTTTGGTATTTTCAGGGTGCCTCGTCAGAGAGTTCTCTGGGTAAAATTGATGCCCTCATTACAGCTGTAGGTGTTGATGAGGAAACCGTTTATTCAAAGTCAACAGCCTTACAGGTGAGTCTATATTTTCATTTAGAATATTATTTACTAGCAAGGCCTGTGTCCTGACATTGACCGGGAAAATTTAAGAACCAAAAATTAATTTCAAATCTTCCTGCGAAATGCTAAAACAATTTTTTTTTTTTTTTTCTCACTCCTTACAAGGCACAATACCACTTGGAAATAAGGGGTTACTATTTGGACCAAATTTATAAAGACGCTATATTGGGAGTTGAGCAGCAAGATGCTTGTTCACATTACACCTGAACTTCTGCATGTCAGTACAGTCAAGGAAGCAGGAAACTGGGAGGAAATTCCAAAGTCTAGCAGTTTTAGGGAAGAAACTATTAGAGTAGAAATTTTATGATGAACCGAAGAGCGACTGTCTTGTTGACTTAATTTTTGAAAAGAATCTTCTTTTTTAGAGATGACTTGATAGTAATTCCAACTTGCAAGATTGTTCTAATGCCTTTGAATTCTCATTAATTGCTTGAAAATGAAATATTAATTTGCAAGATAATCAAAATTTTATAAAAGTTATTTCACTGCCAAGTAAATAGTGCAGCCTAAGATATGTCTCTTATTAAATAAGTTGGTGAATTGGGTAGCAGTGGGAGGACTTGTGACTGAGAGGATGTTATCCTCCAACTCTCTTTGATATTAGTTATTAAAAAGAGAATTGCTTTCCATCTCCTTAGATAATTGCTTCAGTTTGCTCAGCATTTAAAAATACTAGTAATCAGTCATTTACAGTTTAGTACAAATCAGTTAGTTTGCATTACAAATAAGTTGTTTTGAATCTGTGATGAATCAAAAATTTTGTCATTTTAGCAAAAGTAATATATTTGGTTACAAGCAATATGGATTTTTTCCTGCAACTCTGTTCCGTTTTCCTGCTTTCCAACTGACTACAATATGGTTCAACGTGAACAAGTTTTTGATGAACTGTCCCCTTAAGTAATCCAATTTACCCAATTCCAATTACTAACATTACGACATTTTTTCCATTGACTACAGTACACTCATTAACTCTTATCCAGACCTTGAAAAGTGGTGACTCGTTTGTTTAAAAAAAAAAAAAAAAAAAAAAAAAAACAAAGCCTCATCTCTTGATGAGGCTTTGTTTTTAAAGCAAAATGTCTTTTGATTACTACTGAAAAAAAGTTGTTTTTTTTTCTGTAGTGTGCCTAACATCAAAGAGAATTTCCATGAACCAGGAATGTGAATTCTCAGTCTTTTAGCAGAATTCTGTTGTTTTTTTTTTTCCAGAAACAGTGGATCTTGGCTTAAATCATCAAAATTTGTCTCTCTCTTTCTATGGCTCTCTCTACCAATTTTCTTGAGTTTTACATTTTTTTTTTTTAATTTATTTATTTATTTATTTATTTTTTTTAGCAGAATTTTTTCACACCTTCTGAATATCCTCTTGTCTTTCTCTCTCTTATGTCAGTTGATCTATTATCTATTCTTTCCTTTGTCAATGGGGGAAAGATGTGTACTATCAATAAAAGTGCCCATACGAAAAAGGTCTGGAAACTTATTGAAGGCATCTCATATTACCAGCTATGATTACGAACAACTGAATCCCCTCTCACCAATCTTTCTCGAAAAACACTCCTAACTGAAACCACTGTCAATAATTTTCCCCACTCCTTATCTGTGCCAAAATCAAAACAACATAAATTCCATGAATAAAGCTTCTTTCTTAGAACTGTACGCCTGTGGAACTCTTTTTCGTTTGGGTGTTTCCCCACCTGACTACAACTTGGGTGCCTTCAAGTCCAACATAAACAAATTCCTGATAAACCGCGCCCTTAAATAATCCAATTTATCAAATCTCCATTCGTAACGATTATTATGATATCCCATTGATTACTGTACATGCAATGACCCATATCCTCGAGTGGCTCACAGGCCTTGATAAGTGGCAACTCCCATGTAATAAAAAGGGGGGGGATTTTTTTATTTTGTTTATTTGTTTTAATTTTTTTACATTTTTCTTTTTTTTATTAATGTACCAATCCATAGTGCCTCTTTTTGGGAGCTGATTTTTTTCTTCTCACATTTAAAACAGACCTTGTGTCTTATTTTGTCCTCATGGGGAAGCAAGTAAATAGACTATAAATGGAGTTAAATTGCTGCAAATAGATGGAGTCTTAAATAAAATAAATTTATATGCAGTTGTTTAAAGGTTTTTATTTCTAGTGGTTAGGAAGCTATTCCTGTCAACATTACAGGGAGAAAACCTCATTCTAAGTTTATCTATACTCCTACAAATTTGGGTCTTTTGTGAATTGATATTTATATTAAAAACTCTTTTTTTCTATTTATTTAAAAAGAAAATATAACTTTGTTATATATGGGTCATTGAATTACATTCACTAGCAAAAGATCTAGCTAATTTGCATATTCTTTTAAACATTCACTTTGATTCCCTATTAGTTTTTTTCGATTTTCTTAATGCAGATATTCTACATGATTTATACTTGCGTAATATTTTTGTAAAAAGTTTATAGTAAACAAAACTTTTTCCATATATATTTATATGTTTTTATTAAAATATTTTGCCTACCAAACTCCTAGTTTTTGGTCTACATGCGAAACTTAATAATATTTGGGTTTTAGCCCAGGGAAATCGGTACAAAAGTGTGTGTGTGTGTGGGGGGGGGGTGAAATTTGCCAGGTGATGGTCGAACGACGACATTACGAATATGCGTGCATAACGCAGTAGCTGTTGGTTCATGTTTTAATTTTTAGCCTTGCAGCAAACGTCTTCATAGCTCAGTCATTAACAGCAGAGGAAAAAATAAATTGTAAGCCAAACGTTTGAGTTTCGATTCTCGGTGGTAGTGCACAAGTCATTTTTTTTTTTTTTTTAAACTTTTTAAAATCATTACTGTATATTAGATTAAATATAATAAGAAATACGAAATCTGCATTAATCAAAATATCTTATTTAAACGTATTTTACAACTGGGCAATGCCGGGCGCCCTGCTAGTATAAGATAAAGCCATATAAAAGTGAATGGAAAAACTGTTCTAATTAACACATCATGGTAACAATTCTCAATTCACCATCTGTACACGGAAGATCTTTTGAATCATTTAAAAATAAAAAAATCAGATCAATCTTTAATTATTCAACTTTGCCACAAGAATTAATAACCTTTGCAGCATGAAAATAATTGTATTCTTTTGAATATTATCACTTATTGACATTAGTGGAAAAATGAAAATTCTATACGCAGGTTTCAGAAACAAACAAAACGTCATAACAAATAAATGGCAAACTTTTAGAATAAGATATTGTATGGTCACAACATGACTATCTCATTTCAAATAATTTTTAACAATTAAAACTTCTGTATTAGAGCAATCAAACTCTTCCAGGACACTGATGGTGGTTTGGTTATCTTGCCAGTTAATTTTCAAAATTTTTCATAAGTCTTTGATCTAGGATCAAACGGAGATGTATAGCCACATTGACCTTGTTTTCAATCTTTATCATGGCTATACTCATCTAATGGATGACCACCTTCCACCTGGTACATCCATGAACTTTAGAATAGATGAAGTTTATGTGAAGCGCGTGAAGGCAAGAACGTTTGACTCGTTTATTGAATTTCAATGTGCAGATGATAATTAGTTTGTGCCCAGACTCAAAACAACCTACAAATCCTGATTAATGCCTTTGCCGATGTGTACTCCAAACTAAAATCAATGTTCGAGAAACTGATACATTATTCTGATCTTCGCATCAAGATAACAACAGAAACTCTGCTAGTATTCAGCTTAGCAGTGAATTGATAGTAAATGTGGATTGCTTTGCGTACCTGCATAGCCACCTCACATTCAATGCCACCATTGATGATGACAACCAATATTGCATTAGATGAACAAGTGGTACTTTCTGTGAACTTTTGATAAAGATTTAACGCTTGATACAAAAATCAGTGCTTATTTAGAATGACACCTATCCCAAAAAAAAAAAATTATATACATGCTAGTCACAGAACAAAGATGCCATATTCCAAAAATTAGGTGAATTGATCAAGTGTGTTGTTGTTTTTTTTTTTTTAAACAAGAAAATCAAAATTTACAATTTTTTATACTAAATTATAAGACTGATTTTAATCTTGATAGTTTGAATTGATTTGTCGCCCTCTAGTTTATTGAACATGGCCAACTAAAGTCCTAAGTCTCACTTTGTCAAAAAATTTGATTTTCTTAGTTTAAAAAAAAAAATTGATCAATTTACATAATTTTAAAATATGACTTCTTTATGTGATGAGTAGTATGTACATCATAAAGATTTTTCTGTATTTTTTTTTGTTTTGTTTTTACATATGTGCAATTCTAAATAAGCACCTCAAATTCTTAGTGTATCGAGTAATTGTCCTTTCCACACTCTTGTATGCATCAGAGATTTTAATGACATACCATCAGCATCTTGAAAAAACTCTGAAAGCTACTTATATGTATTTTCTTGACTTGAAAAAAAGTTTAACACAAAATACCTAATTAGAAAAATTAAAAGGGTATAATTAAGTCAAAGAATTGTTATTTTTAACAACGCTTGATTTATGTTATATACAAAGTAGTTCAGCTTAATGTATTCATGAGATAAAAATCCACATAATATTCACCAGATTTATTATAATAATAACAAATAGTGATTTATATTATTTATTCATGCAGACATGTACAAGCTTTGCTACACTGGCATGACATTGTTTCAATTTGTAGTTATTAATAACTAAGATCTCGTTAGGCAAAAAATCTGTCTTTTCATCAAGGCGTTCATATTGAAACATTTGGAGTAAAAACTGAAAGTCATGGGATCCAAGGTAAAATAATGTTTAAAAACACTGTTACTATGTTTTGAGTTAAAGGGTTAAAAAGTAATAATTAGCTTTGATTTTGTCTGTTTTTGGGTGGGTTTAAAAATTGTCCAGCCAGTGTAGTGAAATTTGTGCGTGTCTGTAAGAAGCCCCTTTTAAGAATATGTAAGGATCGACATTAGGAACTATAAATTAAGAGAAAGTCAACTTAGCTTTATGCAACGTTCATGAATTTCATCATTCAAACGCTCTGGATCGTCTAATGTCTGTGCCTGAATCGTGTTAATTCCCTTCATTTCTGTGACAATTGTTTGGTGGCTCGGAATGGGGTCAAAAGTGGCTTCGTGTGAATCTCCTGTCATCCTACACTGATGATTGCGTAAGCATGGATCACTAGTGTTTGTAGGTATAAAAGAATACTTATTTAATTATATACATACACACACGCACACACATATTAAAATAATATAACATAAAATTGTAATAGTCTGGTTAGGTTATGCTGGACATTTGTAATCAGTAAAAAAAAACCAAAATTCTTTTATTTTAATTTTATTTCGCTTATTGAAATATTATTTACTGAAATTAAAAAAGAATATGTAATTCTGGAGTTTGCCTTTATTCCCGGGCAATGCTGCATCTCCTTGTGAATATAAAATATCTCTAAAACAATTTTTTTTTTTTTTTTTTACTGGTTAATGTTTCAAATCAAACATGGCTGCCATTTGATTGTTTGTAAACACATGATCATAAACAATTCCTTCGTCCATGACTATTCCTGCTGCTATTACCATCAACTTTTTCCACTGTTTCTTGTAGCCGTTAGGATTCACTGTGCATGATAGTGAATATTTATCATCAGGTTGCTATGACTCCCATGTTGACTTATTTTGATTGGCTGTCAAATCGACCAATCACAGAAATGCTTTGTTGTTAATTGTTGGCATTAGTTATTTGATGCACTTTTAGGTTGACTCTTTGCCTAGAGCCATGATGGAATGTGATTCAGATGATTATTGATTTCTATTAAACTTCTTCTTCTTCTCTTTTTTTTTTTTTGTTTTTTTTTTTTTTTACAATTAAAAATCTTAGTGTCAAAGATAATTTAAACTGTCCCTCACCCCTGCGTGTTTCCCCCCCCCCTCTCTTTGCTGCAAATAACTTGAATTTTCGTGGGGTAAAAGCAAATTATTTGTGTTGCTTAGATCTTATTTATGACCTCTTTATTTATAATCAATAATTTCTGTGGCATAATGGTTTAATTTTTTTTTCTTTTTCTTTAAAAGACCATGATGACTAATTATCTTTCTATGATTAGAAAAACAATGTTTCTACAAACCAATCGTGTGCTTGCAGACATTGAATTTAAATTTTTTTTTCCCTCCCAAGGCCCAAAGCAGTGTGTTCTCTCTAACACCAGTCAGCTAAAGACTCCTATTTCTAAAAACAATTGTTTTTATTAAATCAGCTTCTTCCTCCTCTGTCATTTGAAGATTACTTTTCTTTTCTCTATCCCATTATTTATATTCTTTTTCTTTTCTATTTTCTTGTGAATCTCTTCTTTCTCTTTTGTAACCATATCTTTCTTTAATTCCCCCCCCTTTCTTTCTTTCTCTTCAACTCCAATTACTTTTTCCTCAAAGAAACTTTATCTTCCAAGGTTCAATTCCGATCACTTACTTGGTGGTCTAGCACTTAAATATCACAGGTGACTTTATGACAATATTTCCTAGATAATGGAACAGACCTTTTATCACCATGTCACTTTCACTTCTCTTTTCTGTTTATCATATCGGCAATAAAACATATTCCAGACTTTGAAGAAAAAGATAAATTTCTAATACCCCATGTCGAACACCCCACCCAACTCTTAGCAGGATGAATTGGTGTTACCCGGGTAAGTAACATCGTTTTATATATATATATATATATATATATATATATATATATATATATATATAATCCACATACAGTACTGTTTCATTGTATCACAACTCATCAGTGCAGCTGGACTAGCACTTTTTCCATTGATAGTCGGCAGTTCTGTACCACCCTTTTTGGCAATTGTATAAGTTTCAAATCTCAGCGATTATTGATTGGAATTCAACAAATGAAGGCTCGTTGGAAAGGTAATGACCTAAACTGTGTAGTGTAGTATGTGGCATTTGCACATAAAAGGAATCATTCATCATCCAGAGCTTTTTTTTTTTTTTTTTTTTACACTTTTTACAGCCATAAAATGTTTCAGTAAAGGTGCAGTATCTTTCCACCTTTAAAAAATCCTTCAAAATTACCACGATTATAGATTTTCCAGGGTGCTGAAAAAGAAAATAAAAATTTTTAATTCCAGGAAATTAGTACTTTCCCAGATATGAAGAAATTATAGTTTCCAAAATGGGGGATCACTTTTCTATTTTCTATATTTAATTTAATGTAAAATGAGCACCCACTTCTTGGCTACTTTTTTTTGGGGTAAGGTGTCTTTCTTTTTATTTTTTATTTTTTATTTTTATTTTTAGGGGTGGTGTTTATTGTGGCTTGGTAGACCAACACAAAACCTACTTTAAAAACTTGTTTTCTGTAGGTTTTCGGGTGTGTTGAAAATATCACATTTAAATTTACCGCAAATAAGTATTTTTCTGGGTATTAAGCAAAAATATGCATGGGTTTGTGTGTACAACAATGACCACCACTTATGATACAAAGAATTACATTGCTGTATACCCACTACCATGTCTCCTTCTCCAACATCAGGGGTCTACGTTCCAACCTTCCCGAGGTTGAAACCCAATTACAGGAGACTAAACAAGTCCTGGTAGTGGGGGGGGGGGGTCTACGTTTTTAGTTGAAGTTCTGGATTTAATCATGTATTTTTTCTAGAGACTTTTCATGATGGAGTTTTTGGATTTGTGTGACAGGTTGACAGACTTCGTTAGAGCGGGACAGAGAGAAAAAGTAGGGTAAAAAAGAAAAAAAGAAACGTTAAGTTTATGTCTATCATCATAGAAATATTAATAGACTCTTATTTACTGTTATTTTTTTTTTTGTTGTTCAAAATCTATTTATTAAAAAAATTATTTTTTTAAATTTTTTTTTTGTGCACTATTCAGAAAAAGTTTTATCAAAACATATTTGTTGATTGAATATTTCTTATTTGCACCAGTCCAGTATTTAATAAGGTATATAACAAATACTGAAGTTAAGTTCATATGATGATGATGATTTAATAGGTCATGTCTAAAAATTAAATATAAAAAAGGAAAATTAAGTAACACAGAAACTGAAGAATACTGGGTGGAAAGATAAAATTATCGCCCTAGAAAAGACTACTACGGTTATGGTTTCAAGAGAGGGCCACATCATGCCACCTCATATCTTCAAAGTCGGCTTGAAACTTAACATCAAAGTGTACCTGGATATGCTGAGGAGTGTGCTGATCCCCTGGTGCAATCAGATACTGGGTGTGGCAGCCCACATGTCCAAAGAGACCCAGGCTTGACTTCAGGAGTCCTGCAACTTTGTATCCTTCTCTCACTGCCCCCCCCCCCCAACTTGAACCCGTTGGATTACTTTGCTTGGTAATATGTCGAGAGCATCACCAACATGACTTCCCACAACACCAAAGCCAGCCTGATTGCATCCATCCGCCGAGTATTTGCTGACGCTTGTGGAAAAGGCATGCTCCCAGTTCTGGACCTGGATAGAGGCTGTGAGTGAGGCTAAAGGCGGTTACATTGAATAGATGTCAGCTCTATAATTACATAATCAAGTTACTGAAATTTTTTTTTTTTTTTTCAATAAAAGTTTTAAAATAAAGCTGTAGTATTGTTTTCTTTAGGGAAACACTTTTATCGTTCCACCCTGTAAAGAAAGTCTAGCATGTCGTCCATCGCTGCAGTGATCAATTTCTTCAATCTAAACTTCCAGACCATTTGTTTTTAATTTCGTTTTACTCGAACTGTTTATAACTGAATGCATTCAACTATTACCAGGGGTCATGTCTATGATATGCGCGTAAGAAGCATGATAATATGGCAATGAGTGTGGGACCCTCATTCAGTTCTCATTTACATAACTCCAAAGAAATGACACGATAAGGATCAGATGGATATATAACCTAAATCCAGATCAGTAGAAGTTTCATAGGATTCCTGCTTGTGAACTTGAGTTTCTCATGAAACTTCCTCCTTTTTAATGAAGCTCGTTCAACCTGCCTAAGGTGAATTCCTCTGTATGCATACATGATGATTGCAACATCTTGTCAGACGAGTGCCACTCCCTCATACATTGAAAGTCTGTGAGCCCGAAAATGACTTTTTTTAGTCCTGCCTGTGAATTCATACACTCAAGCAGACATGAAACTGAAGATGGTTATTGGCATACACACATACTTTGTTGTAGGGGGCTACTATCAGGGACATGGGCATCAGGGTTACTGTGTAGGGAGTTGGGCAGCAAGATGTCGGTTCACGTTGCACTTGAACTTCTGCATGTCAGTACAGTTGGGGAAGCAGGGACCCGGCAGGGAATTCCAAAGTTTAGCTGTCCTGGGGAAGAAACTACTGGAGTAGAAGGCTCTCTTACATCTAGGGATCTCTACTGTGAAGGGGTGGGATTTAGCTGCTTGTCGGGGGTATTTACATTGAGGGGGCACAAGTGCTTGCAGTTCGTCAGAGCATTTACCGTTAAAATACTTCTAGAAAAGGCAGAGGGATGCAACATTTCGTCGATGGTTGCCTTATAGAGATATAGGATACTTTCGGGCGTTAGTATCTTTCTAACACGGTAGAGAGAACCTACCTTCTTCGCAGCGGTCCTGGCGATACTCTTGATGTAATTGTTCCAACTCATGTTTCCTGAGAACGTTAGGCCGAGGAGTTTAAGGGATGTACTTTCAGATAGTCATTGGCCATTGCTATTGGTAGTAGAGAAGGTTTCTTGTAATTATTGAATGAAACGAGTTTTTTTTTGTCTTGGCAGCATTGAATGTGACCGTCCATTTATGTCCCCATTCCACTACAGATCATCCTCTAGTGCTTCTGCCATTTCTTTAAATATGTGTTCATTTGTTTTCCTGTCGTGTCTGTTATAGTGTGGTGTTGTCAGCATATATGCCCATCTCACATGCAATTTTATCAGGGAGGTCATTTATGAATATTAGGAATAACAGAGGTCCCAGGATAGACCCCTGAGGCACTCCCGCATTTATATTGTATTGTTTAGATGTACGACCGTCGAGGACAACCTGGATTTTTCTCTTATCTAAGAAGAATTTAATTATTAATTAATTAGTATTCTTCCAGTGATACCATATGATCTGATTTTCCTGAGAAGACCTTCATGCCATACCCTGTCAAAAGGCTTAGATATATCTCGAGCTACCGCTCTACCCTCCCCCGCTTTGTCAAGTGAATGGTATATGCGCTCTGAGATTACAGTAAGGATGTCTGCTGTTGAACGGGCTTGTCTAAATCCATATTGTTGGTCAGCCAGAAGTTTAGCATCTGTAAGGTGATGGACTAGAGCTTGATTAATTATTCTCAAATATTTTGGCGAAAAGTGAGAGGAGGAGGCTAATGGGGCGGTAATTTACTGGGTCAGTTCTTTCGACAGAATTCTCGAAAACTGGTACTACAAAAACAATTTTCCAGCAGGCAGGAAAGCAAGATTCATTAAGGCATTTGTTGTAAAGTTTGGAGAGAATTGGAGATACTTCGGCAGAGCACTTTTTTAATAACACAGCCGGGATGAGATCAGGTCCACATGCTTTTGCAGTGTCAAGGTTTCTTATGATAGCATGCACCTGAGAAGGGGTGATTTTTCAGATTGTCTAGTGTGGTGTCTGTCTGCAAAGGAAAGTCAGGGAGGGGTGGTTGGAAGGGTCCAATGTGGAGTTTAAGGCAAACCGACTGGCAAGCATGTTAGCCTTCTCAGTTGCAGAGCAAACAACCTCATGATTGTTGGATAGTGGGGGATTGTTGATTGCCCATTATTTACTACACTGTTGTAGATTTTCCAGGAGTTGCGGGTCCTTAATTTCTGTGCTTTTCTGCGTTTTTTGATGGTTTCAGTAAATTCTCTCTTAGCTGTCGCTATTTCTTTCTTACAGTTACATCTGCCTGTTTGAACTGGACTTATGTTGGTTAAATCTGCAGTACGCATGCTGCCTTTGCGCGATGGCGGTTGCACAAGTAGAAGTAAACCATTGGGGAGAATGGGGCTTGCTATAAAATTTCCGTGTGGGAACATGTGCTTCAATTGCTGTTTTGAACCATTCAGTAGTCTCATTTGCGCACTGTTCAGCAAGAAGTGAAAATATATTTTGCCATGGGGCGTCCCTGGTGAGATCCCTGATGGCTTCCCAGTCAGCCTTTTTATAATATCTCGTTGTTTTGAGCAGTGGCTCTTTAGTTTTGGCTCTAAAGTTTACGGCTATTTCAACTATTACCACTGCATGATCGGCGTTCCCAAGTGGGCTGTGGGCATTAGTTAGTCATCGGGAACCATGGTCAGAAACAGATTTAGAAGTGATGCGTGTTGTTCTTGCTGGTCTGGGAAACGGGTTGGAAACGTAACCATCTGTGATAGGGAATAAGATATAGAGAAGTTAGATGTAGTCATACCAGCTGTGTCTGTGTAAGTAGAAAATCCAAGCCAGTTGCTGTGGTTAACATTGAAATATTTCTCTCATTTCAGGCCTGGTAGATAACTTTGGCCTCGATTGATTTGGCAATTCCACATTTTTTTTTTTTTAAATTTTTTTTTTGTTCATTGAAGAGCAAGTAATCAATCGATTTGATTGAAAAAAAAAAATGGATGATTTTAGCAATTTCAGTGACAATAAAAGTATGGAAGTGTGAAACATTCGTTGATCATCATTCAATCCCAGCCAACGCCTGGTCTCCCTGCTATTATATATATAAAGAACACATCTCCATCTGTGCATGTCTCTTCCTAAAACCTAAGAGACACTAGGGTACTTTTAATATAATTGTACTCATGTATAATTTACATGCAAACATGATAGTAGTTCTGCATTTCTGCCTCTTAAAGGAGCTAATGACACATTTCTAGCGTATAACGCAATGAAATTAATCGCTTTAGCAACCCAGTGTGTAAGATATGACATCAAGATTGTTGTTAAATAAACTCTTTAATGTGATGTTGCATATGATGCTATCCCACACTCAACCCGGGCAACACCGGTACATCCTGCTAGTAAAGAAATAAAATAAATACAATGTTTTAGTTGAATAACTATTTAGCTGACAAGCTAAGAAAAAGACAGGTGTGCAGCTAGTTTTTATGATTTTCGGATGGTTTCATTGTTAGGGTTTGATCTGGATGAAATATTAAAATCTCTGATGTGTGCAATATATTTAAATATGGTAAAGTGGCGTCGTATTGGCGTTGAATTTTTAGTATTGCTTGTTATATCAGCAAATTTCCCATACTCGTTTGGCTGTAAACACTATCAATAATTTTCCACTCTTTATCTATGCCTAAACCTAAACGTAGATTCCATGAACAAAGCTTCTTTCTTAGAATTGCACGCCTGTGGAACTTTCTTCCGTTTGCCTGCTTTCTAGCTGACTACAATTTAATTGTATTCAAGTCCAACGTAAACAAGTTCTTGATGAAACATCCTCCTAAATAATCCAATTTACAAAATTTCCACTACGTATGATTACATTATAATCCCATTGACTAATGTATTACCATTAACCCTTATCCTCGAGTGGCCTCCAGGCCTTGATAAGTGATGCCTCCTTTATATATATATATAAAAAAAAGTTAATATTTCATTACTTATTCAATTTATTAAATAAATCCAAGTCCTTGTCCAGCAGTCACTCTATATTAAAAAGAAAAAAATTTGTATGATGTATGTATCCTGTGATGAAACGAAGATGTCATATTCCAAAAATTACGTATATTGATAGTTTTATTTTGAAGTGATTTAATGGGAATTCATAGACATTAAAACAATATTAATTATTAAGTTATCTCCCTTTGTTTCTGGAGATTTTTTTTTTTTTTTTTTTTTCAAGATGATCGGCAAGACAATCACTTCTCGGATACTCATAAAATTTAACTTTTAAAAACAAAAGTTGATCAAGTTACATAAATTTTGCAATATATTTTCATTTTGTCACTGGTATGTACATATTGAAAATTAAAAAAAAAAATTTTTTTTTATTATTAAATATAGGAAAAATTCTGAACAAAAACTGAAAAAAAAAACCCCAAAAAAACAATGGCTTAGGTTTTGAAACTCGCCAAAAATATCATAAATTTAAAAATGTATTTTTTATCATTTCTTTTCAGACCTGGTTGTTTGGTTACGAACTCACAGACACGGTGATGGTCTTATGTGAAAAGGGAATCTATTTCCTTGCCAGTAAAAAGAAAATTGAGTTCCTGAAGCAGGTCGATACTTCCAAGGAAAATGATCAAGGAATTCCACCAATCAAACTTCTTACTCGAGATAAAGTAAAACATTTTATTTTCATTTTATAAAATTTGATGTTGACAACACAAACTTTATTTTATTTTTATTTTTTTTATTACATCTAATGTCAGAGCTCTACATTGCGAGTGAAACAGGTGCATTTGCAATTGTTTTTTCCAAATGTCGACTAAAACTAATAAAACGCTTATCTTTTGGCAATTTTTTTTTTTTCACCAACAATTTCCAAGGAGAGTGAAAAAAATTTTTCAACATTTTTTTTTTTTTATAAAGAAATATAAATGTTTATAACTTTTCAATGTCAACATAAAATTTGGTGCATATTTAGGATTACACTTATTAAAAAACTACAGAAAAATCTTTATGATGCATGTACTTATCACGGAACGAAGAGGTCATATTCCAAAATTCATATGGGTGTGGCTAGTAAACAAAAATATTAAGTTGTTAAAGGTCAACTTAAGATATATTTATCCACAGAGCCCTGAATATATATTTATAATCTACATAATATTTTTTATAATCTATCATTTTTAATATATTTTTATTTATAATCTCCATCGGATATATTTTTATTTATAATCTCCATCTGATATATTTTTATTTATAATCTCCATCTAATATATTTTTATTTATAATCTCCATCTGATATATTTTTATTTATAATCTCCATCTGATATATTTTTATTTATAATCTCCATCTGATATATTTTTATTTATAATCTCCATCTGATATATTTTTATTTATAATCTCCATCTGATATATTTTTTATAATCTCCATATAATATATTTTTTATAATCTCCATATAATATATTTTTTATAATCTCCATATAATATATTTTTTATAATCTCCATATAATATATTTTTTATAATCTCCATATAATATATTTTTTATAATCTCCATATAATATATTTTTTATAATCTCCATATAATATATTTTTTATAATCTCCATATAATATATTTTTTATAATCTCCATATAATATATTTTTTATAATCTCCATATAATATATTTTTTATAATCTCCATATAATATATTTTTTATAATCTCCATATAATATATTTTTTATAATCTCCATATAATATATTTTTTATAATCTCCATATAATATATTTTTTATAATCTCCATATAATATATTTTTTATAATCTCCATATAATATATTTTTTATAATCTCCATATAATATATTTTTTATAATCTCCATATAATATATTTTTTATAATCTCCATATAATATATTTTTTATAATCTCCATATAATATATTTTTTATAATCTCCATATAATATATTTTTTATAATCTCCATATAATATATTTTTTATAATCTACATATTTTTTATAATCTACATATATATTTTTTATAATCTACATATATATTTTTTATAATCTACATATATATTTTTTATAATCTACATATAATATATTTTTTATAATCTCCATATAATATATTTTTTATAATCTCCATATAATATATTTTTTATAATCTCCATATAATATATTTTTTATAATCTCCATATAATATATTTTTTATAATCTCCATATAATATATTTTTTATAATCTCCATATAATATATTTTTTATAATCTCCATATAATATATTTTTTATAATCTACATATATTTTTTATAATCTACATATATATTTTTTATAATCTACATATAATATATTTTTTATAATCTACATATAATATATTTTTTATAATCTACATATAATATATTTTTTATAATCTACATATAATATATTTTTTATAATCTACATATAATATATTTTTTATAATCTACATATAATATATTTTTTATAATCTACATATAATATATTTTTTATAATCTACATATAATATATTTTTTATAATCTACATATTACATATTTTTTAGAATCTACATATTACATATTTTTTAGAATCTACATATTACATATTTTTTTAGAATCTACATATTACATATTTTTTAGAATCTACATATTACATATTTTTTAGAATCTACATATTACATATTTTTTTAGAATCTACATATTACATATTTTTTAGAATCTACATATTACATATTTTTTTAGAATCTACATATTACATATTTTTTTAGAATCTACATATAATATATTGTTTATAATCTACATATAATATATTTTTTAGAATCTACATATTACATATTTTTTAGAATCTACATATTACATATTTTTTAGAATCTACATATTACATATTTTTTTAGAATCTACATATTACATATTTTTTAGAATCTACATATTACATATTTTTTAGAATCTACATATTACATATTTTTTAGAATCTACATATTACATATTTTTTTAGAATCTACATATTACATATTTTTTAGAATCTACATATTACATATTTTTTTAGAATCTACATATTACATATTTTTTTAGAATCTACATATAATATATTGTTTATAATCTACATATAATATATTTTTTAGAATCTACATATAATATATTGTTTATAATCTACATATAATATATTTTTTAGAATCTACATATTACATATTTTTTAGAATCTACATATTACATATTTTTTAGAATCTACATATTACATATTTTTTTAGAATCTACATATTACATATTTTTTAGAATCTACATATTACATATTTTTTAGAATCTACATATTACATATTTTTTTAGAATCTACATATTACATATTTTTTAGAATCTACATATTACATATTTTTTTAGAATCTACATATTACATATTTTTTTAGAATCTACATATAATATATTGTTTATAATCTACATATAATATATTTTTTAGAATCTACATATTACATATTTTTTAGAATCTACATATTACATATTTTTTTAGAATCTACATATTACATATTTTTTTAGAATCTACATATTACATATTTTTTAGAATCTACATATTACATATTTTTTTAGAATCTACATATTACATATTTTTTAGAATCTACATATTACATATTTTTTTAGAATCTACATATTACATATTTTTTTAGAATCTACATATAATATATTGTTTATAATCTACATATAATATATTGTTTATAATCTACATATAATATATTTTTTAGAATCTACATATTACATATTTTTTTAGAATCTACATATTACATATTTTTTTAGAATCTACATATATATTTGTTTAGAATCTACATTGTATATAATTTATATATTTTTTAGATCTATCATTTTAACATTTCTTATAATCTTCATCTAATATATAAAGTAAAGAGAGCGTGTTTCTTGAATCTATGTTGTTTAATATCTTTCCTGCCCCTTAAAAATCAATGATTCTTTTATATTGAATATGACATCTACGCTAATAATAACTCAAAAGATTTTCAAGCAGAATATCAGAAGAAAAAATATAGAATGGACATAGAATTAAAATGTAAATGTGTCTGCTAATTTATTTTTGTTTATTAATAATTCGAATGATGAATGCTGAAATAACATAATGTAGCAAATAATCATCAATCATAAAATGTTCAGGATAATCAGATTTTAAGGAAGTTCTGTTAAAATAATCATAGTTTAAAAACGAAAGCATTTAAGTTCTCAAATTAACCACCATTTTGTTTGGAAATAAATATCCTTTCACATGCTTTAACACTATGAAACAACCAGACAATAATAAAGAAAAGACTCTTCTTTAAAGAAAAACATGGCTTTACCATTACTCCTGATCTTAAATGGAACACGTACATCAAATCTGTTGCCAAGGCCGCTGGAAAAATGGTGGGATCTTTCTATCGATCCGGTAGATATCTCGCTGCTGATGCTATTCTCTATCTATATAAGAGCCAGGTACGTCCAAGGATGGAATACTGTTGCCACATCTGGGCAGGAGCTGCTAGAAAGGACTTGTCCTGCCTTGATAGAGTTCAAAATAGACTTCGTAGCCTCGTAGGAGATGTCCTTTTCTCTTCCTTGCAACCTCTATCTCACAGAAGAGATGTTGCGAGTTTGTCTCTGATGTATCGTTATTTTCATGGAAAGTGTTCGACTGAGCTTCAATCTATGGTCCCCCCCTCGCCAAACTTTCACAAGAAACCCTCGTCTAGTTGTAAACACTATCAATAATTCCCCCTACTCTTTATCTGTGCCTAAACCTAAACGTAGATTCCATGAACAAAGCTTCTTTCTTAGAACTGCACACCTGTGGAATTGTCTTCTGTTTTCTTGCTTTCCGGCTGAATACAATATGGTTGTCTTCAAATCTAACGTAAATAAGTTCTTAATGAGCCGTTCCATATAAGTTATCAAATTTACCAAATTTTCATTACTAATGATTACTATATTGTCCAATTTCTACTGTACACTCTTTCTCGTTAACCCTTATCCTTGAGTGGCCTCTTGGCCTTGATAATGTGGTGATGCCTATGTAAAAAAAAAAAAAAAAAAAAAAAAAAAAAAAAAAACTCTCATAGGAAAAAAAATGGTTAACTTCCCTTAAACATTGTAATGCCACAGAAAGTGGATTATTTTGCATTGAATTTATATAAGGTTGATTCTCCATTCTAAATTTAAAAATATTTGATTTTTTTTTTAGGTATCACATGTAACCCTATCACTAACCTGAAGTCAGTGTGGCAAGCTCCCTTCCCACAAAGACCCTCTTAAAATCACACATAATCGTCTAAAAAAATAAAAATAAAAAAAGCAGACCTAACCCTGAAAAAATGAAAATTTTACAGAATTTCTCATAGAAAATAACAATTGTCAATTGCCCTAAAATAAGGAATTACTTTACATTCATTTCTAAAATAATTTTCTTTATTTTTGTTTTTACTTTGTTCTGCAAGTTTTTCAATGTTTACACAAAAAGGTTGAATCTCATGTTTTGAGGGGAGGGGTAGAGAAAGGTGTTAATCTACAATGATACTAAAATAAATCTTATAATGTGTTCATTTTTGAACAGTCCTAAGTTTTAGATTTTAGTTTCTTGTATATAAAATGCATTACAATTGAACTTTGAGTTCTAACTTTTCTTTTAATGGATATATATTTTATGTGCATTTGCTGTAAATTATTTGGAAACCATTAATTTTTGGAGAATTTTTTGTAACCTATTCCTTTCATAAAAGTAGACTTTTTATAGGGCAAATTTAATTACTTAACTCTAGTGTTTTAAAAAATGTATAACATATTTACTGTAAAAATGAATAGCTGGGGCAAACAAATGCTATTTCAGGACTAAATTGAAAAGATTTTTTTTTTTTTTTTTTTTAAACAAAGCCAGAATTAATATTTTTTTTTATATAAGAAACTTATAACACAAAATAGTTTGTTAATACAAAATAGACATTTTATTTTTAATAAAACATGAACATAATTTTTGTAACACATTTCTGGAATTAAAATAAATGTAAGAAACTTATAATAACAAAAATAGACAAAAAACAAAAAATGAATAAAACATTAATGCATTATTGAAATGTGTGAATTTTGAGAATTTTTTTTTTCTTTTAAAATTTTTGTCATAAAGTCAAAACTTTTTTGTTTGTAATAAATGAATAAAAGTTGTCAAAATAAAATTTTAACTAATCAATCTTGGTAGTTTTTATTCATAGGAGAAACACTCCTTCAAAAATTTCAGAATTCGGGTTTTGTTATGAAAAGAAAAAAAATCTTTTTTTTTTTTTTTTCCCTATTTGGTCCTGAAATTACATTTGTACCCCCCCCCCAGTTGTATCGATGCACAAGTGTGAAAATTTCCAAACACGCAAAGCACAAAAATGTGACCCTGATATTTTTCCTTATTTTTGGTTGAAATCTTTAAAAAAAAATGTTAAATCTTTCTTGGGTCAATCTCTTTCTATGTATCCCATTATGGAAATATATTAATCAATTTTAATATTTGATCCCTTGTCAATGGAGGGACTGGACCTAATAATTCCCTCTCATTCGTCTGTTCATTTGTTTGCATTTTTCTCAATAACTGCGCCTTAGATTTTTAAAAATTTTGCCCGAACATTAGTTATGTTGAAAGTAAATTTTAGCCAGAATGGATTTTTCAGGATAACTTTAGTTTGCCCCCCAGTGGCCATTATAAGGGTAAAATTGTTCCCAAAATCGTTTGTCTGTTCAAACTTATCTCAATAACCACACCTGGAATTTTTTATTTTTGAAATTTTGCACAAACATTAGTCATGGTGGAAGTAAATTTTTCAGTCGGTTTGTTTCATGTGTATTTGCTAATAAATGGGAGACCACATTAATTTAAGAATGTCTGCAAAACTATGCTACTACCATTCTACTATTCCCAGCTTTAGGTATAAACACATCTTCACCGATTTCGTGAACATTTTTCATTTCTTTTTCTTTCTGGAGATAAGGTATACCTTGAAAATTTGAAAAACTTTTTTTAAACTCGCCCTAACCTCAAGTAAGGCATATCACGATTTAACATCATAATACAATTCTAATTGAACACATTTGGTAAATAAATTATTGTTGAAAATTATTGAAGTCTTTCAATATTGTCATTATTTCATCTCATCTCATACCCAATGGCGTTTTTCTACCAAACTGCATTATTATGGCCTTCAAACACAAGTCAGTATTTTAGTATGAATGCTTGCCATGCAAAAGACCTGTGCTTGTTATAATTTCTTTTTCTTTTTTCAGGCTGACCAAGACAAAGGGAATTTTCAAAAACTTGTAGACTCCATCAAAGAAAGCAAGAAGGTAAGATTAAACACAACTTCATTGAAAATATAACGCAATAAGACGGCACAATAAATGTGTCAGCATATTTCTTTGCAGATTGATCAGCTCATGCGAGAAAAATACTGAGGAATACCTTCACTGTCTGCGCTTGCTACTCTGATTACACCATCTTTTGATTTTGATACTTTTACCGATGCTTGTGTAGATTGGTGATCTTCAAACTACCATACTAACATATTTCAGGTGAAAACATTACATGTCCTATCGAAATTAGTGTAAATTCCAAAAATTATGAAAAATGATCCAGTAGATGTGTAAGATGTATTTAAAAAAAAAAAAAAAATTTCCAAATTAAATTCTGTTTAAAAATAAATAACAAACCTTTAATTAAATTCAAGACAAGGGAGATAAATCAGTTTCTCATACTGAATTGGTTGCACAACTCTTCCTCATTTAAAACTTGATAATTTCTATTTCTACTTATAATTTTTCTCTTGAATCATTTTTCATAAATTTTGGAATTTATACTAATTTCGACATGACATAAGTACATAATGTTTTCACCTGAAATGAGCTGGTTTAAAAGATCACCGATTTACACAAGCCCCTTTCTACATTTGTTTACTTCTTCCAGCAAAGGGAGACAATTTCTTCTTCATATCTTTATAGCTTATACCACAAGTGTAGACTACTGTTTATGATGGGCTCTATGAGAATCATATCGTAAATCCAAGCCTGTTTCGACTTAGAATAGAAACCCATAAACTTTTGCAGGGAAATTCACGGGGAGAGAGGGTAAAATCAAATTGTTGTAAACTCATAAAAAAAATATATTTGAGTACTTTTTCTTAGTTCTTTTTTTTAGATTTCCACGAGTACTGATAATTAACACGGCCTTCAATAAGTGCCAGGCCTTTTTACACACTATGCTCAATGCTTCGAGCATCCTCACATAATATATAAAAAATTTACAACAGTAGCTCCACTTTCGTGTTTCCAGGACAACTGCCAGATTTTGATGACCTTAGAATCCAACATTATTTTTTTAATACAACTTTTGCAAAATTTCACTTTATTCATCAATGTAGTAACCTTCTAGGGTGATACACTGATTCCAATGCTTTTAACAATTTGATACCGTTTCTGTAGAACAATTTGCCATTGGCATTAAAATACACTTCAGTTTCCAATATAACTTCATTGGAGCCAAATTACTTTTCCTGGTGCATGCTTTTGAAGTCTGCAAACAGCCAGTAATCCCTTAAAGTAGGTGCAGAAGCAAATCAAAATACTATGCATGTACTTTTGCCATTGTTGCGATCAATTCATGACATGATGTATTGTCTTAGTGAAAGAGAACTTTTTCTTCATTTGCCCCCCCCCCTTTTTTTTTTTTGACAATTTCTTCATTCAAATGCATCAATAATGCTATATATTCTTTCTTTCTCATGATAATTGATGAACAAAATACCTTGTACATTGTAAAGTACAAAGGCCAAAACCTTACCTGCTAATGTTTTCATCTTTTCGACAGCTTTTACCTGCTACTGTCCACTTAACTGATGATTTAATTCTAACATGAAATGTTCGATCCATGTTTCATCCATTGTGTCAGATATTGCTGCAGAAGCTTCTTTACTGGTGCATTGAAATGGTTGAGAATAATAGTATGAATTGTCAGTATTTTGTTTTTGATTAACGAAGAGATGCCGCATCCACTTTCTCATTGACATTCATACAAAATAATGAATATACCGCCTTCTCATAATTTCAATTTTACATCGATCAAAACGAGCTTGTACACATTGCCAAATTTTTAATGACCTGAGGGTTCAACATTATTTTTGTTTGTATGCCTGCGTTTAAAGTCCACATACCACCTTGTGTAACGTAGATGTTATTGTCACAAATAGATGAACAAATAAAGCAAGCAAATAAATAAAAATCCGGTTCAGCATTTTTTTTCTCTTTCTCAACAAAAGTTTTTATTACCATTATTTTTGGCACCACTTAATAAAAGTTTTTTTTCAGCAGTTCTCCTTCCTCTGACCGCGTGCCGGCTGCAGTCAGCCTGAAACTTCACACGCCCATTCTCTTTGTCGTTGTCTTTCTTTCTTTGTCCAATCACAGGTTGCATTTGCACCTCACCTCTTCTCTTGCACACTTCTTAATTTGCATATGCATGTTTTTATGCTCCTGCTGCTAATCTCTTTGCATGCTGCTGATATTTTCCACGTGCTCGCACGTACTATGTTACACATCTCTTGAAAAAAAAAAGAAAATTCTTTAGAAGAATTTAATTGAACCTGCCCGAGGGAATAAAAGAAAGCAAGAAAAGAAAACTCAAAAGTTCACACAAAACCTGAATAATTAAATTCAAATAAAAATGTTTTGATATATAGTCTGTTTGATATTTCCATTTTTGTACTTTTTCTGTCAGAAATTCTTTTCCTTATTTAATCTTACTTTTTTCATTTGTAAATACAAAGGAATTCTCACATATTCTTCCAAATATGTAAACGCAACATTTTAATACATTGAGGGGGGGGGGTGAACTCGGTGAACTGTTTAAATAGCAAAAATGTATTTTTTATAGAAATTTCACTCAAGCAGTTGAAGTATTTTACCTTGGTTGTGCAAAATACATTTTCAAATGTTAAAAATATTTTAGAAAGCCAGTCACACCATTGCAAGACCAAATCAGAATTTGCATAGTCTTTGATGTTTGTTGGTCCTGAGTCCAAAAATTCATCAAACTGAAACGCGATATTTTTATTTTAGTAATAAAGTCAGTTTATTTCTTGACAATCTTCATAACACATAATGTTAATTATGTTTCAACATACTTTTATTCATATTTGTATGTTTTTTTTTTTTTTGTCTGAATTCTGTCGACAACTTTCGAACTGTTTACAGAAAAAAATTTGTCACTATTGATACATCATTTCTATAACCAAGGACTGAACACCCCAAATGTTAATCTTTCTACCATGGTGGTAGTGCAAGATGCTGCACCTTATCGTCATGAAGAGTTTCAGTTTCAAAAGAAAAATATTTTCCATGTCAAGTGTTCTACTTGACTGTCACATTGCTTTGCTTGCGTTTAAAACTACTTAAAAATTTTAATATTTCAGTGTTTCGTATTTGAATCCACATAGCAAAATATCGACACACAAGCATCAGACACAGTGAAAAACCTTGCAAATGAAACCAAAATTATAAGTCGCTCATTACTACCCATGCTAAAAATGAACATGTTTTTTTTAAAAATTTTCAGTTACTTATTAAAAAAACAAAACAAAAAAAACATCAATGTCTTCATATTTAATAATCATATGGTATATACATTCAGAGATTACAGTTAGGATATCTGCAGTAGAACAGGCTTGCCTAAATCCGTATTGTTAATCGGACAATGGCAGGAGTAATCAAATTATAAACAGCCCATAAGCTTAGAACAAAATTACTATACTTTATTATCAGGGCTCTACATTGCAAGTAAAACAGTCGCATTTGCGAGTGATTTTTCAAAATGTCGACTAGAAATAATGAAACGCTTATCTTTTAGCGATTGCATTTCTTTCACTGATAATCTTCCAAGGCTCACTACTGAGTGAAAAATATCTTTTTAACTTTTTTTTTTTTTTTTAAATGAACAAAGTAAAATTATTTAAAAGTTTAATAGAATATACATTTTTTTTTTTTTTTTTTAAACGAAGGCTGTTTAAAAAAAACATCTGAAAAAATCAGAATATTTATACCTTCAAGTATCAACATAAAATTTGTTGTATATTTAGAATTACACTTAATTAAAAAACACAGAAAAATCTTTATGATGTACATGCTTGTCACAGAATGAAGATGTCATATTCTAAAAATCATGTGGGTTTGGCTAGTAACTTTTCTATTTGGCTAGTAGACGAAAATATTTAGATGTCTTAAGGTCAACTAAAGATAAATTTGTCTATAGAGTCCTGTTTATAGAAATAAAGTCAGATTTATTTTTATTTATTTCTTTTGTATTTATTTTAGTAGTTATATTTACTTTTTCACCCGCTATAATTGTTTAAACATTTATTCTAGTCTTGCAAAACCTCCAGCCAAGTTTGTTTTTACAATTTTAATTATTCATAACAATAAAACTGGAGATACCACTTAAACAGTCCAAACACAAACTTATAAAAAATATGTTCAAGTCAAAATAGTCTTTTCCAAATTTCTCTTTAAAACAAAACAAGCTATTTGCTACATTAAAATGAGTGTGAAACAGTATCTCCTATCATAATGCATAACCGACCAATATAACTAGAACATTTGTATTTAAGACTACAACAACATTGACAATCATGGACCCCACAAAACAAGAAAATTTGAAAGTCAGCAGACAAGAAGTGGGGGGGGGGGCAGGTGACTATCCGATTGGTGAAATATCCTTTACTTTTTTTCCAAGTTTTCCACTTGGCTGGGTTTGTTTTCAAATCCTTATTTGCGACTACATTTCTTTCTTTCTTTTATGTGTCTCTTTTGCGATTTTATTTTTTCCATGGTAGCGTTTATTTTTTCTTTCTTTCTCCATTTTGTACCCTTTTATGTTAAAAGACAAGCTCACAGCATCCAAAATAAATATAATGTAACGTAGCCGTTGCATCGCAAATGGACAAACAAATAAAGCAAAAAATAAATAAAAATCTAGTTCAACTTTTTTTTTTCTTAAAAGTTTTTTTATTACCGTTATTCCGAGTATGTGTTGCATTTTTTTCCCTCTTTTTTCCCCTTTCTCTTCTCGTTCACACTTCCTAATTTGCATATGCATGTTTTGCTGCTGCTGCTAATCTCTTCACATGCTGGCCATTCTTTGCTGCTGCTGATACTTTCCACGTGCTCACACGCACTATGTTACACTTGTTTGCTTGCATAGTATTTTTCCTCATCATCTTTATTAGCTTTACGGGAAGGCAGATTTTTTCCTTTGTTTTATAAAATATTCAACAGTAGCTTCACTTAACTGTAATTTGTAAACTAATAATCTGATTGGGATCAAATTTTGATGCATGCCTTTATAAAGATAATATAGATCTTTTATTAGTAACGCCATCTATATCTCATGCCCAGAACTTAGTAACGCCATCTATATCTCATACCCAGAACTTAGATCTGTTATACTATGTGCATAAGCAAAGTACACAGATACTACACTCTGATGTTACTGATTGGGAAAAAAAAAAAAAAAATAATAGTGTTATTAGGTTGGTGCAAAAATATCGTTTTTATATATATATATATATATATATATATATATATATATATATATATTAGTTGAATTTTTTGCACCAACCTAATAATTCTATCGACCTCCCCTATCTTTCCTTTGTTGCTATTTTTAGATAAAAGCATTTTTATTTTTTATTGCTCCCAATTTTATTTTCCAGTTAGTGAATATGAAATTTGAATAAAATTTTTTTTTTTTTTTTCTCTCATTTCAGGGTAAAACTGTCGGAGAATTCAGTAAGGATAAATTTCCTGGTGATTTCATGGATGCTTGGAGAGCGGCACTAAAAGGAGAAGATTTCACGAAAGTAATTTTCATCTTGATTTAAATTAAAAACAAAACTTTTTCACTTGGATTTTGGACACTGCCAGATGAAAAATATCAATAAAGAAAAGCTTTTTGTCTTGTCCTGAATTGCTTCTATATTAAAAAGACAAAATTAAAATAAAAGCGTATGAGAAAAATCATATTGCAAAATTTACGGAAATTAATAAAATAGTTTTATTTATTTTTAATCAAATTTTATGAGTAACAAAAGAGTAGCTCTCTTGTCTGCCTTTTTGAAAGCAAATAGAGAAACACTAAAAACACAACAGATAACTCATTAATTCAAACTTGCAAGATTTATATTGTAATATTTACAAATTCCCATTAATTACTTAAAAATTATTTTATTGATAAACTGATGAAATAGTTTTCTTTTTATGTAGTTTTTGGAATATATTTTCGTTTTGGCATGGGCTACATACATCAATCAGATTTTTCTTAATTTTTGTTTTTAGCATTGAATTCTGGACAGAATCTTTGTATCTTGATAATTTTCAAAATACTTTATATTAGCAAAGAATATGAACTTTTTTTTTTTATAATGTTTGACATAATAGCAATGAAGTTTTCTAACTTATCTCAACTTATTTAAAATAATTTTTAACAACTAAAATTAAAGATTATTTCTAAAACAACTACAAAATTTTAAGTTCAATATTTATAGTATTAACATAAAAAATTGCTTTGCTTTGCCTTTTAAGAATAAAATAAAGGTTATTTTGAATCATGAAAATAAATATTTTTTAATTGAATATTTTTTACTTTTTTGTTTTTATATTTTAGTTTAATTTCAAAAATGAAAAAAAAAATTAAATACATAACATCTGCATAAAAATATTAAATGAAATGATTTTCAAGAAAAAAGTAAAAGGAATATGTTTGTAGTCGTGAAAGTATAATTATAATATAATAATGCTTGTTAAATTATTTTTGTTAATTCAATAAACTGAAAAAGGAATGCCGAATTTGGATTTTGTTTTTTATGTCTAAACAATCATAAGGGCTGCCGAGATTTTTTTTTTTTTACATTTTCATCCCAAGTAAGGCACAGTGCCACTTTCATGTAAGAGGCTACTGAGACATGATTGCGAGGATACTATGTAGGGAGTTGAGCAGCAAGATGTCTTCTTACATTACACTTGAACTTCTGCATTTCAGTACAGTTAGAGAAGCAGGAACCTGAAAAGGAATTCCAAAGTCTAGTAGTTCTGGGGAAGAAACTATTAGAGTAGAAGGCTTTCTGACATCTGGGGGATCTCTGTGGTGTAGGGGTGGGATTTTGTTGTTTGTCAGGGATATTTACATTGAAGAGGTACAATGGCTTATAGTTCATCGGAGCATCTACCATTAAAATAATTGTAAAACAAGCAGAGGGAATGCAAAATTTCATCGATGGGAGAGAGGTTGAAGCCTAGCTAACAGTCCAGGACGTATTAGGTTGGCGACCCTTTTCTGAACCCTGTCCAGGAGTGAGAAACTAGTATCAGACGCACCAGCCCAAATGTGAGAACAGTACTTCATACATGGGCGAATGGTAGCTTTGTAGCACGGTAGAGAGAGCCCACCTTCCTCGCAACAGCTGCGGCAATGTTCTTGATGTATCTGTTCCAACTCGTGTTCCCTGTGAACGTTAAGCCGAGGAGTTTGAACAAAGTACTTTCAGATAATGTATCATTAGCCATAATTATTGGTGGTTGAGGTTTCTTGTAATTATTAAAGGAAAGAAGCTTAGTTTTTGCAGCATTGAACGTTACCATCCATTTTTGTCCCCATTTCATTACAGACTGGAGGTCTTCTAAGGTTTTTGCCATTGCCTTGGAGATGTATTCATTTGTTTTACCCTTATGCCTGCCATAAAGCATGGTGTCATCAGCAAATATACTCATCTCGGAGACTATTTTATCTTGGAGGTCATTTATGAATATTAGGAATAATAAAAGTTCAAGGATCGACCCCTGAAATACACCCGCATTTATATCATATTCTTTAGACATACATCCATTGAGGACAACATGGATTCTTCTCTTACTTAAGGATTTAATCGTCTTAAGTATTCGCCCAGTGATACCATATCTGATTTTCATGAAGACCATCGTGCCATACTCTGTCAAAAGCCTTAAATATATCTAGGGCTACTGCCCTACCTTCCCCTGCTTTATCCAATGTATGGTATATACATTTAGAGATTAGTTAGGATATCTGCAGTAGAACGGGCTTGCCTAAATCCATATTATTAATCGGACATAAGTTTAGCAACTTTAAGGTGCTGGACTAGAGCTTTTTTTTATTTTAAATAAAAAATTAAAAAAATTTTTTTTTATTCATGATGTATTCACTATCATTACCAAATGAAATTTTTTTTTTTTTTTTTTTTTTTTGTTCCTCCCAGGTGGATGTCAGCAGTTCATTAGCTGTGATTATGGCTAGTAAAGAGGAATCAGAACTAAAAACTATACAACGTGCCTGTCAGGTGACCTGTGATGTTTTTAACAAGTTTTTGAAAGAACAAGTTATGGAAATCATTGATGCTGAGAAAGTAAGGACGCTTTTTTTTTAAATTTATTTTTTTAAATCTTAAATTATTTTGCTTCTATGATAAACACATGATCAATTTTGTTTCTATGATAAACACAACAAAAATCATCTATAATCTCTTTTATCACAAAAATGTATTTTTAAACAACAAATGCATTAAAACCGTATATGATATTAGATGGAAGCTGATATTATCAACACATTTTAAGAAAACCTGGGGAAAAAAAACATTGAAACAAAACATTTTTTTTTTTTCTTTTTTTTTTTTTTTTTAAGGAAAAAACCTGAAAACTGGAAAAATAAAGAAAACTGGGTGGGATTGGGGTTTTTTTTTTTTTGTTTTTTTTTGTTTGAACCAATTTTTTTAAGGAAAAACCTGGAAACTAAAAAAAGAAAGAAAACTGGGTGGAATATTTTTTTTTTCATTTTAAAACATCCCGTTGGAGGGCATTGTCACACAACGCCAAAGTGGACGCAGAGGTGATAGCAGACATGGGTAGTTTTTGGTGATATGGAGATAAACAGAGCATTACCAAATGTTTGCCTCCACATAAACGCTAGGAGATATGTGTCCAAAAGCTTCCGATTGGTCCCGCATTCTATTTTTTTGCGTTGTTTTGCTTCTTCTACATTCGCTCCACATGATTCGTCATAGCCTTCGTTTTGGGATCTATGAAGTGAAGGTTGTGGTTCACCGTCAAATGGTGATACCCCTCTTCCCTCACTTTGTTGTATGTCTTCTAACAGTCTGATACGACCGTGGTCCCTGGCAGAATATATTGTTTTATTAATGGAAGGAGGGTTTCTGCATTCCGGTTTGGTACACTCACCAAGAAACCCTTCTTTTCGGTAGGGGTCGTATCCACCGAAGACTCAGACCGGTGTGAGTAATCTGCCAACGTTATGCTTTCTACGGTTAAACAAAGCCTCATTTATCTCCACCGTATGGCCTGGGCCCCCCTATCTGCCGGCGATTCCTTAGAAAATATTCCCCGCAAATATCTTTTAAGAAATTCTTCCAGTCGGCGATGGTGTGCGTTGAGCGAATTCCACACTCGCGCTGGAGGTCTTTTTGTGTTGCTCTCTCGAACGCCCACGAGTAGATCAGTTTTGTAATTATGGCAATTGCCAGCCTAAACTTTGCAAAAAAAATTCCTGCCTGGATCGAGGTAAAAACGTTCAGTATTTACCAGCCTGGCACCTCCAGGCATAACCATCGCTTACTTTGCTTCTTGCAATACGAGTGCATCTTGTCCACAAGACGTACACACGTTTTCGTCAGTGCTAGTAATTTCCTATCCTGGCAAAATCCCAGGACAACTGCTGGTGTTTTTAACTGCTCAGCTAATTCTCTAAAATTCATGTTTGTTTTTTTCCTTATGTGAAAGTACGCAAATGGTGATTTTTTTTTTTTTTTTTTTTTTTTTTTTAAACTCACATGGAGAACCATCATGCTCAGCTTTGTTACGTCAAACGGCTTAATTTCTTTGGCGACGCTCGGCTTACTCCGGCTGTTGACGCCATGTTCCGGAGAAAGCCGGGTGTGCACTGAGTTAAGTCCGGATGACTCTCTGTACCTTTTTCAGATCTATCTTGTTGAACTCCGTAATGTTTCTGTCGAACTTGAAAATTTGGATGGAATTTCGAACAGAATTCTTTATTCATTTCACAGGAGTAGCATGTTCTCGTTCTGTTAGCCATAGCATCGGGTTAGAGGTTCTAAATTCCATCCAAATTCCCCGAGTTTGGCAAGATACACCTGAAGAAAGTCAGATGTTACATCGACTGAAACCTTGCGAAAATGACACTAAAGATGAGAATAGTAGCCCGAAGATTCCAAGTAATACGAATTCAGTTCTAGGTTTGTGTGCCACAGTTTCCTTACAGCAGATGCTAATCATGGCCACTTGTTCTATTTCTCTGCACAGTTACCACAAAAGATAGAACTTGTAGTTAAGTGTTAGGACTGTATGTACAACGGAAAAAAAATATATCAGCTAGTGAGTAAAGTATGCTTCAAAGGTATGGTGGCAGGGTGCAGAAAAAAGGCAAACCACCAAAATGGCTGCATGATAATGTGTGTTCTTCCAAATCAATTAACTGAAGACTCTAATGAAGAACAGGCTGGTTTAAGGGGAGTTAACTCATGATAGATCGTATCCTGATGGTGTATGTAAAATGTTTGATAGTGATAATCAAATATAATTAGCGGTATATTTGTATGTAAACAGTGTTTGCTTTTGCAACATGGGTTCTTTTAATCGACCAAAGTTTGAAGAAAAATTTGTACAGGGAGGAGATAGTTGAAGAATATAATGGGGGGAGGGGAGTAGTTATAGCATTTGTTAATCTGTATAAAAATATTTTGTCTTAAATGTGAATGAAACGATTTAAAGACTTATTTGTACATTTTATCATCGGTACAATTAAGCTTTGGTAAAATGTAAGAATGCAGATTTAGCAATCGTGTCCACAATGACGCTTGCTTAAATAAAGTTGAAAGGGAAAAGATAACAAAATACCAAGATCTTATGTATGACATGAAAAGAAACTGGAATCTTAGGAAGATCATCATTCTAGTAATTATAGGAGCAACTGGACTCATGAAAAAGAATTTTAAGAACTACCTGGCAAATATACCTGGTGAACCAAGTGCTAGAGATTCAAACAATTGCACTGAAAAAAAAAGGTCTCTCTGTTGGGATATGAGATAGTGAGTGAATGCCTGGCATCCAGTAGGATGCTCCGTTCCCAGCTTGAACAAAATAAGAAAATAAAATAAAAAAAGAAAATCTTTCCACGATATCCGATTACTCATAGCTTTGCTTCCATACCCTAAACCTGTGATGCGAAATTCCCAAGGTGTCATTTTGTAACATGTGATTGTTTAAATCTGGTCAAAACGACACCATTTAATAGTTGATCTTGTTACACCATGCTTGACCAATTCTTTGTCTCTTGAACATAACAAATATCTTGCCAATGTGTTTCTTGTAGTAAGACGTGTTGGCACATCTAGTCTTCAAAGTAGTTGTCAGAATTGTCATGATATCATGTTGAGTTTTTTTTTTTTTTTTTTTTTTTTAAATTTCTTCAGCTGTTGTAAAAGATATCTTTCTTTATCGTTGGATGTGGTTGGACAAAATAAAACTGTGCACAATATTGCATTTTAATATTTTCTTCTAAATTGCTTACAGTTATCTCTTGGGAAGGAAAAGTGTCCCCGAAAAAACATTTGTTATTATTGACAATCCAAGGGAAAGATCAGACTAGTTTTGCTATGTTAGTTTCCTGCTTGTGGCATCATTTTGTTTTAAACATCAACTTGAATTCTAGTAGAAAATTACATTTTTTAATATAACACATCCCGTGTTTAATATTGCTATCAGCTAATGGTGAAGAGCTCAAAGTGAACGATAATATCAACACATCATTTCAAACTTGATTCAAAACACCTTCAAAGGTGTTTTTCAATCGAAAATCAAATCAACCAAATTTTAAAAATGAAATTCTTTTTAAAGTTTTTCGTACATGGACGCTAAATATTAACAAAAAAATTTTTTTGAATCTGTATTTTCCTATCCTTTTTTTTTTTTTTTTTTTTTTTTTTTTACATAGGAATCACCACTTATCAAGCAAGGCCTGGAGGCCACTCGAGGATAAGGGTTAATCAGTATACATAAGGCAATGGGATTATAGCGTAGTAAACAAGTAGTGGAAACTAAGATAAATATTAAATTTTCTCTTTTACTTGATGGGTTTAATGTGTGATTACATTTTAATTTAAAAAAAAAAAAAAAATTTTTTTTTTTTTTTTACAATAATCTATTATTAAAATGTTTGTCACATTTATATTCATTTTTAGTTGGTAAAACTGAAAAATCTAAACTTTAACATGACTGACAAGAGTCATCTTAAGTTTCACTAGAATCAAATTTTTTTTTAATAAATTTAAAGTAAGACTGAATTCTTTTTTATGCTTGTAGAAAGTGAAACACTCCAAGTTAGCTGATGGCGTTGAAGCAGCTCTACAGAACAAAAAATATGTCAGTGGTGTCGACACTTCTCAGTTAGACATGTGCTATCCAGCTATCATTCAAAGTGGAGGAAAATACAGTCTCAAGTTCAGTACAGTCAGGTAAGTTTTGATGACAGTAAACAGAAAAACTGAAATATTATTCAGAAATAATTAAAAAAATTTTAATTACAGTAAACAAGCGCAAAACTGCATGTTTAGTGAGTTGCATAGATGCATGCTACAGACAATAGGTAGTGGGGAAAAATATCTTATTTAGGATTAAGACAACCTAAGAAATCAGCTGGCTCTTTTGAAATAATGTTTTGGATACAAGGCTCTATGCCACTTGAAACTTTACAAAAGTAATGTTCATTTCAGTTAAGAGACAAAGTTCAATAGATTTATGTTCAGTGATAAAACAGCCATTCATTTACATTTCTCTTATGTCTTTCAGTCTTCACATTCCATAAATTATGTTTCTGACAAAAGGGGAAGAATTTGCTGTTTTCTGGATCACAATTTGTTTAACCTTTATCGTTTTTAGCTCCTAACATCAAGTGGCTTCATGGCTTGTCTTAAGCGATTGGCGAGCTGTTTGGTGTACCACAAGTGCAATTAATGTATATTTCAGCAAAATGGGCAGAAAGAGTTGATTGGCTTATTTCTGTCTCAGAAATCAAGCTAATGGACTGTTTATGTTCAGTAGGAGGATATGTTTGTCTTGAATTTCAGTAGAATAAAATGGCAATCATTGTTTTTCTTTTCAAGATAAAACATTGTTACTCGTTTTAAACTAGGTTTGTCGTTCTGGTTGAAGGGAAAATCTTTTTGTTATACAACAGTGACAGAAACTACATGATTGACAGTGCGACTAGTGTCTGAATTAAGCACAGTAGTTATTCAGTAGAAAAAAAAAGATGATCTAGTTAATACATACAAAATAAGTGAACGATAGTGAATACACACAAATGCATGTTCAAAGGGTTACCTGGCATTGCCTGAGGTTCTGGTTTTTTTTTTTGTTTTTTTTTCATCTCCTTGATTGTCATCTATTATTACTCTCTCCTTTTGCTTTTCACCAAAATTTTATCACAAACGCCTTCTACTTATCAGAGCTTCTTTACTCAGTCTCCTTATGAACTTTCTTTCACTTCCTGCTATGGTTTCTTTTCGCTTAAGTGTTTCTAGTACATTTTTAATTTTAATTACAATTTTTGTTTTTCCAACCAATTTATTTTGAATGAAACAGCTTTTGGTCTTGTGTATCTGCTGAGAAATAGTTTTGTTGTACTTATTGTTATAAAAAAAAACTTTTTTATTCTTTTTGCTTTTTAGTGATGATGAAAATATAAAGTTTGACACCATCATTTGTGCCCTTGGCGCTCGCTACAAATCTTATTGTTCGAACATAGTGCGCACCCTGTTAGTAGATCCTCCTGAATCCTTACAAAAAGATTATGAATTCTTACTTACATTAGAAGATGAAATTCTGAACAAATTAAAGCACGGCAAGTATTGAATCCCTTTTTCGTGTAATCTTTTTGTTTTTAAAAAAATATTGTGCTTTTACTTTTTTTAAAATTTTTATAGATTTGCCAATGTAATTTGCAAACCATCATTTCAAAAGCTTAAAATTTGACAATTTAAATGTTGTAAATATTGTATATCATATATTGTAAACCTATATCACATCTATCCTAAATGATGACTCTAATTTGTACAGCCAGGAACTATATTCAGTTAAACATTGAGGTCTGGCAAATCAGAAAAATCCCTGAGTTAAAAGTCTGCAGCAAACAGTGTTTGATTAGATTTCAGTTCCTGATATTAAAAACTTCTTGTTTTGGTTTGCTTACTCATGTGGTTTGTCAATTTTTGTAATAATTTTTATTTATTTGTTTGTTAGGTGAAAGTACAGAATAATTAACTAATCCTCTAAGATTGAGGGTACGGTAAATATTTTGTACTTTCATGAAATAATAAATTTAGAAAACTGGAACTCTTGCCAGATATTTAATATCTGAAACTAAATCTGACCCTACATTTTTGCAACAAACTTTTGAGTAGGACAATTCTTCTGGTCCTATTAAAAATATAGTATTACTAAACCAATATTTTTAAAGAACTATTGAACCTAATCAAAACCATGTGCAGTTCCTATTTGCCTCTCCGTAAAAAAATTTTGGTTTGGAGGTGAGAAAAAATCATAGACTTGAAAAGGAGCACTCTGAATATAATTTCCTCCATTAAAATGGATTGATCTTTCTGATCAAGGACAGCATAGATAGTACATTTTGATCCTAGCCCAACGGCAGAGTAGTAAAGTGTTTAATTTTTTATAAGAATTTGGTCTGTATATAAAAACCCTCCAACAAAGCTGTTTATAGAGGAACTTATTTTGCCGAATGTTTTAATGCTTACACCTAATATATCTGCATTGCTTTAACTATCAATATTCCCAAGATTCATACTTATAACAAAATTTATAAATTTCCCTGTTGAATAATTTGCCAACAAATGCCGATTTCTCGGCTTTAAAATGACCTTCGTTCTCTCTATATAGGCAGTGGATACCTCCTGTAAGTCTGCATTCACTTGTAATTGTGAAGCAAGAGTTTCACAATCCGCAATGATACCTCTCCTGAGTCGGCACTGCCTGCACTTCAGTGGGAAGAAGCTGTGCAGGACGATTTGGAAATGATGCTGAGATAAGCAGAGAGCACATACAGCACCTGATATTCCCAAATGGTCACTCATGGTCAAGATACTTATCTTCGGTGACCTAACAGGAACTGGTGTGTTAGAATGATTATGTCGTATATTAAATGACCAGAAAAATTAACATGCTACAAAATAATCTTTAGAGAAATTATGTTTAATGTGTGATTTGTTCATCGTGGTCACCACTTTGTATAGAATCAACCGCACTTTTGGTACAACTGCTAATCTCAGTTAGTGTAATGGCTGCCACAAGACAGAACCTCAGTTTTCCTTCCCGATACATGTCTCAACGAAAACTGACGAGTTGCATGAAGTAACATCACAGAGATAAAGACGTGTTCGAGACGTGATGAGAGAAGTCTGTGTTTGGAAAAAAGTGTGTTCCAAACGTGGGTGATGTCACAGTAAAAACGAATAATCACACGCGGTCTGAGAAGGAGAAATGAACTGTTTAAAAGATTTAGAAAAAAATATATTGCTGGAAATACCAGATATAAAGGCTTTTTTTTTTTTTTTTTTTTTGTTAAAAAGGAGTCAAGTTTTTTTCCTGTCCTCTGTTTCTTTGATAACAACTATGTTAGACATGCTAATATAAGCCAACTTAGTATTTCATTAATGTAACTTAATTTTTGATTTGATATACTTAGAAAATACCCGTCCCAAGAGAATCTCAACTCTTTAAGTGCAATTAAAATTTTAAAAAGATCAACTATTCTATTGTGGGATATTTATCTTAAATTGCAATAATTTGGGGGAAACACAAGTTTTTGATATAGCTCCTTCAACCCCCATTCATCTATTTATTTTTTTTTGTCTTGTCATCTTTTATATTTCCATTTTTCTATGTTTTCAGGTACAAAAGTTAATAGTGTTTATGATGCTGTTGTGGATCTAGTAAAGAAAGAACGTCCAGACCTTATGAACAAGCTGACCAAGAACTTAGGCTTTGTCACTGGCATTGAATTCAGGGAAGGATCAATGCTCATAACGAACAAGACCCAAATCACTGCCAAAAAAGGTCAGTGTCTGTTAATCAATTTATGCTTGCATTTATTTATAAAACCTGTAATACTTTTAATATAATAATTGTCTAACATATACATGTAAGTGTGCCGGATTTTCTACTTCAAGGCCATCCCAATTATTACCAAGGGTAAGGTTTATTATTTTTCCGTAAGAAGTGAGTGTTGGACCCTCACCCAGGCCCAACGACGTAGCAATAATTAGATGGATATGCAACATGAAGCTGGACCAGATCCAGAACATCGAGCCAGACAGTCTACTCAATGTTCTAATAACATGTCCAAACTGTCTCTACTAGTTTGGGTTTGTGAAAAGAATCAAGGGCTTTATCAGCCAAAAAAAAGTTGGATGCTCTAAGACATGGAAAGAAACCATCAGACGTAAACAGTGGCAATGTGTATATACAGGGTGACCCCCAAAAAATAAAAAGCTAAATGGAGGCCATCTAGAACATATGCTGTACAACGGAGAAAAAAAAAAAAGGCCAAACACCCTAGTGTTTTGATGTGATGTTTTGAATATAATAAACTAGTTATGACCAAAGTTTCATTTCATTCGAACAAAACACTAAGAAACCAGGTCTAATTAGAGTTGGGACCCGTTTTTTGGGGTCACCCTATATTACCTAATTATAATCAATGGTTCCCATATTGCGTTAGATTCTATACTAAACCAGCTTCGTAGTTGATCATTGCCCGACATATGTGTCGCTTCTTTGAGTAATCTTACTATCCACTCAAGATGAGAACGGTAGTCCAAAGAATTTAAATGATATGAATAATTATTCAGACACAAAACTGCAATCTGTATGTTATAAATATCGAGACTTTGTTTTCATTTCATTATACAGTGACATTTTAATAAAAAAGAAGGTGAGTCGTTAACAAAATTCATTTCTGCAATGGATTGTCAATTAAATAAAGAATAATATTGTTACATTTTTAATAACAAAATAAAGAATCCAAACGCAAATTCTATGAATAAAACTTAGAACTGCCAAACTGTGGAACTCTGTTCCACTCTCCTGCTTTCCACTAACTATAACATGATCGTCTTCAAGTTCAATGTTAGAAGTTCAAATTCTGCCCAATTTCTGCCATTAATGATGACTATCCTGTTGTCTTGGTAACCACCATACACTCATTAACCCTTATGCTAAAATGTCCTTCAGGCCTTGATAAGTGATGATTCCCTTGTAAAAATAAATTTAAAAAAATAGACACTGTCAGTCTCCAAAATTGTGATCACTGCAGACTTAGCATAAGGATAGCTAGACAGCGTTGAACATCTTGTAAAAAGAAATATGAACTTGGGTAGTTGGTGAGACTGAAATGTAAATTGCATCGAATATGAACAATTGAAATTTCATTTTCATTTCTTCGTTGAATGCACATGTACATTAACGACAAACAACTCGTTTTTAGAGAGATAACGTATCCTGTTCATGAGGAGAAAAATATTTTTCTTTCAACATCAAATCGAAATTCAATATGGAAGCTAATTCTGCTAGCAGTAATAAATCTAATATGATGCTAATACATTTCTTTTCATTCAGATAAACATTTCATATTTTATTCAGATAAAATTTGTTGTGTTCAGAAAAAGATATGAAAACTTTTAATGTTCATTTTGTTCATGTGACCAACCCTCCAGCCTCTACAGACAAAACTTATCAGTTTTTCCTCTTAGGTGCACACATAAATTGGAAAATTATTTGATGATAAAAGGAAAAAAATGAAACAAAAATAATTTCCATATTGATTTTCTTTTGTTGATTTAGCAGTAGTAAGGTATCTTCAGGATTAATGACTTAAACATGTTAGAAAATGAAGTTAGAAATTTTTTCCCACCTAAAATTATATAATAATTAGCTTAGCACTTTTAGAAATAATCTTGGCAAGAAAAAGAATAACCAACAAATATATATAAAACATTAAAAAAATATCTTTTTTAATTTTATTGTACAATATTATCCCGAAGGAATATTATTTCTAACAATAACTTTCTTCCTCATAAGCGAGAAAATTTAACTATTTTGGGCATGAATTTGTGCCACCATAAAAATTATTAGTGAGAAAACCGTTATTATCTACTGAAACATTGTGTGTATTATATTCTGTTGAGGATGCGTTTAAGTTATCTTGTCTTTGGAAGGATAGGTATAATCTTTTATATTGGCTAGGTAGGTTTCCGACATGTCACACAGATCTTTGAAAAAAAAAAAAAAATTATTTTGTATATTTAATTTTCTTCCCTTTAGGAATGGTATTCAATGTTAGTGTTGGCTTCTCAGATTTAACTGCTGGAGATCGTACATCTGCACTTTTTATTGGAGATACTGTTTTAGTTAATGAGGTGAGTTTTTTTTTTTTTTCTTGGTTTGTTAAAAAATTATTATGGGTCGTTTACTATTTGTAACCATGAATGCCGATGATAAATATTCTTTTATCGAGGCAGCCCATTTCGCCATGATAATGTCAAAATCTAACAAATTGGTGTTTCAATGTGATGGGGGGTGGAGGCAAAACTTTGTCCATTGGCAACTGGAGAATATGCTGACTACACGTTAGAAAAGGTATACAACTGCAACAGATTTCACCTTTTTATTTGATTTTTACTAGCCAAACAATATAAAAGAATTCTTGATGCTTATTTAGAATTGCATTTATAATGAAAATTTTAACTAAAGAAAATACAGAAAAGTCCTTATGATATATGGAACAAAAATGGCATATTCCAAAAATTATGTGATTTGATAAAGTACTTTTTTTGTATAAAGAAAATCGAATTTTGTGACTTAATGCAAGAGAAACCAGTTGCCATATTTGATTCAAATTGAATTTGAAATTCACCCCCCCCTCCTCCTTCTCCGCCTCCTCCTCCCTGCTAAAAATTGGAAAATTTAGTTTTCTTTTTTTAAAAAAACCTATTTGATCAGGTTTTTAAAAAAAAAATTTTTTTTTTTTTGGAATATCACATCTTTCAGTGACACCATAAAAGTTTTTGTTTTTAATTTTTGTTTTCCTAAATAAGTGCAGTTCGTAAAACAAAAACACATATACAAACTAAAATATATCCTATAAATATCCTTAAATGTACCGGGTTTATACAAAAAACCAATCTGACAAAATGACATTGTCATTAAAAATGTCTACACGTCTGCTGGTTGTAGCCGTATCTTGGTGATATTTAACCACAAAGATTGAGATATCATTCCACTTGTTGCATATTTCTTTCAATTCTGTTAGTGCAAATTTCTCTATCACTATCTTTTTAAATTCAATCCTTGTTTGTATAGTTTTTTTTTTTTTTTTTTTTTTTTTTTTTTGCACTTGCAGCAGCTTTACTGCTTTCATTTCTCTTTTCTTTCTTTTTATCATAAAAATTTTTTAATTTCTGCTTTGTTGTTCAAATAACCAGTTTAGCATCATTTGAAGACTTTAGAAACAGAAATCCATGTTTTTTGTACAATTAACAAGTGTCGTCCTGACCTAAGTTCGCTTTGTTCATGTCACCTCGAAACCCTGATTTTTTTTTTCTTTACTTTTTGGACACCTGGTACTTCTGTCATCCCTACACTAAAAAGGGTTGACCAATCGAACTGAAGGGTTCTGTTTCTATGCTGGTTTGCTAAAAATAACTACCGTCTAGACAGTTGTATGGGTTACCATGATGCCATTCTAAAAATAACTTGTGGCAAAGTTCACACTCTTGTGGCGATGCCGTCAGGTGGGGGTGAATTATCACACTACACTTCACAAATGTCATGCACAAAACCGCTGACCTGATCTGACGAGTATGAATCACAATGTTCGACTGAGGAACAGCATTCTAACTCCGAAATTTCGTTTGACTAAGGCCAGAAAATCTCTAATTTTTGGTTCAAACACTGAGTTCTTTGACCACAGAAGCATTCACCGACTGAGGTATTACTGTATGTGTATAGGAGTGTGTGTGAATGTTTATTTTTAAAAACTTTTAATTTTTTTGTATTTTATTTTTTATTTTACAAAAATTAAAATATTTGTTATTTTTTTTGTAATTGTCCTTATGAAACCTGTGTAATGTCCTGAATGGTAAAACTATACATATAACTATTTGATTTTTTTATCTTATTTATTTTTTTTTAATTTTAAAAAATCATTAGACAAGATTATGCAAAGAAAAAAATAGATTTAAAACGAAAAAGGAAAGAAATCACACATTTTATAATTCTTAAATTGGTGTCGATTTTATAATCAGTTTTAATTTCTTGTCTTCGTTAATCATGAAGCAAATTAAATCTTAATTCTTTTTCGTACTTGTTTCACAGGATTCTGCGGCTACGTTGCTGACAACTCTGAAAAAGAAAGTCAAACACATTGGTATCTTTCTAAAGGTAAATTTATTTCCTTTTTTTTTTTTGTATAATTTAAATTCTTACACAAGCAATTTTGTAAAGTAATTTTAAAACAAAAATGTTTCATTTTGTTTCTACTGTTTAACAGACTAATTTTTGCCTACCTGACTCTTCGTGTCAATTTAAATCAGAGTTATTCCCCCTTGCAAATTTTGACTTTTTTTTTTTTTTTTTTCTGAAAGACATAATTAAAAAATATTCCCACATTATAAATTGTTCGGACAGGATTATATAATTTTTAAAATAACTGTAGTGAGGTACATTAGTATGCTGCCAATAAAATGATACAAAAATAACTTAGTTTGCAAAATTTAATATCAGCTTGAATGCTATTTTCAAGATAACTTTATATGTTATATGAAACTGCATTCATAGCTGTAAAGTGTGAACCAGAGTGATCTCCCTTTCATTTTAAAATCACCTCGCTTGCGTTATGAAGTTAAATTTTTTAATGAGTTAAAATATAAATTACCGTGGCTTGTTTAGATTGGCGACCTTTTAAACCAACGCATTTCAGGTGAAAACATTATGTACTAATGTATCATGTTGAAATTGGTATAAATTACAAAAATTACAAAAAAATTATCCAGTATTTATTGAGTTTATCCATTTATAGAGTTTTATCATGTTTTAACGTGGAAGAATTTCCAAATTTCCAAGGGAGGGAACTGCAATCGATCGATTTGACAATCCGTCATTTCAAAATACAAAATGTCGGACTGGTATTGCGGATGATTTTTTTTTTTCTTTTTTTTTTCTGAAAACTAGATCTGTAATATCTTCAACTAGATCAATTTTCGGAATTTATACTAATTTTGACATGACACATAAGTATGTAATGTTTTCACCTGAAATGTGTTGGGTTAAAAGCTCAATCCACACAAGCAGTAAATTACCTTTTGGAACATGCTCGCCAATTGAAAAGTGATGACATCATTGTTCAGAGGAAAACTTAATCTGATGGTATACTATTTTCCTCTGAAAATGACTTTATTATATGAATGAGAAAAATTGTTTTGTGTTTATAAGAAAGTTATTAATAAAATGTTTTTTACTCTTAACAGATGTTCCAATGCATTTCTTGGTGAACTATAATTAATATTTTTTTTCTAAAAAAAATTGACGTTTGTCTCCCATCCTTATAAGGAAACAGGAAAAAAAAAAAAAAAGTGTACCTTTGACAGAAAGAAAATCTTGTACATCCGTAACTTGTTAGAATGCGTTTATTTATTTATTTTACAAAAAAATAATTTTAAGAGAATTTCAATCCATATTCGGTGTTACCTCCCTTGTTTCTTCAGACTATTTTTAAAATGGCGTTGTGAGATCGTTCAGTTGTTTAATCATAAAGTTTGATTTTTTTACAAATAAAACTACTTGATCAATTTATTTGATTATTGGTGTACAATATTTTCTTTCCCCTACAGGAATATACATCATAAAGATATTTCATTTTGTTTTGTAATTATGAGGAGTTTTAGACAAGCATCAAGCATAGACTGAGAATATAAATTGATTGAGATAGTTCACCATTGGAACATCTGCTAAGAATAAAAAACATTTTATTAATAACATTTTTCTCATTCATATGATTGGCATTTACATAATTTTAATACAAAATTATCTGTGTTACTGTAAATAAGTAAGTAATCAATTTACTGTTTTGCTTACAATTAAGATGCAATTTTTTTGAAAATCAAGTCAGTTCCTTTAAGGAAAGGAACATTTGAACACAATTGTTAAATATTTGCCAAATAAAGCATGCCAAAAAACAGATTGTTTTTGCTATATTATAATCACCATTAAATTTTTAAAAAATAAAAAAAATAACGAACATTAATTAATAAAATGTCCTTTTTCAAAACTAATATGCAAATTTTAATATTTTTTATTTTATTTTTTATCATTCGTTGGAAAACCATTTAGTCAGTAAGTCATTTAATCACCGGCAATCAATGCATCAACTTCTCGAATTCACAACACTCCTAATTAGTGTTGGGACGATTCCTAATTTTTATATGATTCCGATTTCTAGGGAATTATTGTTTTGAAATATACCAGGTAGTTTTATACTTATGGTCGGTAGTTCCCAAATATGTTCCCTAACTTTGGAAGAGATATTTTATGTCTACACCGTCTTGTTTTGGTTTAAATAAAATTATTATATAATAAACTAAACGGAAAACTTAGCAAAATTATTTTTAGAGAAAATTTATTTTACTTAATTGGAATACAGAAAAAAAACTCAAAGAAAATAGAATTTATCCTTCAGAGAAAAAACAAATAAAATAGAATTTATATAACAGAACAAAAACAAGGAGATTAGAGAATAAATACACACGATTCATTATTTTGGTCCTCATAATTAACAGATTTAATGAATTGAATAAAAAAATATAGCGGAAGAGAAAGAAAATATATATTAAATATAAAAAAGATAAATATTTAATTTAATAATTTATAAATGAACGTGCGTAATGAAAAAAAAACAATATACCATGTGACATGGCGCCGTAGATACAAAATAACCTTTCCAAAGTTAACGACCATATATGAGAAATACCATTAATCGAAAGTTTTTGTGTTTTATACCAAAAAGGTTGGTATAGCGAAAAGTTACAATTAAAGGAATTTCAAACACGATTTTTTTGTTTGGCTATTGATAGTTGTATTTGTGATGGCAGTTCTTCAGACCTCCATAATTCACAAGGAGTAGTTAACACCTATTTTTTCTTACTTTTTCATTGCTTTTACACGTTGTTTCTAACGTGAAGAATAAGTTTAGCCAAACTAATTTTGAAATAGGGTATATCAAAGGAACAAATATAAAAATGATACCACTATAAAAAACAAATGAAATACTAGATAAAATTGAGCAAACATAATTACCAAAATTACAGAAAACGATAATAAAAAAAAAAAATCGTGAAGTTTGTTGAGTGAAATGAATTATTGAAAGAAAATTAATTGAACTAATAGAAATGTTAAATAAAAAAATGTCACATTTCAATATTTTTTTAATAATTAAATTCTCAGGGTTGTCGAAATTAAAAATTAAGTGATTTTTTTTTTTATTAGACTTCTTTCGAAGCTTGTTACCTTGAAAAATACATTTAAAACCCTGTTTTTTTTTTTTTAAATAAATTGAAAAATAAATGCAATTAAAAAAAAAATTTAATTGAAACTTTAAAAACATATTAAACATTGAAAAATTACTTATCTCACAAATTAACGTCCAATAAAGTAGATCCGGTCTTCATACAAGAATTCTGTTATAATAAATATATCTTTCCCAAACTTAAAAATTAAATCTTTTTTCTTTTTTTTGGAGAGAGAGAGAGAGTGCTTTAAAATCGCCGTGGAGTGCCGCCTAAAATTTTAAAGAAGTAAATTTTAGGAGTTTAGTGCCTTTCAAAGACGGTTATCATAATTTATTATCATCATTTAATTTCCCCCCCCCCTTTCCACGTGGTTCAGTAGTTAACCAGTGCTCCTGTTGCTGTCAGTCAGCTATCTTTACCTAAGTTTTAATTTCTAGTTAAAAGAATTTTTCATGAATAGAATCAGCATTTTTAAAAATTATTTTTTTAGTTGTATATATTGTATTTACTCTTTGAAGTTAAGGAGGGTTAAAAAAATTGGTGACACCTAGATGGTGACGTAGGCAAAAAAAAAAAGAAGAAAAAAAAAAGACACTGCGATTTCGACCCTCACTAATAAAACTGCTCTGAGTGACTAGTTGGTAATTTTTTGTTCCTTTTCTTTTTTATTTTGCTCCTCCAATTTATTTGGATGCTTCATAGTTAAATGTTTTAACATGTTGGTTGTGGTCATGTTAGATGGTTTTATTCCTCGCGATATTTTAATTTGACAGACTTTGCAAATGGCTTTCAACTCATCATCTTCATCAACTTCAAAAAGTTTCCATGGAAGACTTTTTTTGGACTTTGGCGTTGTGCGTTCTATCCCAACCATTATCAATGGACCAAAGGTCATCTCGTCAGCGTCAGACAGGGCCAAACTATTTGCAAAGAACTTTGCAGCTAATTCTACCCTATGCGACGAAGGCCATCAACTCCCCATATTTCCTCCTACAACACAGAACAAGCTAGGTAACATACAAATATCCGGGCATGAGGTCGCCAAGCTAATCAAGAACCTAGATTCTAGTAAGGCAACTGGCCCTGATGGCATCCCAATTATAGTGTTAAAAAAGCTTCAACCAGAACTTGCTCCCATACTTACGAAACTATTTAAGCGCTGCCTTAAGGAGAAGTGCTTTCTGACCGCCTGGAAGACCTCATTAGTTTGCCCTGTATTTAAGAATTCAGGTGATAAGTCCTCTCCCTCTCAGTACAGACCAATAAGTCTCCTGTGTGTTATGAGTAAGTTGCTGGAATCCATATTAAATAGAGAAATAGTCAGCCACCTCAGCAGGAATAACCTTCTTAGTGACACACAATATGGTTTCCGCTCTGCAAGATCTACCGCAGATGTGCTGACGGTTATATCCCACAGGATTAGTGAATCTCTTGACAAAGGCTTCCTTTCTAGGGCAATTGCTCTTGACATATCAAAGGCCTTCGACAAGGTATGGCATAAGGGTCTACTTCACAGGATTTCCAGCTACAGTATAACTGGAAATGTTTTCTCAATCATTAAATCATTTCTCTCCGATAGGCTCATAAGAGTAGTAGTAAATGGACAAAAATCGGAGGCCTGCAATATAAATGCTGGAGTCCCTCAGGGGTCAATGCTGGGCCCAACTCTCTTCCTGATCTACATCAATGACCTCCCTAAACACATACTTAAATCATTCGTTGACATCTATGCTGATGACACGACCATCTACGGCAACACATCAAAGGCTGTAAATGACAAAGTTCTCTCGGATTCTCTCTCCTCTGATCTCGAGCGCGTGGTTCAGTGGGGGAAGACGTGGCTGGTTACCTTTAATGCATCCAAAACCAAACTCCTATCCTTACATCATCAACGCTCTGATCCCCAGCTGGCATCAATTGTGATGGATGGCTCTCGTCTGGGTGAGGCCCCGTGTTTTGACAAGCTTCTGGGTTTGACCTTTACTCCTGATCTGAAATGGAACACGTACATCAAGTCTGTTGCCAAGGTCGCTGGAAAGATGGTGGGATCCTTCTACCGCTCCAGAAGATATCTCACTACTGATGCAATTCTCTATCTATATAAAAGCCAAGTATGTCCAAGGATGGAATACTGTTGCCATATCTGGGCAGGAGCTGCCAAAAACAGCCTATCATGCCTTGACAGAGTACAAAATAGACTTCATGGCTTAGTGGGCGATTCTCTTTTCTCTACCCTGCAACCTCTCTCCCACAGAAGAGACGTTGCGAGCCTATCCTTGTTTTATCATTATTTTCATGGCAGGTGCTCGTCTGAACTCCAATCCCTGGTCCCCCCTCACCAATCTTTCACGAAAAACACCCGTCTAGCTGAATCCACTGTGAAAAATTTCCCCCACTCTATATCTGTGCCTAAATCAAAACGCGGATTCCATGAACAAAGCTTCTTTCTTAGAACTGCACGCCTGTGGAACTCTGTTCCATCTGCCTGCTTCCCTCCGGACTACAACTTGGATGTCTTCAAGTCCAATGTTAGCAAATTCCTAATGAACCGCCCCCCTAATTAAACACTTCATCAAATCTCCACACGAACGTAATGTACTTGCAATAACCCTTATCCCTGAGTGGCTTCCGGGCCTTGATAAGTGGTGATCACTGTGTAAAAAAAAAAAGAAAAAAAAATCCGCTAAAAAAGACAAAAAGAAGAAAATATAAAGGGATGGGGCGGTAAATTGTACCAACCGGTAGTTAACAAAAAAAACTTATAGAATTTAATTTTTGAAACCAATGTATAAAAGTTTACATAATGAAATGCAAATATGCATTTTCTTTTGAAATTTTTTTTTTGGTTGACTGTGTTCAATTCACACATGGTTGATGTGGTTCAATATTGCTAAACTATAAGTCTTAAGTAAAATTCTATTTATAAATACTTTTTTAAATGAAATTATTTAATTAATCGTAAATATTATTTAGACATAAAAATTAATTGATTACAAAACCTTTTAAAAATATATATATTAATTTCTTTTTCGTTCGGCAAAAAACTGCGCAAAACACTTTTAATTTTCAATTTAAAATTCTAGAAAAAAGATTATATTATTCTGCTTTTAATATAATCAAATTCAGGGTTTTATCTTTCTGGAGAAAAAAATTTAAAAAATGGATTTTATTTCAATGAAATTTAAAAAAAAAACAACTTGACTGAATTGAATTAATTACCCTTGAATTAACGAAGGGGTTATTTAATAACTTTAGGTTTGGAAGAGATAGGTATGGGGTCGATTTTTTTTGAAACTTCAAAAGAAGCCGACTACTGTCAAAACTTTGCGAAATAATACAACGTGATCAATTTCATTTTAGAGATATTTCTTTCAAAAGCCTTCTTTTAAAAAAAGAAAAAAAAGTACATTGTTCTATTAAACCGTTTACTGTTTAAATAATTTGACTTTGCTCGTTTTATTTTAAGAAAATATAAGTTGAAAAAGCATTTTCATTCAGTATTAGAAGATTTGTCAGTAAAAAAAAACAATCGCCAAAAAGATAAGCGTTTTTTTTATTTTTACTAGTTTATTTTTACTAGTTTTTAATGTAAAGCCCTGCATACTTCTTTTCAAGTTAACTCTTTTGTAGTTTTGATTACAATAGATCTGAATGAATGAACCTTGTAAGGGAGGGGCACTAAGCATTGCCCTGTTAATAATGAATTTTTTTGGTTTCTTTTTATAACATGCTACATTTCTCTCTTGCGGTTAGAAATATCAAGAAATTATTTTCTTTTTTTCAACATCAGACTAAAAGAATTGTAATGAAGGAATCGGAAAATTAAGGTATTTTTTAACGATGTGATTCCGATTCCGATACCTCCCAAAATACACGATTCTTACGATTCCGATTAATCATCCCACCACTACTCCTAATGTTAATTTAAGGGATCATCGGTTGTTTACCATGAAACACCGTTTCGGGGATTTAAAAACAAAACAGTATATTAAATCATTGTTCCGCATCAGTGTTGATCAAACAGCACCTCTCTTAATCACAAGAATAAAAAAACTGTTCCAGATATTAGATCTAGTTACCTGCTCATGATAACCTATTCATGTTATAAAAATGCCTTCCTTACCTGTGAGATTCGTCTCTGTCTCTAGATTCAAAATGGATATATTTTTTTAATTTACCAATGTTGTATTTATAAGATTAGGATTAAGCCATAATTCTAACTCCTTTGGATATATAAGATGTTTGTATTGTTTTTTTTAATTCCTCGTTATCGTTTATACATATAAGGTCATCAATAAATCTTCTACAACAATGAAAATTATGTTTTTATATACTAGCAAAAATACCCGTCATTGACTAGGTTCAAAAACAGCCTACAGAAAATGGACTCTGATTTATGAAAGTATGATAGGTTATGAAAAGGAAGGGTTGTAAATTTGGGTTGAATTTGGGGGTATCAAAACCAAAGCAAAATATGATGAATATAAAAATAAAATAGATCAACCTCATAATTTATTATACCATACCTGTTCACACTGAAACACTTATCACAATATTATGTGGATCGATATTAAAAAACCTTGTTAAACTTTGTGACATATTTCCATTCTATGGAGGTCAGGTGCGAACGAACACTCCATAATTTTATTATACCATATTTCTTCAAACTGAAACATAATTATCAAAGTATACTTACGCAGATAGATATGAAAAGTCTTTATTAAAGTTTGTGCCTATTTCCATTCTATGGAGGCCAGACGCTAACACAGACCCCACAATTTTATTATACCATCGCTATTTAAGTTAAAACATACTTATCAAAGTATTATGTACATCTATATCAAAAACATTTGTAAAGGTTTTTTTTTTTTTTAATTTAAACTTTTTTTATTTCCATACTTTGTGGATCAAGCGCGAACGCAGACCCCCACAATTTTAATGAACCACCGTTCTGCCAGATCAAACATACTCATTCCTGTGTCTCGATACATCTATCATTATATGTAATCAGTTTTTTAAAATAGTCAACCATATAGGAGCCTATTCGTGACCAGACACACACACACACACACACACACACACACACACACACACACACACACACACACACACACACACACATTCAGCTTTATATATATACACACTAGCATGGGGTGCCCAGCGTTGCCCGGGTATTTGGAGATTTATGTTGAGCAAAAGAAAAAAAAGTGGTTAATTTTTTTAACTTTGACCCCTATTCTTACTCCTTAAAATTTATTGTTTTGGGCTCAAATTAAGTTATTAAGTTAGATCGATGTCCAATGAACCTATATCTAAAATTTCAAGTGTTTAGACCGAAAATTGTCGGAGGAGTTTGGTAGAGTTCTCAAAGGTCAAATCGTTGAACTTTGACCCCTTAATTGCCAAATTTCTGGCCGAAAACCTGATCACATCGATTTTCCCAAATCTCAGTATCCTGTATATCAAATTTCGAGTCTATAGACTTAAAATTGACAGTTATTGCGTCGGGAAATGTACACGCACAGATACAGATTCACACACACTTTCACTTTTATAGATATATATATATATATATATATATATACACACACACACACACAATTTTTTTTCTTATATCTAGAGAGAGAGAGCAGTACATAAAAAAAGACATATGTCTATTGCGTAAAGTTGAAGTAAGCGTTTTAATGGGTGATGCAAGAAATGTGCCCAACTTTGGCATTTATTCATTGAGATTAACAGACTTCTCCATATGACAACAATTTTTTTTTGGGGGTGGGGGCAGTCTGATTTTATATGAGCAGAGTTAACAGCTATAAATCTATTCTCTAGAAAAATCCTGTGATTCCTGTTTTTTATTATCATCTAATCAAAAAATTCCATCTTATTTTAATTTTTCTAGGAAGAAGATGAAGAAGAGGAGGAAGAGGAAGAAAAAGAACGAGAGCCAATGATTCTTGGACGTGGACAACGGAATGCCATCTTGGAAAGCAGAACACGGGTAAGTTTAGGTTTGTTTTGCATCGTTTTGTCTTTGGTCAGTGTATTATTGGCTCCCAGAAAATACCGGGTAGCCGGTTCATGGTCATTCATCAGTGTATAATTTAGAAATTTTGACAACAGAATGTTATCAACGTGAAAAAGGTATTTAAGTGAGAAAATGTTAATATTAAAATAGTTTCTGGGGAAAATGAATTTGCTAAGTAAAAAATAAACATGGATGACTCCAGGACAGATCAGACTATGGCTGTGGTGGTACATGTTGATAACGTCATTTAGAGGGTGGGTGGGTTAAAAGACATGCAGAAATTAGTCAGTCTGCAGTCAGAGAGACAGAGACAGACGGGTCCACTGATCATAATGGCTCCGAGCAAGGGAGACTGTCAGAAAATATTGATAGTTAAAATGTAAAAATTTAATATAAGCATGCAGTTTTCCAGTGGGGAAATGTTGGTAAAGTTGCTGTAAATACAACCGATAGTCAGATGAATCTTCGTTTGCAGCTTTTCCAAGGATCTGGCAAATCCAGATCAACGGCGGTGAATGATGTTTTTTTTCTATGGGTTGAGACTCCCCCCCCCCCCCCAAAAAAAAAAAACAACAACAACAACAAACAAAACTTTATCCGCCCCCCTATTATTGTAAAGTCTTATTATCAATGCCATATTTCCGTTTTTATAAACTCATCAATAGACAATCTCATATACGCTTAACATTTTAGAAACAATCAAACATATCCCACGTCAAACAGAAAATAGACACATTCATATTTACTTGTAAATATATGGACACATTATATAGACGATACACAAATCTGCATGCACACAAAACATGTACAGACCCCGGCTATACAACAAGCGAAAAATGGAGCCTTTCTAGACTAGCAATTTTTATTTTTGTTCCAATCCAGTGCCTCTTTGGAGAGCTGAATTTTCATCCACATTAAAAAAACTGACCTTATGTCTAACTCTGGCTTTTTGGGGAGGTAAATAAAGAGGAATTAGACAAATTTCCTGGATCCATGTTGGTAATTCTACATACATATATATATATATATATATAAAATTAAATGCAGAAGTAACGGAAATAATTTAGAAATATAAAATAAAGAATTGGGAAAAAAAACCAAAAAAAAAAACCTAACCATATACTACCTACGAGTTCCGAGCGATGATTTGCTGCGGTACAGTTACTGCCTACAACAGCACGTTTAATCAAAGTCAAGTAAATATCTGACGAAGAGATCTTTCTCGAAATATTATAAAACACGGATACACCACCAGACCGACTTTCCCAGGTGACCACTGTGCAAATATAAATATATTGCGTATATGAAATATATGAATATGTACACATGTATATAAGTTGTATTATTAAAATTTCTCACCTGCTTCAGCTTGTGTCATTCCGTTACTTCTGCATTGTACCGCCTTCTACAATTCTATTTAACTACATACTATACAATGCTTCAAGCAAACTACACCCACCTCTTTATATATATATATATATATATATATGTGTGTGTGTGTGTATGTATAATGTGTGTGGTGAAAGTAAATACGTATATTTTCTCCTTTCATCGCCAAATATACACTCTTTCTATTCACCCTTTAGTTTTCTTTATTTACGTTATTGTCTTACTCTGAGCTTACGTTGCTTCTGCTACTTACGATCCTCTCTATTCTCCTTCCCTTAACACAGTAATCTTTCAAACATGCTGACCCATTTTAGAAAAAGCAACCAGGAAGCAACTGTAATCCTTAAAATATCTTATATATACATTCACTTTTTTTATACAACAAGCAGCCATATATTGCGCTTATTGAATTATGTATTATTTGTGAAATAACTGTACATTCATGATTAATTTCATGTTTATTCATATAAAATTTCAAAATTGCTACAAAAATTAATCGGAAAGCAATTCAAAATTATTCTAACACACAAAATTTCCATCGTTAGGTAGAGTATGTTTATGAACTGACCTTAATGAGATAATTGGTATTGCAGCAATTCTATCCTGGGTTGCATTTTAGATATGACACACGTCAAGTTGTCTTCCACATTTGATTTTGTTTCTTGTTTTTAAGAATGAGAAGTTGGAAGAATGCCAAATAAATGCACAAAGTACATTCATCTAAAAATGAATTCGTAAGAAACAAATCAAACACAAAAACAAATATGCAAATAAGAAACAACCAATAAAACCATATTTTTTTACAAAGTATTTCATCAAAAATAATTTTTCAACAATTTTTTGTTCAACCATAACTATTGATACAAATTCGCCATAATATGACCCATCAGCTGTTGATCTATCTGTTCTGTTTAGTTTTCATTGAATATTATCATTCTAAATTCTTAAACTTTAAACCTTTGTATAGTATAACTTTGAATCATTATGTTTTTGATTTTTTTGAGATGAGGGTTGCTTATTTGAATCATTTGAATTCATCAGACTAGTTGGAGGTTACATCAATCGAAATGTTTTGAAAAATGACACTCAAGATGAGAACGGTATTCCGATAAATTGAAACGATACAATCTTTTAACTGGGCACGTAATATCTAAACTGACTTGTTATCACTTTCAGGAAATGTATATGTGTCAGAACGTTCCATGTCTTATCGATATTGTTTCTTAACTTTTCAGACGGACATGACTGCAGAGGAAAAGAGACAGACCCACCAGAAAGAATTGTCTCAAAAAATTAACGATGAAGCCAGAGAACGTCTTAAAGGAATGAAACAAAGCGGAGAAGACAAGAAGTAAGTCGAATTGTTTTTTTTTGGGGGGGGGGGTGAAAGCAGGAACAGATATTTTTGAGATGCATCCGTTTAATATCGGCGTTTAATGACAAAAATGCTTTTTCAAACTGAAATATGGCAGATGAACAAAGCCTTTTATTGAGTCGTGAACACGATTTATTTTTATTCTCATTGGAACTGATGTGTTGATTTTTATGACTGTTCATCTTATAGTATACTAGCAGGCTGCCTGGTCGTAAAATATGTTAAATATTATATTTTAATTAATACAGAAAATAAGACATGTATGTGAGTATTATGGGCTTTCTAAGCCATTCCCTTCTTGTAAGTAAATAAAATAAAATAAAAAAAATACTCAAGCTGAGATCGAAACCAAAACCTAGACAGTGAGTCAAGTATGATAACTAATAGGCCAGTGTAGCAAATTGTCCGTATGGATTTCGGACAATTTAGTTACCTGAACGTCATATGTGAAACCCAACGGCGCTATATATATATATATATATATATATATATATATATATATATATTAAGCAAACATTGTTCGACAAGATACACCTAAAGAAGGTCTGAGGTTACATCAACTGAAACGTGAAAATCACATTCAAGATGAATCCAAATAATACAAATTCTTTTACTTGATTACACTTTTTTTCCAATTTTTCGATGATCATTATTTGTGTTAAAGTAAAAAATGATGTAAGTTCCATATGTATCATGAAAATTTTTGGTTCTTTGTCAAATCATCTTCAGGTGAAAAAAATGAACAAAAAAATAAAAACTGAAGAAAAGAGAATTTCAAAAAGCAACATGCATTAATATTGTTGATTTTTAACAAAAGATCATTTAAAAACAAAATAGAAGTATTATCAAATGGATGAATTGTGTTATTTTTAACAATATTTATTTCAATGAAATATATACGCACATGTTGCATCGACGCAGCCAACAGTTAATTAGTGTATTAGTGTAGGCTGCTTTAATGTTTTTGTAAATTTTATTCATAATACTCTATTTTGTATTGAGTACTTATATGGGTTCATTTTATCAACATATTTGAATGTGATTGATATATTTATGAAAAACAAAAATTATCTATATATTCATCAAACTTTTGTTTTTATTTCAAGACTTTCTCAGGATGATAGATTTGAAGAAATAAAATAAAAATACAATTAGTGGCATTTGTAATTTGGAAAGAGGATTTAAAGAAAATATTTTTCACATGTAACATAGCTGCTAGAATTCAATATGTAACACGTTTATCACATAGAATGAGTTTTTTCTTCTTTTTTCTTTTTTTTTTTAAGCAAGTATTTCCTGCCTTTTAAAAACTTTCCAGTTTCTTTTATTTATTTTACATCACCAATTCAGATGTTTTATATGAATACTTGTGTGAACACTGGCAGGTTATATGGAGGGTGTGCACCAATATCTTTATATACTAAGAAAAAATGAGGCTAAAGATGATTTGGGTGGGGCGAAAAAGACATTCAAATTAAAAAAGAATTTGTTTTTTTTTAAAGACCAAACTAATCCTTTTCTCTTCAACTACTGATCAAATATTACTACTGACTAGAAAATATGTGAGAAAAAAAAGGCTGTAGTTCATATAACCTTTGCAGATATGTGTGGCTCTGACAGATCGCCGACTCCCAACGTCGTGTGTCTCATGGATTTTTCGTTTGACTATCCCTTCTATGGCCGGATCGTCATTTTCTCGTTGGTGACTGCCGATGGGAATACACATGGTTTCACAAAGTCGAAATATTAAAATAAAACAAACATAAAAATCACAAACGCCAATGCTTCACATACATATCAGATGGAATCTGGGTGTGTGTGAAACTATAGTCCCCCCTCCCCCCGCATCCCAGAAGGCTAGCCTTCTCTGTCAGTTGCAATTCGGCTCTATCTCTGTTTCGTAGTCATCTCTAAAAACTGTCCAACTGTTGTCGCTATCAACTCCCATCTGCTGCGAAGGGCATCTAGTTGTCAATTGGCTGTCTTCTCTGCATCGGTCTTTGAAGTCGCCCCCCAACCCTGGCCACCTGGAAGCTGTCCTTCCTTGTAGTCTGTAGGCTTGTTTTGCCATTGTCAAATCTGTAGGCTTATATTGTCATTGTCAAATCAAAAAGGCTCGATCTAAAAATACCAAAAGATTTATTGTTTCCCATCTCTGTTTATTGTCAGACACTTCCTATTCCTTTGTCTAATGCCACTCCTCCTCTCGGCACTTAGTGACTCGGATCCACTTTATAGTATCGCATATGCAAAGTGTATATGAACTACATATGAATTTTTTTTTACTATTATATGCGATATGCACTACACAACTTATGAATGGTGAAACATGCGTGAACTACATGAAATGTTTTTCACAGATTTTCTCGTTATTTTTCCCCATATTGTACAAAGCTTTCCTTATCTTTCTAGAAATTAGATCAAACTGATGTACTAAAAATGATAAAAGAATAACTCTTATGCAAATTGTGTTTCAGAATACGAAAGTCTAACGTGTCTTATCGCAATGTCTCCCATATGCCTCAAGAACCCGAAGTAAGAGAGTTAAAGATTTATGTGGGTAAGTTCATCACTTTTGCATTGGATTCTTTGCATTACTACTCTCATCTTGACCCGTGCCATAGTGGATAAAGTCTTTGATAAAAATCAGTTGTAATTTACACTTCTGGAGGTTGAAGGTTCAATCCTCAATGTGGGGGAGAAGGCACTCAAAATTACAATTGCAAATGACTTCTACCAAGTCATGGTTGAAGAAATAAGAATATGCTTCCCCTGTGAATTAAAGAAAGCGTTCCGTTTGAAATTCTGTGCAGATTCAGAGTTTGACAAGACTGACCTGAAGAAGGTCAGAGGTTATATTGACCGAAACATAAAACCACATAAGATGAAAACCTTAGTTTAACAAATTTAAATAATACCAAAAAAAAAAAAAGTAATTGTCCAATTTATTGCATTCCAAACTTATGCCAATTTCTAAGCAGTTAAGATCAATATCTACAATATTTAGATTCATTGTTAAACATTGCAATATCTTAAGAAATATGTTAAGTGGGTTAGTGGGACCCACCATTTTTCTTCCATACCCCCCCCCCCCTTTTTTTTTGCTCCCCTCACCATAAATTTCCTTCTTTATCACCATTTTCACACACTCGTAAACCATTTTCTATACACTAATTAATTTTCCACCGGTCTTTTATTCCCCACCCCCCTCCAACATGCCAATATCTACTGTAAACCATGTTTTTCTTCTACCACTTCCAGTTTTTTTGTATATTTGATCTGACTTTCAATAAATTCTGATTCGATGATCATTTCATAATTGTAATGAAATATCAAATTAACAAGCATAATTTTGTGCTAATTTTACTACTGATTTTTTTGCACACATTAACATGTATGCACATGTTAATGTGTGCATATTAACATTTACGGCTGGTGCTACCAGATCAGGCATGTCTGAAGATATTGGCTTCCGTAGTCAAAATGCACTTAACATTGATGCTTTTTGTTTTTCTACTTCCTTTTGCAAAATTTAATTATGTTGTGCAAAAACAAAAAAAAAAACCCACCTTTTCCCTCTTTTTTTTTTTTTTTTTAATTTTTTTTTTAATTACATTTTCACCCCAAACAAGGCAAATTGCCACTTTGGTGTAGGGGGCTACTATCAGGGGCAACAACTACTGGGGTACTATGTAGGGATTTGGGCAGCAAGGTGTCGGTTCACGTTACACTTGAACTTCTGCACGTCAGTACTGTTGGGGAAGCAGGGACCTGGAATGGAATTCCAGAGTCTTGCGGTTCTGGGGAAGAAACTATTGGAGTAAAAAGATCTTTTACATCTAGGGACCTCTACAGTGTGGGGGTGGGATCTAGTAGCCTGTCGGGTTTGTCGAGGGTGCTCGCGTCGTGGGGGCACAAGTGATTGCAGTTCATCAGAGCATTCACCACTAAAATACTTGTAGAACAGGCAGAGGGATGCAACATTTCGTCGATGGGACAGAGGCTGAAGCTTAGATGCCAGTTCAGGGCCTATCAGATTTGCGACTCTCTTTTGAACCTTGTCAAGGAGCGAGAGACTAGTAGCAGATGCACCAGCCCAGATGTGGCAGCAATACTCCATACATGGGCGAATGGTGGCCTTATAGAGGTACAGGATACTTTCGGGTGTTAGTAGTTTTCTAGCACGGTAGAGAGAGCCTACCTTTCTTGCAGCGGCCCTGGCAATGCCTTCAATGTAATTGTTCCAACTCATGTTTCCTGTGAACGTTAGGCCAAGGAGTTTGAAAGATGGACTCTCAGATAAAGGGTCGTTGGCCATTGCTATTGGTGGTAGAGAGGGTTTCTTGTAATTATTGAATGAAACTAGTTTAGTCTTGGCAGCATTGAACGCGACCAACCACTTTTGTCCCCATTCCACTACAGATTGGAGGTCTTCCTCTAGTGTTTCTGCCATTTCTTTAGAAATGTGTTCATTCGTCTTCCTGTCGTGTCTGCCATAGAGTGTAGTGTCATCAGCATATATACCCATCTCAGAGGCAATGTTGTCGGGGAGGTCATTTATGAATATCAGGAACAATAGAGGTCCAAGGATAGAACCCTGGGGCACTCCCGCATTTATATCATATTGTTTAGATGTGCGACCGTCGAGGACTACCTGGATTTTTCTCTTATCTAAGAAGGATTTAATTATGTTAAGTATTCTACCAGTGATACCGTAAGATCTAATCTTCCTGAGGAGACCCTCATGCCATACCCTGTCAAAAGCCTTAGATATATCTAGAGCTACCGCTCTGCCTTCCCCCGCTTTGTCCAGTGATTGGTATATACGTTCAGAGATCACGGTGAGGATGTCTGCTGTGGAACGGGCTTGTCTAAATCCATATTGTTTGTCAGTCAGTAGTTTAGCATCTGTAAGATGATGGACTAGAGCATGGTTAATTATGGTCTCAAATATTTTGGCAAAAAGTGGGAGGAGGCTAATGGGGCGATCTTCCTCTTCCACTTTCTGACTGGTCTTCTAATTTAAAATATGCTAAACATTAATACTTTTCCCTCTCTCATTGCAAAACTCATTCATGTTATGCAGGGCAGAGAACAAAAATGATAAAATCCACTATCAAAAAACCAAACATTACAGACTAGCAATTGAAGATACAAAGAGTTTGAAGAATAAAAAAAACCTACAAATGCAACATGAATATATTTCCAAAATAACGTGATTTGGCATTAAAAAACCCGAAAAGTGTTGATATGCTGTAAAATAAAACGGCAAACCAACATATACGGATACACAAGCATGCATATACAGGATGACCCAAAATGAACGGTCCCCAACTCTAATTAGGCCCCGTTTCTTAGTGTTTTGTCCGAATGAAATGAAACTTTGGTCATAACTAGTTTATTATATTCAAAACATCACATCAAAACACTAGGGTCTTTGGCCTTTTTTTCTCCATTGACTGTAAAATGCTCAGAAAAACAATTGAATGTCCTCTGTTTTTTTTTGCTTTTTTTTTTGGTCACCCTGTGTATATATATATATATATATATATATATATATATATATAATTGCTGTCAAAGAATATATCTTTAACAAAGCTCGACACTATTAAGAGGAGTGAGGACATTGCAAAGATGGGTGATCGCTATTGTGCTAGAAAAATACTTACACTTAAGAGTATCCTGTACCACTAAAAGGCCACCATTTGCCCATGCATGGAGTATTGTTGCCACATCTGGGCTGGCACATCTACCATTAGTCTCTCCCTCTTGGATAGGGTCAAAAAAAAAAGTCTTCAATCTAATAGGTCTCGCTTTGTCAACTAAGCTTCAACCCCTGACCCATCATTGCAATGTTGCATTTCTGTGCCTGTTTTACAAATATTTTAATAGAATGTGCTCTGATGAACTTGTTGTGCTTTTGCCCCTTCATGTACATATCTCCAACAAGCCCGCTTAGCACCAAAATCACACTCCCTTCACTGTTGAGGTCCCTAAATGCCAAAAAAATTATACTCTAATAGTTTCTTCTCTTGAACAGCTATACTTTGGAATTTCCTTCCTGCTACCTGCTTCCTTGACTAGTGGTATGCAGAAGTTTAAATGTAACATAAACCAACATTTTGTTAATCTTTCCTATGCATGGTCCCAAATAGTACTTCCAAGTTGCGATATGCCTTTTTAGGGGAAGAATGTGAGATTTAAAAAAAAAAAAAAAAAAAAAGGAATAAAAGTGATATGTAACTTTATTATATCATCAAAACAATAAGGAAAAGTAAAAGAGGAAAATTAAGAAAAAAAAAGAAGAAACCCTTTTAGGCCATGACATTTCGAAGCTAAATGATTCTCATCACTATTCCTATTGTGCTCATAATGTTGACCACTTTTTTGTAAAGTGTTATTGCATATATACCTATTGTTATTGAAAATTTTTTCATCAAAAGAATTATTACTAATTCTGTGGTCGATTGATATTGGAATAGTTACTTTAATAATCAAAGTATAAATAACATATATCGGGTCATAACTTTGTTTTAATGTATCGTTTATGTGTGTTCTGGATGAGGTTAAACGTAACGTCTTGATTTTATTTCAAGCTGTGATCTCAACTTTAAGTTGTAATTTTTTCATAGTTTTTTATGTAAAATTGATATTCAGCCTTAGATTTGCTAACATTTCTAATTATAGATAGGCTATTATCCCTAGAGTTCTATATCCTTAATATTAGATTCAATTAACTTAAATATATGGCACAATCACCTTGACACACCGGTTCTCGCCAGATCATCGAAGATAAGCAAAGTTGAGCTTAGCCAGTACCAGATGGGTGACCATTTGGGAAGGCAAGTAGCTGTATGTACTGCGAGGTAAAATATCAGGTTGGGAAACTGGCGTGGCCTATCCTTCTCTCGAGGGTAAATGGGCCTCTCTTAAGCATAGTAGGCAGTCTAGTGATGGCGTCACAAAAAAAAGTACCTTTGATAGCTCTGGCGAAGCATCAAGTATTCAGCTACTGACAAGATTTGAATTACGCTACAAACTCATGTAAGGAGTTCAATCTCGGCTACGGCCGTGCTGGATGGATCAAGCTTATTAAAAATAGTACTACATCCAATGTTTCATGCAAGTTAATTTTTAGTATTTATTTACTTTCATTTGTGACTTTAAATTGTAGTTGAATGATTATTGTTTTCAGTTGCCAAATCAAATGGTTACTGATTTGCCGATTAGAAAACCAGACAATTTAACCGTTTTTTTTTTTTTTTTTCTCCCTCATGTTTTGATGAATTTGATGTTGTAAACAAAATATAAATAATATACACAACACATATTTAAAAAGATATGGTTTAGGGTTTGGATGCCATTTTTTTTTCTTTAAGAAATCTTATTTATGTAGATTACATTTTTCTTTTCAGACAAAAAGTATGAAACTATCATCCTACCTATCTTTGGTATTCCATCTCCATTTCATATATCCACTATCAAAGTAAGTATTTTTCTCCCCCTTCAAATACAAAATTTGCTTCCTACTTTCATTATGCCTTAACTTGTTTTGGATATTGCTACTTTAGGTCTCCTGGCTCCCTCAAAGAGAGCCTATACAAAAATCTAGAAATGGGCAACTCTAATAATCTACGTTTAAAGAGCATCCGCATGTGTGTCCAACTAAAACATCAGTACTAAAATATTAAAACCCAGAAGCATTTATTTTATTTTTTTGTAACAAAAGTTTCCATCTGTAATCAAAATTTTTTTATTGCATTTTCACCCCAAACAAGGCACAGTACCACTTTGATGTAGGGGTCTACTATCTCGGACATAATTTGTTTGTAGGGGTACTATGTAGGGAGCTGAACAGCAAGATATCTGTTTACATTTGAACTTCTGCATGTCAGTGCAGTCGGGGAATCAGGAACCTGGAAGGAAATTCTAAAGTATAGCATTCCTAGGGAAGAAATTATTAGAGTAGAAGGCTTTCTTGCACTTAAGAATTTCTACTGTCTAGGGGTGGGATTTTGCTATTTGTTGGGGGTATTTGAAAACCCAACATTATTACAACTAAAAACAAAATACTGTAACATCGTTTCAGCATTTTAAATTATCGTAGATGAAAAAACTATTTAAGAATTCCTAAATCACTATTTTGAATTCATATGAAATTAATTTAAATGAATTGTAAATAATTTATTCTGTATTCATTTATTACTGAAAAGAAATGAAAATTGTTGATGTTTTTCTCTTCAAACTTTGATGTTAACAATTATATCATTTTTAAGATTAGGCATGGACTTCATTGGGTAGCCATGCAAGTATGGGGAAAAAAATTGAAACTATCCTATAGTTTCCTTTCATTCTTACTCCTTTAACCAATTTTAAAAGGTTTTTTTTTTCTTCTTTTGAGAGAGAGACATGATAAATTTTTTCCTTATTTCTTTCTAAATATATTCATTCAAGTGTCACATCAAATTTTTAATATTGCTTACAAATGATTGTGTTATTTGGCCTTTGTTGTTCATGTAAAATGAAATAATGATTTTATGTATTGTATGTTTTTTTTTCCTGTTATATTTTCCCCTTTTCCTGTTTTTTTTTTCTAGAATATCAGTCAGTCTGTTGAAGGAGATTACACCTATCTCCGAATCAATTTCTATCATCCAGGATCTGCTCTTGGCAGAAATGATGGCAGTGTCTTTCCAAATCCAGAAGCAACTTTTCTCAAAGAAATGTAAGTAAATACTTACCTATATAATTAATGTTTTGAAGGTGATGTGTGATACTTTTTTCAGTTAGGGGAGTGGGGGGGGGGTCACTAATGTAAAATTAATGCATACAACTTTTTTATCTATTAATTATCTATTTAAAAAAGATGCCATTGAGTAAAGTATCAGATTATCTACAGATATATATGTTCGTTGTGTAAATTGGTCATTTTTTAAACCAACGCATTTAAGGTGAAAACGTTATTACAATAATTCAAATTTGCAAGATTTCTGTTGTAATGCTTACGAATTCCAATTAATTGCTTAAAATGATTTTCTTTATAAAATAAAAGTACTTGATTAATTTTACATGAGTTTTGAAATATTTTAGTTTTGTCACAGGTATGTACATCATACAGATTTTTGTTTTTAATATAAGGGGAATTCAGGACAAAAACCATCATTCCATATAAAAATTATTTCATGCCTATGATTGCATTCCTTTTCGCTCTTAAAATTTAGACTTTTTAAAAATTTGTGATCAACTGGGTGTACCTCTTTAGTGTCACAAAGTTTGTGTTTCACTTTCTTATGGAATTGTTAGGTTGTTAAATTATTAAATCAGTTTTGTTAATGTTGTTTTAATCTGCTTATAAAATTGTAAGATGTATATAAGTTTAACTCCTTAATCTTTTTATAAAGAATTCGTATTCGGCAGTTTAAATGTTTCCAACTTCCTTTCAAATATCTAAGAGTTATCAAATACATGACGGGTAGTTTTTATTTATTTTTTTTGTCATAGAAATATTTTTCTTGTATTTTCTGTTTTCCAAAGAAAAAAGAAATTGAACTTGTTTTCATTTCACCCGATTGTTTCAGTACTTACCGAAGTTCAAACACAAAAGAACCTGGAGAGATTTCAGCACCATCATCAAATCTCAATACGGCATTCAGGTTGATAAAAGAAGTTCAGAAAAAGTTCAAAACTAGGGAGGCAGAGGAACGTGAAAAAGAGGTAGGAGTTTTATTTCATCCCCACCATCGACTCTAACATGATTAGGTAAAGATATGAACGAACCCTCTAGCAATATGTATTGTTTTAATATTAAACAATTTTTTTAAAAAAGAAAAAAAATTTTTTTTTTTTTTTATTTTAAATAATTTATTTTTCTTTCAGGGAATTGTCAAGCAAGATGTCCTGATAGTTAATCCAAACAGAGGAAACCCCAAGTTCAAGGATCTCTATATTCGACCAAATATTGTTTCTAAGCGAATTTCAGGAACTCTCGAAGCCCACACAAATGGTAAGTGATTGATCTTCAAAAATATTGTGTGTTGGAAAACAATGTCCTTTATCGATCATTCATTCATTCATATATATATATATACTAGCATTTCAGCCCGGCGTTGCCTGGGTGTTTGGAGGTGTATGTTGAGCAAAAAAAAAAAAAACTTTGACCCCTATTATTATTATTATTATTATTATTATTATTATTATTATTAAAATTCAAACCTGGCATAATGTTTTAATAAAATAATTATTTATTAGGAAGAATGTTTCTCTACAGAGAAAATCACATCAGTAAAAAAACAAAAAAACATTGAAATGTTTTCATTTTTAAATGTGAAAAAGAATCAAGTGTCAAAAGTATTTATGAAAGAAATGGTGTGAGAAATTGACATTATTTATATTGATAACATTTATCACAATTGATGACAAACAATTCACTGCATCCCTGTGCGAGAGTTACATTACCTCCCCTTGAAATGACAATCAATTAAAATATATTGTCATATAATGTAGATCAAAATTGCACAGTCTGATTTTACTTTGTGTAGTCCACTTCTCCATGACAAACCAGACAAAAATAAAAAATCTCTTTACTCAAATATTCTTATCACTATACATTTAAAATGGGGTGAAAAAAAAAAAAAAAACATAATCCAATACTCCTGCAAATAACCTACACATAAAAATCTACATTAAATGACAAAACAGGATGAATATACTGTTAAAAACATACCATCCTTAGTTTTTTGCAGTTTCACCTTAAACAAGGCACAGTGCCACTTTGATGTACGGGCTACTATCAGTGACATAAGTTGCCAGGATACTATCTAGGGAGTTGAGTAGCAAGATGTCTGTTTACATTACACTTGAACAGAAACCCGGAAGGGAATTCCAAAGTCTAACAGGTCTAGGGAAAAAAACTATTAGAGTAGAAGGCTTTCTTACATCTAGGAATTTCTACTGCGTAGGGGTGGGACTTTGCTGCTTGTCAAATTTGTTGGGAGTATTGATGTCGAAGGGGTACAAGGGCTTGTAGTTCGTTGGAGCATCCACCATGAAAATATTTGTAAAATAGGCAGATGGATTATTGCCAACCTTAAGTAATCTCTATATGTTCAATTCTTTGACTTTTAACTGATTTATTGCTTGTCTTTTTACGTTAACCCCTCCTTTTAGCATCGTGATGTCACATCCATTTCTGGTACACAGATAGTAAACTGAGTTTTGAGTACATGAGCTGACCCAAATTGAACCCTATTTCAACTTAAATATATAATGTCTTGGAAGTTTCTTTAAAACTATTTAAAAAAAAAAAAAATGGAAAATTATTTTGTCAGTAAATCAATTTTCTGCATTGCTGAATCATTTTACTTACATGAACAAATGTACACACACACACACAAGTGTTGATTAATATTAACAAAATGCCTTTACATTTTTTTGTTTGTTGTAAATTTATAAGTGATTTTAAAATGATTCAAAACAAATAATTTTTTTTTTTTCCTCCTAGGTTTTCGTTTTACATCGATACGCGGAGATAAAGTTGACATCTTATATAACAACATTAAACATGCATTTTTTCAGCCTTGCGATGGAGAAATGATCATCCTGTTACATTTTCATCTCAAAGTAAGCATCTGAAAAGAAAATTAGTTCTTCATTTATAATTTAACCTAATTAAAAATACAATGTTTTTATGACGTACATGCCCATCATGGAACAAAAATTATGTAAAGTCATCAAATTTTTGCTAAGAAAATCAAATTTTTTTGAGTAAGCAAAAAAAAAAAAAAAAAAAAGAATTGTCTTGCGTTGATGTTAAAAAAAAAAAAGAGCAGATAAGTCCACAATAATTGAAACCTTTGAGATCAGCCTTGTAATGCTATTGATTTCAAATTAATTGCTTAAAATTATTTAATGATTTTTATAAAAATAAAACTACTTGATCAATTTACGTGATTTTTGGAATATGACATTTTCATTCCGAGCGGGCATGTACATAAAGATTTTTTTTATAGTTCTGTTTTTTATTTTATTTATTTTTTATTTTTTTATTTAATTGGGTTGAATTCTAAGTAAGAACCAAATTAAATTTTCATTTACATCTACCATTCAAAGAAACAATGTATTATATATAGTTATAGTATGAATATATACTTATGACAAGTAATACTACAAAGAAATGTCTTTGATTCCCAAAAAGAAATCATCAGGCTAATTACACAGAATTACATTTAGGATCATTTTTACAGCTAAGCAATGCTTGATTTTATACTTTTATCACTACTGATTTATTTGAACCAATGAGTATCTTTGCCTGAAAAATAATCATTGGTTGATTTTTCATAATTTTGCATGCATATATAATCTTAGTTTTTTTTAACCTTTTAAAACTATATAAAAAACTTATTTAATTTATATTTTTTATCTTTCGTTGGAAAATTAGTCATTTAATCATCTGCAATCAATACATCAACTTGCTTTCTCGAATTCACAATAGTCTTAATGTTAATTTAAAGGATCATCTTTTGTTTACCATGAAACACTGTTTCGGGGATTTAATTTACATATGTATATGTATTAGCTTAGCATTATCTTATAATGTGCATATTTAAAAGTTCATAGATTTCATAGACTGAAAAATAAATTCTTGCCAACTATCTTTGACACCTGGTTGGCAGATTTAATAGCAATAAGTGTTGCGTAGTTATCTCTAATAAAGGAGATTGTGTGTGATCGTCTAATCAGAATTAATGTTGTGTGATCGTCTAGCGGTTCTTTCTATTAAATGATAGATTCATATGCCGTTGTGTGTGGGTGTGGTACATGTATTTTTCAACATACCTTCTGCTTCTTGGATGTTGGTCCATCTGGAACATCTCATGTCTTGGAGGGGAGACAGTACCTGTTTTGGACAAAGGTTCATTCATTCCAACACGATGAATTTGTTTTATAGTTTTTATTTCACTTTCCAGATGTCTTGCAGAAGATGGAAAGTGAATCTCTAGCTTGCGTAATACTTTTGGTCTCACCACGGCAGCCCCCCCCCCCACACACACACACACAGTGAAGGGGAGGAGACGTCTAAAGCCGTCTGTTGCCTTCTACGTCCAAACCAAATCTCTACAATTCAGCTAACCTGATCACGTGACTCACATGCAATCCGATCAGCTGATCCTGACTTCCGGTCAACGTGTCTCAATATAATTTACCCCCCCCCTCTCTCCCTCTCTCTCTCTCTCTCTCTCTCTCTCTCTCTCTCTCTCTCTCTATCCATTCTCTAACATAAGCAATAATCCTCTACTTACATATAAATGGCACTTTGTCGGTGTGTGAATTTGTTCCCTATGGACACCGAAACGACTGGGTCAATTTAAAAAAAAAAAACAAATCATACAGGTACTTTGTCTGGGAGTGCTCTTAGATAGGTTTTGTATCGGAATGTCTCTGATAATTATTGGCAATCGATAATTGAAAAAAAAAATGATTAAGGAATGAACAGTCCAATTTTGACCAGTTAACACTCTGATACAGCCTAACATCACAAGTGCATTCAAGAAGTTTTATTACCGCACAAGCAGAAAAACTAACAGTATATTGTTTAGGGGTGCGTTCGAAATGAATGTTTCTGATTAGAGCACAGTTGAACCATGATACTTGACTTTTGCATTTTAAAATTTAATTCAAGCCATTCGAGTCCTAAATTAGAGCAGACAATCGATTTGGTTGAAAAATGGGTGATTTCACTGATGTTGATGACAATAAAATATTGGAAGTCTGAAACATTTGCTGATCCTCATTCAATCCCAGGCAACGTTGGGTCTGTCTGCTAGTGTTGTCTACTGCCAATCACTGTAACACAAGGAAGTACCATTGACTTTACTGGCATTTACTTATGTTAATATTTTGACTTGCTGAAATTAGGATTTTTTTTCCTTTTCTTTTTTTTTTTTTTTTTCAAACTAAGGCTCATTATTGCTTGACCATAAGATCTTTATTTTTATCAAGTTAAACTATTTCTTTAGACTGCTTAGTTTAATTCACATACAATCCTATGATATACAACATAATCATATTGACATGCTGGTCCTCATTAAATCACAAAAGTTGAGCAATAATGAGCCTGGTCAGTACCAGATGGGTGACCATTTGGGAATAGAGCTGCAAAAGTCTTACATCACCATCTCCCTTAACGGGGATATACATGTGACTGGGGATCACTTGTGGATTTCATACTCCCAAGAAACTTCCGCCCTTAGAGGAAACTAGTTAAACCTGCCTAGGGTGAGTGCCACTTTGGTTCAGTAATCCTATGAGAATCTTTCTCTCAAATTATTAAGAAGTTAGAATTATTAAAACATTTTCATCATTTTGCAGTTTATTCTAAGGCTTTTTTTTTTTTTTTTTGACAATTGAATAAAATTCAAATGTTAAAATTTTACTTAATGTTGTTGCTTTTTTATTTTTTTTTTAAATTTATTTTTTATTTTGTTTTCAGCATGCCATCTTATTTGGCAAGAAGAAACATATTGACGTCCAATTCTACACAGAAGTCGGTGAAATCACCACAGATTTAGGCAAACATCAACACATGCACGACAGAGATGATCTTCGAGCTGAGCAAGTGCGTTAACAGATTATTTTCTTTCCAAATAGAAACCATTCATGAAAAATGGGTAGTAGTCACTGGAGGTCAAGTTTGGAGAATAGGATGGAAGCAATTCTAAATGTGTGATACGATTGATGCCCCCTAGGAAATAAAAAAGTGATGCTAAGTACATGCGTTTAACTTATTTGTACTTAAGGTAGAATTGTGTTTTTTAGTGGTCAAAAATACAAAAAAAAAAAAAAAAACAAATACATAACAAATAAAATGTACTTGTACACTTATGTTACCATGCTGAAATAATAGCATTATTTAGAAACCCGTTCTTAACATGGGGAAGGAAGGGTGTTTTTTGTTAACTATTCTGTACTTTTACCTTACAATTAAATAAAAAAAGATATCGTGAAACTTGAATTTTTAATTCATTGTCAAGACTATTTTTTGAATCTGTAAAACAAGCCCGTTTTTTTTTTTTCTTCTTACTGAAGATATCTAAATAATAATAATTAGGCGGTTCGATAAAGAATTTTATTGTGATGCATTTTATAATTTTTTACCTTGTTTCGACCTTAACATTTTTTTTTAAAATGACTACCATTTAAGGTTTTCGGGTATGCTGATAACGAATATCGCATTTAAATTTTCCGCAAATAAGTAGCTTTCTGAATATTAAGCAATGTCATTTCTTACGTTATTGCTGGTGGCCATCTTGGTATATGCGTTTGTGCATAGTTTTTCGGGGTTGCGTTTGCGAATATCAAGATGGCCACCAGCGATAACATAAGAAATGACATTGCTTAATATCCTTATTTATTTGCAGAAATTTAAATGTGATATTCGTTTTCAGCATACCTTAAAACCTATAGAAGTAATTTTAAATGTTAAGGTGGAAACAAGGTAAAAAATTACCGTTTTATTTCTTTGTTTACATAGTTGAATTTTCAGTAAAACAACAGAATAGAAATGACAAAAATTACCATCAACTGGTGAATATATAGTTGTTGCTTATCAGGATTCCTGGTACTGTGAAAGTTACATTGAGGATTTATGTAGAGTACGATTTAGGGTTGCATCTCAGAAAATAAGGGTATATTTTGTGCCAGATAGAGAGGATTTACAAAATTAAAAATTGGACTGGTCCCAAAATGCATAAATTCTGGTCGACTATGGGAATTTCCATCTTTTACAGAAATCCAAAATCTATATGAAAATTTTTCTTTGATTTATTTCTGAGATTAATTCATATCTACTCATTTTTTTTTTCTTCTTTGAGGGGAGTAGTAAATACTGGCCATGAATGCTCTTTAGGTATTCAATGGCTACACCCAAGATTAAACTCTCCTTTGGTGAGGAGGCAGGAAAATGCCTATTCTCAAAGCTATATTTAAATACCACTATAATACTTAGTTTTGTTCATGAATAGACACCCACTGTATGATACCATGCGCCAGTTTAAAAAAAATTGAAATTTGTACATCTTGATTTATAATTCATGGCTTATGGTAAAGAGATACATCAAATTTGACTGCATAATCAGAAAGAACACACAATTTTACATAAGACTTCCAAGTTTCATGAGAATAACTTGAAAAATAAATAAATGGTGGCGAAATTACTGAATTTCTGGAAATGTTGAGGTCTGTAATTTAGCCAACTTTTTCTAAAGAAAAATGTTCATGGAAAAGCCTTTAGCACTTAAAATTCTCATAACTTTTGAACTACTGATGGTATTTGCATAATTCAAACGGTTTTAAGCATCTTTTACATAGCTCTTTTCATGCAAATTGATAAAATAATAATTATCTAAAAAAGAAAAAATCAACTTGTAATCCTATATATATATATATATATAGAGAGAGAGAGAGAGCACTTTTTTTTGATATTTAGTATTTTGAAATTTTTTCTTTTTTTTTACTTGGATATTTAGTATTTTTGCCATATTTAGTTTTATTGTTAGTATTAGTAGATCGTGTACAATTATATACAATAACTAATCTATTATATAAATCTCGGTGGTGTGTGTGTGTTTTTATGTTTGCTACAAACTTTTGTCATCTGCATCGAACAGGCACAAATCTGGTATCGTTAGAAAAAGCTGTCTCTCAGACACATAAAAATCAAAAAAGTTGGGAAAATCAAGTTATTTCATGTAAAAATGTCATTTTGTTTGAAGGAGGGATCAGGTAAAAACCTTGTTCTTGGTGCTGTTTGTTAATTGCACATGCACGAATGATCAATTTGTTGTTTCATTTTAAAAAAACTAAATTTGCAATATCATGTCTGTGTCATCGTGGTCTGATCGATTGTTGCTTACGAACTAACTTTTGCAAGTTCGCGTCCACCACACAGCATTTTTGCTTTTGGATTCATTTCTGGCTGATGGCACCCAAGTCCTGTTTCATTTTTTATTTATTTTTTTATTAACTCTACTAATTAAAATATATTTAACTATATTTTACAACAGTGCAACAGTATATATGTGTGTGTGTGTATATATATATATATTTTTTTTTTATTATTTTTGTAAAATTTTCCTCTATTTATTAGAATTTTATGAATGAAATATAAAAAAGAAGCATTGTCTTGGATCGATAAGAAAAAACTTTTGAAGAATATCAAATTAATTTTCTTTTTTTTCTTTTCAGGCTGAGAGAGAGCTTAGGAACAAATTAAAATCAGCGTTTAAGAGTTTCTGTGAGAAAGTTGAAAATATAACAAAACAAGAAGTTGAATTTGACACCCCATTCAGGGAACTTGGTTTTCATGGCGCCCCTTACAGAAGCACCGTTCTTCTACAGCCGACTAGTGGCTGCCTCGTTAACCTCACTGATTGGGTAAGTCAACCCCTCTCCTCTATCAATTTCTCTACATTACAACCCAACACTTTCTCTTCTGGTCATTTTTTTGAAAAGTTGATTAGTCTTCAAGTGAGGAAAGATGTAATTATTTTGTTGCAGGTTTAAATATAAACTTGTCGAACACTGCTTTTTTTTTTTCTTTTTTCTTTTTTTTTTCCTTTTTTTTCTTTTCTTTTTTTTCTTTTTTTTCTTTTTTTTTTCAACATTAGGTGCAGAATTTATGGAACTGAACGAACAATTATATAAGCATATGTTATGAACTAATCAACTAGTGGCAAAAATAATGCAATAACTGCACACAGAAAAATCTGCAATAGCTTGCATTGAGATAAAATCGAAAGACAATCATGTTTAATGTTGATTCTGTGCCCTGAAGGAGGAAGCAAGCGGGCAGTCGCTTTTTTTGTGTCACTTTTCCTGCCACAACTAGTGGAACCTTTGAATTGGTTTTTAATTAGATTGAATACCGGATAAGAACCTTTTACAGAATTCACATTATCTAACCCCCCCCCCCTTCCCCCCCCCCTCTCTCTCTCTCTCTCTCTCTCTCTTTCTTTCTTTTTTCAAATTTGATCAAATAATCTGAAAGAATAAAGTGTTGGCTGAGAATTTAGTATCAAGAATATTCTGAATTCGTAGCCAATGATTTTTCTTTCAAATTGGGGAGGGGCATTTTTTTTTTTTAATTTTTTTTTTTTTTTTTTTATTCAATTTTCACCCCAAACAAGGCACAGTGCGACTTTGAAGCAGGGGGCTACTATCAGGGACTTAATTAGCGGGGTCATTATGAAGGGAGATGAGTAGAAAGATGAGATGTTTGTTAACATTACACTTGAACTTCTGCATATCAGTGCAGTTGGGAAAGCAGAATCCCGGAAGGGAGTTCCAAAGACCCGCAGTTCTGGGGAAGAAACTATTGGAGTAAAAGGCTTTCTTGCACCTAGGGATCTCTACTGTAAAAGGATGAGACTTAGTAGCTTGTCGGGTTTGTCGGGGGTAGTTACGTCGGGGAGGTACAAGTGTTTGCATTAGATAATGTAAAGCTTTTTTTATTGTAAAATCTTGGAAGTTTGGATATTTACTTATATATAAATTTAAAATATTACCTACATATATACTACCCTTCCAATTTACCCTTATATTGTATCTACTTTTAATTACTTTTTACCATGTCTTATTCCTTCATTCTCATTTCATTTCTATATGTCATTAACACCAGTTTTTTTCGATATTTGTATAATTCTGGACCTTCTCCTCTGATGAGATGCATTTAACTTCAAAATGTCATAGCCTAAAGTTTTTTTCATTTCTCCTTCACTTTTCTTTATTGTCCTGATGATATAATAACGTTATATATAACTTTTATTCCTCAGCTTTCATTTTATATATATATATATATATATATATATATATATATATATATATATATCTCACTTATATTAAATATCTTGTTTTGCAGCCTCCATTTGTCGTCTCCCTGGACGAGGTAGAGTTGGTTCACTTTGAGCGCGTTCAATTCCATCTGAAAAATTTTGACATGGTGTTTGTCTTTAAAGATTACGCTCATAAAGTAGCAATGGTAAATGCTGTACCCATGAATATGCTGGACCATGTAAAAGAGTGGTTGAAGTAAGTCCAATATGATTACATCTTTATTTGTGTATAATCATCATAATAAAGTTTGCAAAAACATATTGCAAAAATTACACAATAAATGTGGTCAAATTCGCTAGGAGTAGGATGGTATTCGTTCATCTTTTTTTGGTCTAATCTATTAAATTAGTTCCACTCACCGCATATGGCATTCATACTATGAACAATCCTACTTAATATTGTCCTCAGGTTTTGATGTTTTTTATTTTTGCAAAACTTTATATACAGCTTCAATTCCATCAGTTAAGGGTGGATATCTCTACTGAAAAGCAGGTAGTATTTACAGCAAAACTAAATAAAATGCTACGCTAGGTGGTTAGTAAGACCTCCGCAATCGACTAAGGTAGAAATGAGCTGGTGTGATTCTGTCTTATTTTTTTTTTTTTTTTTATAAATCGATCTTTTTCAAAAATGGTAAAATTTTATTCTGTAATTTTTAGAAAAAAATAAATTCATTTGTATAAATTCTGCAACTTTTATTTAAAAAAAAATAATTGTACAACAAGATCCAGTGTCTTCTCTTAAATTAAACACTCATTGCTGTGTTGGTTAAACTATCTAGTTAACCCAATTACACTATAAAGTTATTCTTTTTTATTTTTAGTATACAACGATCAAGATCACCCCAAAAGTATTTCAAAAACGATCATGTCAATCCTTGACATTTCTGGGCACTTCTCAACTAGAAATAAGTTTACTTGACAACACTTATGTTTGATATCTCTTCTGCCTCAAATATTACACGTCTTAATAGTGTCACTGACTCCCAATTAAAAAAAAAAATTATTCGCCTGAAAATTAAACATTCTCTCCAAAATAAGTTACTAAATATCATTGACAAGCAGTTTCTCATCAGTGAAGTTGATTAATCTTAATATTTGGAAATAAGTGATCATTTAACTTACGTACTTCGTTCACACTCCTAGGCTCAACATTCACAGGCAACATGAATTGGAACAAATACATTGAGGACATTGCCAAGACTGCTGCAAAGAAAGTGGGCTCTCTATTGTGCTAGGATACTCACACCTTTAGTAGCCTGTATCTCTACACGCATGAAGTATTGTTGCCACATCTGGGCTAATACCTTTGTCCATTGCTATTAATCTCTCACTCCTAGACAAGCTTCAAAACTAGTTTCCAACCTGATAGTTCCTGCAATAGCAACCAAACCTTTGTCCCATTGCAGAAATGTTGCATTCCTGTGCCTGTTTTACAAATATTTTAATGGAATGTGCTCTGATGAGCTCAAAGCTTTTGTACCCCCACGATGTAGGTACCTTCAACAAACCAAACAAGCAGCAAAATTCCACCCCTACACTGTTGAAATCTCTAGATGCCGGAAAGCCTTCTACTCGAATACTTTCTTCCCTGAAACTGTTAGACTTCGAAATTCCCTCGAATTCCATCATTGTATTGACATTCAGAAGTTCAAGTGTAATGTTTTTTTTACATAGGCATCACCACATTATCAAGGCCAAGAGGCCACTCAAGGATAAGGGTTAAAGAGTGTACAGTAGAAATTGGACAATATAGTAATCATTAGTAATGAAAATTTGGTAAATTTGATAACTTATATGGAATGGCTCATCAAGAACTTATTTACGTTAGACTTGAAGACAACCATATTGTAGTCAGCCGGAAAGCAGGAAAACGGAAGACAATTCCACAGGCGAGCAGTTCTAAGAAAGAAGCTTTGTTCATGGAATCTATGTTTAGGTTTAGGCACAGATAAAGAGTTGGGGGAATTATTGATAGTGTTTACAGCTAGACGAGTGTTTCTTGTGAAAGTTTTGCGAGGGGGGACCATAGATTGAAGCTCAGTCGAACACTTTCCATGAAAATAACGATACATCAGAGACAAACTCGCAACATCTCTTCTGTGAGATAGAGGTTGCAAGGAAGAGAAAAGGACATCTCCTACGAGGCTACGAAGTCTATTTTGAACTCTATCAAGGCAGGCCAAGTCCTTTCTAGCAGCTCCTGCCCAGATGTGGCAACAGTATTCCATCCTTGGACGTACCTGGCTCTTATATAGATAGAGAATAGCATCAGCAGTGAGATATCTACCGGATTGATAGAAAGATCCCACCATTTTTCCAGCGGCCTTGGCAACAGATTTGATGTATGTGTTCCATTTAAGATCAGGAGTAATGGTCAAGCCAAGAAGCTTGTCAAAACTTGAGGCCTCCTGAAGATGAGAGCCATTCATTTCAATTGATGCCAGATGTGGATCAGAATGTTGATGTAAAGAGAGAAGCTTGGTTTTAGATGCATTAAAAGTAACCAGCCACTCCTTTCCCCATTGTACTACGTGCTCAAGATCAGAGGAGAGAGAATTGGAGAGAACTTGATCGTTTACTGTCTTAGATGTGCTACCATAAATGGTAGTGTCGTCAGCATAGATGTCTACAAATGATGTAAGGATGTGATTTGGAAGATCATTAATGTAGATCAGGAAAAGAGTTGGGCCCAGGATGGATCCCTGAGGGACACCGGCATTAATACTGTGAGCTTCTGATTTTTGCCCCTCAACTACTACTCTTATGAACCTATCAGAAAGAAATGATTTAATAATTGAGAAGACATTTCCAGCAATACCATAGCTAGAGCTCTTATGAAGTAAACCTTTATGCCATACCCTATCAAAGGCCTTAGATATGTCAAGAGCAATTGCCCTAGAAAGGTTGCCTCCGTCGAGAGATTTGCTAATCCTATGAGATATAACTGTAAGCATATCTGCTGTAGATCTAGCAGAACGGAAACCATATTGAGTGTCACTAAGAAGGTTATTTTTGTTGAGATGGTTGATTACTTTTGTATTTAACACAGATTCCAGCAACTTACTCATGACGCACAGGAGACTTATTGGCCTGTACTGAGAGGGGGATGAGCGATCACCTGAATTCTTAAATACAGGGCTTACTGATGAAATTTTCCAGGGAGATGGGAAACTATTCTCCTTAAGACAACGTTTAAACAGTTTTGTAAGTATGGGCGCTAGTTCAGGTTGAAGTTTTTTGAGTACTATAATTGGAATACCATCAGGGCAAGTTGCTTTACTGGAATCAAGGTTTTTGATTAGCTTGGCAACATCACGTACAGATATACGTATATCACATAGCGTGTTTTCTGATACAGGAGGAAATATTGGGGGTTGGCGGCCTTGGTCGCAAAGGGTAGAATTAGCTGCAAAGTTCTTGACAAAGAGTTTGGCTTTGTCTGATGCTGACGAGATTACCTCAGGTCCATTGATAATAGTTGGGATGGAGCACACGCTTCTGTTCAGGATTCTGTTTGCTATTTGCCAAAACTGGTGGGAACCAAGCCGCTGCTCAGCTACTTTGGACTTAACAGATAGAGCATACAACTCTCTTGCATTCTTTATTACTTTCTTCCAATGGTTGCTGGCAGTCCTGAAAGCGGCTTTAGTTTTCATACATCTATTACGTTGGAAACAGTGGAAAAAGTGATTTCTGTGCGCAATGGCAGCAGCACATTCTGGAGAGAACCATGGCTGACTGTTAGGTTTTTGCTGAAACTTTTTCGAGAGTATGAAACATCTCGCTGCCCAACTCCCTACATAGTATCCCTGTAAATTTAGTCCCAAATAGTAGCCCCTTACATCAAAGTGGCACTGTGATGGGGTAAAAATTAACAGAAAAAAAAGGAATACTACTGTAATTGGATCTCTTTAAAAAAAAAAAAAAAGATAAAAAAAAAGATAAAAAAAAAAATAAAAAAATCTTTTTTCTTCCAAATGTACAGAAACTTTAAAACGCTCTACAAAAGATGCAATTTCTTAATATCATATATGAATAGATTTTATTGGTTCATCAGTCACAACTTTTGAATGTAATAAATACATTACAGAAGAAAATATTTCATTACTAGTAAATAATTAAACATTAAAAACGGGGTGGGGATGAGGTTAAATAGCCCGTTGACTTAGAATGAGTGCTTTATGCCAAATTGATGGTTGAATTTGGTTAAATTTGTGCTCATTTTTGCATTAAAGATTAATCACTAATTGTGCACCAAACGGATACTATGATACTTAGTTTGCTGCACTTTATAACAAAAGGTTGCTCAGTAGTTTCAGAGAAAAAGTTGAATGTACAAAAAGAAATATGAGGGTCGTTCAAAAAGTAGTTTCCTAGTTTTTTTAATGCTCAAAAATATAAATAGTATATACTAGAATTTCTCCCCTACCAGAAGGGAGATCTGATGTTGCCCGGGATTTAATGAGTATCAACAAATGTTTCATCCTCTCATTTTATTGTCATCAAAATCTATGAATTTTTCAATCAAATTGATTTATTACCTGCTCTAGTTGGGAACTCTCCACATTGCACCAGGATAAAGCTTCACGTGCCTCCCCACAGTGACCTAGTTTACATTGGATTGTAGAGAGACTATTGTTGATTTTATAAAATTATTTTTAGTATAATGGCTTAAAAGTTAAAAATGCAAATATCAAGTATTGTCATTCAATTATACTCTAAATAGAAACATTCATTTCGAAAACGCCCTTGTTATATCAAAGAACTTACCGTTTATGTAAAAAAAAAAAAAAATTTGCCCAGCTGTTTAGAACTCTATAGGGAATGAACTCGCACACAGTTCTTTTTATATAATAGAGACAGGGTCCATAATTCTAGTAAAGTAAAACATTTTTATTGACAGTTTGTAAGCCAATATATATTTAACGAACAGTATTATTAAAACCTGAACATTATTATAATAACTAAAAATATACTTTTCTATTTGAGTCTATAAGTTGTATAATAGGTTTTGATATATATATTCTGAAATGGTTGATCTTCTAAATACTAAGCTTATATTTTTAGAAAATAATGTTGGTCTTTTATTCTTTTATTAATTGTATTTGTTATTTTAACTAACTTCATCCACGGAAATGAAAAATTATTTCTGTTTCACCTGTGTGTGTGTTTTTTTTTTTTTTTTTTTTTTTTTTAAATCATCTTCAATGAACATTGCTATTTTTATGGCAAGTTTTTTCTGATATATTTACCATGTTGCTGTAATGTAACAATTAAAAATGATTTTTTATTTACTTGTTTTTGTCTGTATTTTATTTTAATGAATATTAACAATTTGAAAGATTAGGTTTAAAAATGAACCTTAAAAAAACAATTTTATCGACATCAAATAAATCTTAAATTACTTTGCGTTTTTGTCTATGAATACAAAAAAGTGATAACTATTGTACTAACATAAGTATATAATTAACTAGTTTATTAATTTATTAACTATAACAAATTATTTAGTCATTAGATAACTAGCTATACTTATCTGGCATTGCCCAGTTAATTTTTTTAACGATTTTGAAAGTTAAATTTAATCATTAAATAAATGAATCATTATGGTATTGTTTGAGCTTTAAATTATAAATTGAATCAGATTATTTTCTTATAAAACTAATTTTGTTAAACTAATGGTTAGTCTATAAAATTATTGGATATAAATTTACAAAACCTTCCATTTTTAATACATGAAGATTTAAGAATTTTGAAACCAGTACTGATTTCCTATTTAACAGTTTAAATGCTTTCATATTTCAAAAAGATTTAAAAAAAAATTTTTTTAACAAGTTTAGAATTGATGACTTGTCTATAAAAAACAAAATGGTGCAAGTCTATAAATGGTCCACAAGTAATCTTTTTTACAATGAAAATCTGAAAAAATCTTTATAATTTACATTCCCAATAGGTGTCGCTAGCAGTGTGTCATTCAAAAACAAGATGGCGTGAAGTTTTTCTTAGATAACATGTCTCATAATATTTGATTTTCTTAAATAAAAAAAAAAAACTACTTGATCGATTTACATGATTTTTGGAATGTGACATTTTCATGCAATGAAACACACGTACATTATAAAGATTTTTTTCAGATTTTTATAGTAAAAAAGATTACTTGTGGACCATTTATAGACTTGCACCAACAAAATTCATTATGGTTGACTTAATTTTATAATTTTCAAATAGGATTAAAAAGAATTTTCATTTTATTTTATGCTATTGCATTTTTGCTGTAGAAAAGCAAACTATTATTAAATAAAGTATTAATTAAAAATATGTCCCATAGAAGCGAGATACATATGCGCGCGCACACACACACACACTAGAATTGATAGCATAATTTTCTTACTAGAAATTTGATTAAGTAAGACAAAAAAGTGATTAATTGAACTAATGGTTTGTTTTTCCAGTTCCTGTGATATCCGCTATACTGAAGGAATTCAGAGTTTGAACTGGACCAAAATCATGAAGACCATCACTGATGATCCTGAAGGATTCTTTGATAATGGTGGATGGAGTTTCCTTGAACCAGAAAGTGATGCCGAGGATGAAAATGACGAGGAAGATGAAGATGATGCTTACGTTCCAAGTGATGATAGCGGCGAGGAGGAAGCAAGCAGTGAAGAAGACAGCGAGGGAAGTAATTGGGAAGATGAAGATTCAGGTAAAAAACGTTTTGGATGGTTTTTCATTGAACATCACATGTTTTAGGAACTTCCGTATCGATTGTTAGAAAGATGGTGCATGTGGATGCTTTAGTATTTTAAGGGAAACTGCTCCAGACAAGGCATGAAACCACTTGATGTAAGGAACTTAAAAAAAAAAAATATTTCAAAGTTAAAAACTTACCAGTGATTAGTTTTGGATCAAATAGATTCTGATCTGCAAAACAGCAGTTCTTACCTCCTTGTCAGAAACCTCACTCAAGGAATGTGAGGACTAAAGAACAAAATAAGGAAATGGTAATACTGCACGATTTAACGTCTTTTGTTTCCATCTGCTGGAGTTCAACGTTAATGTTGATGACTGATGACCGCTCTTCAGGCATTGCAATCGTTGACCAGCATGGGCAGCCATGGTGGTGTTCAGACATCGCTACTTTCGCTGGCCGCAGTATTTGCCTCTGACATCAAAGGATAACATTCTGTGTTGCGAAAAGTTGTCATCCATTCTCTTCACATGTCCAAATCATCTCAATCTTCCACATCACATGATAACTTCCACAGATGCCAAGATTTTCTCTCAGATCGGCCATGCACCTCTTGTCCATAATTTTCGAAGATCAGACCTATCTGACCATGACCTTATCACTTCTTACAATACCATGATCAGATGGATCTGCTCCTCTAAAATTATGTTCAAGAAGCACATGGGAAGTAAAGGTCTGAGAATGAATGTTATCAAGACCAGATGATCAGTTTTAGTGTTGCTCTATTTATGGAAAGAGATTGAGGTATAATGTAATTTTTTTTTGCTACGTGTAAACAGTGAATACACAATAAGTGCGTTGAAATTCATAGATTTCGATGACAATAAAATATGGGAGGGTGAAATTACAGGTAAGTTGGGAAGGAGATAATCAAGTTTTGTGTAAAAAAAAAAAAAAAAAAAAAAAAAAAATATATATATATATATATATCTCAGACAATGGATATAGATGACAGGACTATTGATGTTTAAAAATGTAACGTTGGTGATATTATTAGAGCTGTTGCAATTGCAAGTAAGTTAAAAAGTGGGGAGGAAGTTTGGCTATTACTGACCAACTGATTGTTACCATTGTTGACCAAGGGAAGAGTCTGTTGAGCATGTATGGAAAGTGTGATAATGCATAGAAGAGAAACATCAGAGGGAGATTAAATTTGGAAAGTATAAGATGTGTACAGAACAGGAGACTTTGTTGGTATGGTCACATTAAAAGAATGGATACATGTTTTTGGGTTAGTGAGTGAAGAATATTTGATTTGGCAGGAAAGGTAGATATGATATGACTGAATTTGAGAAAAAAAATGGATAACCTGGCCAGAGATAGGTTAGTGAATTTCTAAAAGCCGTCCAAGAGATTTGAGGATGTAAAGCAGATAATAAACTGAATATGATAGATATAAAATAAATGTGCCCTTTTTTCTCTAAGATCAGGCGTAGCTGTTCAAAATTTTACTTGAATTTACACATTTATTAGAAATCCATGGATCCAACTTAAAAGAAGTTCATACAAGGATCGTTCTGAAATTAATGCATCCTATTTTTCAATTAAAAAAAGAAAATAATAAAACAAACTTTTAATTTTCTACATAGTCATAAGCATTCTCGATGCACTTTTGCCAGAGATGAATGATGACTGTGCATGGGTGTCCAGGGCGCACTTTGTCACTCGCATGTCACCACTCTGAAATTGACGAACCATCTCCTGTGTTGACATTAACTATATCGGTTTCGTAAATGGTCAACTGGTGCCAGTGAATGTCGATTGGAACATAGCTTGTAATTACTGCAACGGGAAGTAGGTGTAACTGTAACGGGAAGTAGGTGTAACTGTAACGGGAGATAGCATTTCTGTTGGGAAACATCATTGATTTGTTTTTGTTTTTTAATCATTTTCAGGTTCTGAAGATTATGAAGAACTTGCTTCAAGCGAAGAAAGTGGCAAAGACTGGGACGAACTCGAGGAAGAGGCCAGACGAGGTAAAAAAAAAAAAAAATGATGAATGAAGAAAACCTTTTTTTATTTATTTATTTTTTTTGGTTACCTGAAATGAAAATTTTCATCTTTTCCGTTAAAAAGCAGAAGCACGAGGGAAACCTGAAATCGATACCAACATCCATGATAAAATCTGTTGCTCGGAACTGACGGAAGATTCAAATATGGCAGCTAATTTCTCGACTGATCTTATTTCGAATCGCAACATCTTAAGAAATAAGGAAGTTCCCAGAGCTGCCAACCTTGTGATATACTAGCTGATGCATAGATAAGAAAAGAAACTAACCCTAATGAAACTGATCTTTTAAGACCGGTCACTGAACGCAAGACATGTAACTAGATTTTAAATGTGAAACAAATGAAAGAACGCCGAAAAAAAACAAAAAACAACACACTCTGAGTTTTGCCTTAGCTTGAACAAAGTCAATCCTTAGAGTTCATATGTCTGCGGACAACATAATGATGAACCAACGTTTTATTTATGTTTTACTTTGTATTAAGTATTCCCAAAGTTATGCCATAAAAATTTTGATAACTCAAAAACTATTTGTTCCAATTTAAATGTTGCAAGGTGGTTATTGAAGCACATTTTTGAAAAAATAGAAAGTTGAAATTCTATCAAATATCATTTTTTTTTTTTTTTTCAGATTCAATGTCAAGGTCATATAAGATAACAGAATTTTCATTGGTTAAAATATAAGCCAAGTAGTTAGCCTCTACAATGAAGAAAACCAAAGTTATTGCCAAAAGTTTGGTTTTGACCATGATATCCCTAAATTAAATATGTTCTAAGTTAAACCATTACTGATTTTTTTAATTAAGTTTGGTGACAATTGGTCAAGCAATGTGTACACTAGGCTGTACACAAATAGTGACAATTCTATCAAAAACATAACCCCTGCCTTAGCTGAAGCAACAATATATATATATATATATATATATAACTTATAGAATAAAAGAATAAAGACATTTTTATCCTCCTCCCCATCCAGTGACCCTTTTTGGAAGATGAATTTTCCACATTAACAAATGACCTTGCGCCCATCTCTGCCTTTGTAGGGAGACAAGTAACTAAGATAAACTTGGAGGTTATTTTTGTAAAACTTTTTAATAAATCCTCAAGATTAAAATCCACTTGAGAATACAACTGAAGCAAAAAAAACTCCCTGATATGAGGTTCCTGTGTTCACAAAGTATCTGCCATTGATTTGACACGAAGTATAATAGTGACTGCTTCTTTTATTTTTATATTTAGCTCGCTAAAAGAACAAAAAAAAGAAAAAGACTTTAAAAAAAAAAAAAATCATTATTGCTGAACTCTACAACAGGAAATAGCAGTAGATCCAGCTTTCATCGCAGATCACCAGATAATAAGAATTGCTGGATCTGAATTGACCAGCTCGACCATCTCTCTGTTGTCATGACAACGTCTTTCTGATCTTTTCTGAACATCCTTAGGTCAAACTTTGCGCAAATCTTTCGCATTTTCAGTTTTTCACAAATAATTGTGTATACAGTTTCCGCACATTAAACTGTGCACTCATTGTTTCTATAAACACATGACGATCCTTATCCATTAAATTCTTTATTTGGCTAATCAACTCTGGTGTTCTGAGTTTCTTGCTCCCTCCCCCAGCTATCATCATCCCTCACAGACTCCTTGAATCTCTTATGCCACTCAAAATCTGATGTTCAATTCATGCAAGATGGTCCAAAAGCAGTCTGAAGCATTCCATACATTTCTGTGGCATTTTTTCTAAGTTTAAAACGGAATTTTATTGCATATCGTTCTTCTAAAGTGTCCTCACATCCAGATTGCATTTTTGAAATTCACCAGCTGTGACAATCCGGCTTTAGTAGGGTGTATTCCAATTGCTGCTGTAGCTTTTCATTTGAACCTGAAGGCATAAAAATTGGTCAGTCACCTCATAAGATGTATAGCAATAAGATACTGGATTTTCAAGAGTCTAAGATAATTTTAAATGCCTTTACAAAAATAATCTGGAAACTTATTGAAGGCACCGTGTAACAAGGTTGATTTGGAAAATTGTTTTAATTCCTGAAGGAAACAAAAATGTATGACAAAATATATACCCTTATCCCTGAGTGGCTTCCGGGCCTTGATAAGTGGTGATCACTGTGTTAAAAAAAAAAAATAAATATAATCAAAAGGTTTCAATAACCATATTATTACAATAATTATGATATGGTAAATCCTGCAGTGCCAAGCACTATGACTATCTATCTATATATATATATATATATATATGGAGGCCTTATTTAATGTTTTGGCATTGACCCAAGAGGTTGATGAGCCATAAAACAAACCAAATCAAACTACTACGTTATTGAGACAGATGGATTAGGTGAGGATTAAACATGATAAATGAATAAAACTTATTTGACAACTTATGAGTTTTGTGATATTTGCTGTTCTGCTGACTTTCAGACCCGAATCAAAGTGTAGTATCTGCTCTATTCTCAATTGAAAGAGGAGAGATCCTTTTTTATTTGAACAGTTTAAAATTTTGTTGCATCCAAAGTGTTCTTTTGGGAAGGGGGCACTGGATATCTCTCACACACAAAAGACCTATCTAATTTTGTCTTCATAGGGAAGCAACTAAATAGGAACATTGGATTTGAAGAAGACCCTGTTGTAGCTCATCGAAAAGCAATCTTCTGGTAACATGTTCCCTAGATAGTTTCTTTCCAAGAAACTATGTTCATTAAAAATTCTGTTTGATGTTTTCTTTGTGCAATTGTAGACATAAGACTGTTGCTTGTGGCTTACGAGGACGAACTGTTTAATTAATTTTGAGGTTTAAGTGATTATTTAAATGTCGATCCATTTAACAAGGTTTGCTTGCGAGATGTTTACAAGTATGAAGATTTAAAAATTTTCTTTCTTTTCCTTGCAGCTGATTATGAACGTACCCAGGAGGAGGAGCAGGACAGCCGAATGGGGAGATCAAGCAAACCGCCACCAAGTCACAAGAAGCGGAAACATGAAAGCAGCAGCAGCAAGTCTCCTTCGAAAAGCAAAAGCTCTAAGCACAAGTCTCCCAGTAAACACAGTTCTTCATCCTCGAAGCATAGCTCGTCTAAGCACTCATCTCCTCCCAAGAAAAAGAGGAAGTAATGAGTAAGAGGAAGATGACTTAATAAGGAGGAAGCAACAGGGGGGGGGGGTCAACTGGTATCAAAATGTCAGAAACAAGATCTTCACTTTAAAAAAAAAAAACTTCAAAAAAAAAAAAACTTCAAAAATTTTTTTAAATCATAGGAGCATCTCTTCCCATCCTCCATAAAGAACATCAATGCAGGAATTATACAGAATTAAAAAAAAAAAAAAAAAAAAAAGAATGTGAAATTAAATCAATAAAGGAAAAAAAAAAAAAGGGAAAAAATGTTATTGTTCATCTTTAACAAAACAAAAAAAACCCATACACACACACATGCACGCACACAAAAAAAAAAAAACACATTAAAATTGATAAGGGAGACAACTCTTGGTTGTCTTTATCAAATCAGATAATGGCAGTATTGTCAGATAAACAAAAATATGAAAAAAAAATTTCCCGCCAACTTTTTAGATGAGGATTGATTGTATGAATTACTTTCTTCATTTTTGGGTGTTATTCTCGCATGTTTGCAAGGATCTATGGTCCCAAACGGATAAAGGTGATAAGGAATAATTCTGGACGTTTAACGTTCAATCTTCAGTACGGGTGATACTAAGAATACAATTATGACTTCTGCTCGATCGTGGTGAACAAAACGGGGGCAAGCTGTTGTTGAGGGTTAAATAAATGGTTCTGCTCAAAATTCTGTGCAGATTCCCGTGTTTAACTTAAAGATTCCCGAGTTAGACAAGATGTGCCTGAAGATCGGAAGTTACTTTGAAATGTTAAGAACAAATAATCCGAATAATACTTAAACTTATTAGAAAAAGTGGAATTCTATTTTCATCTGTTTAGATTGTAAGAATAAAACTTAAGACTGGAAATATTTTAATTATTTGTTTTACTTTTTTTGTTGAAACACATTGAAGAAATAAATTTAAAATAAGTTACAAGAAGGTTTAAGTAAAGAATATTATTTAATAAATCTAAGGAGTTAATATAAAGAAAAGTGTATGGTGAAATGCAGAATTTAACCTAATTTAAAAAAAAAAAAAATGCAGAAAAATCTTTGATATATGTACCTGTCATGGAACGGAAATACCACATTCTAAGAGTTACGTAAATTGATCAAGTATTTTATTTTTTAAAATTTATTTTTTAATTAAAGAAAATCAAATTTTTGTTTTAATCAACTATGTTTTATAAATCGGGGGAGATAACTCAATTTGAAACCACCTACATAATGATTTCCTATATTAAAAAAACTACTTGATCAATTTACATGATTTTTACGATATGACATTTTTGTTCTATGACGGATATGTATATCAAAGTTTTTTTTTTTTTTTTTTTTTAATGGATTGAATTCTGAATTAGAACCATAGATTTAATAACATGGAATTGATTTCTATAAATCTTTGAAAGTTTTTATCTTGAAAATAGTTATATTCTCAGGATGAAAAACTTCAAAATATATTTAATTCAATAAACAAGGTGAGGATCAATAGCAATGATACTGACAAATATTTGAATAGCTTTTTTTTTTTTATTTTAATTTTCTGTAAAGATCTGGTTCTTGTCCAGAATTTCTTCTATATTAAAAGACAAAAATAAAGGAAATATCTTTGATGTACATACTTATGACAAAACAAGCATATCATATTCCAAAAATCACGTAAATTAATCCAGTTGTAAGAAAATAAAATTTTATGAGTAATCAAGGAATGATTGTCTCACCCACTATTTAGAAAACAAAGGGAGATAACTGATTGACTTGCAATAGTTGTAATGCCTATGAATTCTCAGTGATCACGTAAAAATTATTTTCTTTATAAAAATGAAACTACTTGATTAATTTATGTAATTTTTGGATTTTGATTTTTGTTTCATTACAGATACATACATGATACAGATTTTTTTTTTTTTAATATGGGAGAATTCTAGAAAAGAACCAGGTAATTCTTTTATATTATTTGTGTGGCAGAAACGGACATTTTTCTCAAATTTATTTTTATGATTTATATGATATACTAATGTTTTTCATCAGAGAATATTCGTTTGAAATTGAGTTATTTTAAGATAAAAATGGAAACTTTGTAAATTTTATTCTTTGGAAGAAATATTTTTATCTAGAACCCCCCCCCCCCTTCAAAATGAAATTATATTGTAAAACAAATTAACAGAAAAGTAAATTAACTATTTCAAGTAAAATCTTAGCTGCTTGTTTACATTGGTGATCTTTTAAACCAACACATTTCTGGTGAAAAGATTATTATGTACTTATGTGTCATGGTGAAATTAGTATAAATTAAAAAAATTATGGAAAATGATCAAATAGAAAAATAATTATAGATAAAAATAGAATTTTTTTAATTACAGTAAACCTCAGGATACAGTATTAAAAATTAGTAACAAAATACTGTACAGTATATAATGCACATGTATATAATCAAATAAAATTATAAATAACAATGTAAAGCGGGGCAAATACCGTAACCAGGGGTCAGAAAAACATTGGATTTCCCCTTGTAACCTGAAAAAAAAAAAAAAACGTTCCGGGTTCTACTGTACATAGTTTTGTTAGTTAACTTTTGAGATGAGAATTAATTCATATTATTTGGATTCATCGGACTTCTAACACTCAAGATGAGAACTAATCGAATGAATCCAAGTAATACTGAGTTTTATTGTATGCTTTATTGTAGAAGAGTTGTGTGATTATCCAATAGGACAAACCGACTTATCTCTCTTGATTTACATTAATAAGAATTGAGGGTTTGCCAGAATGTAATTATGGATGATTATTTGTTAAAAATACATCTAGCACGTCTACTGGGAGATCTTTTGGAATTGATACTAATACATAATGTTTTCGCCTGAAGTATGTTGGTTTAAAAGATCACTAATCTAAAGAAGCACCTAATGTTTAATTGCAATTTTTATGTTGAGAAGTGTTTAACAAATATTTAAAACTAAAATTTTATATTTTTTGTATAAAATTAATTTGAAATAGATTTTTTTTTTATTATCTCCCTTCCCCTCCCATCTCTAACTTTTAGGAATTGATATGGCAAGGTTATGATTTACCTGAAAACATTTACAAGGATTTCAAATGTTTATTCTGTTTTCTTTTCAACAAAAAATTTGTATTTTAAAAAAAGTTTATATTTTTTCTCTAAAAAAAAAAAAAAATCCCAAATTATTTCCTTTCGTTTCATTACTTGAACATCCTTTTTTGTCTTCATTGTCCTGTTCTATCACTTCATGTAAAATTGGTTTAATGTTCATTTTTATTTCTATTAGATTGCTCTATATCATTTTTTTAACATAATTGAATTGAAGCATTTGTGAACTTAAAATGATTGACTTGTGTAAAATAAGGATCACCGATATTCGGCTGATATTTCTATATTACGGGACATTTTAAAAAAGAAAAAAAAAAAAAAAAAGAAATTTTGTTTTCTCACTATTTCTGTCTCGTTTTATTATGGAGCGAAAACTGAAGCATGGAACAAATGATGCTTGTGATCTTTTAAACCAACGCATTTCAGGTGAAAACATTATGTACTTTCATGTCATGTCATGTCAAAATTAGAAATTAGTACAAATTCTAAAATTGACAAAAAATAATTAGAAAAGCAGAATTTATCAAATTATGCTTTTATCATATATTTTAATGTTGAAAAGTTGTTTCACCAATTCAGTATGACAAACTGACTTATCTCTCTTGACTTAAATAAAGGTCCGCCATTTTTAAACAGAGCGTAATTGTGGATGATTTTTTTAAACTTTATTTTTAATACATTTAGCATATCTTCTATCAAAACATTTTTCATTTTTTTTTTTTTTTTTTTTTTTTTTTTTAAAACTTTATACTAATATGTGATGTTTTCACCTGAAATGTGTGGGTTTAAAAGATCACCAATCTGTACAAGCGCGGAACAAATTAATTCAAGATGTTGGTTTTTATCCACATTAATTAGATAAAATTTTTTTTTTTTTTTTTTTTCACTTAATTTTCTTCCTTTTTTTTTCTGTGGAATGGGAATGACTCATCGGAACTTTCTATCTGGTCCATGCTTCAGATGGGAATTTCTGTATTCAGGAAATAAAAAAAAATTGCTGAAAATTTTCACTGGACTTTAAAAAAAGAAATTTCAAACAAATTTCTTCAAATGAGATGTGGCAGATTCCTAAATTGAAATGAAATCTTCATTTAGCAACCTCATTTCTTTACGGTTGTAGACTGAGACCACTGAAAAACAAAATTACAAACAATGAAAACCGTTAGGTCCAATGTACATTTCGATTTAAAAAAAAAAAAAAAAAAAATTGGTGAAAAAGTTTTTAAATGTTGAATAAAAAAAGTTTTCTTTTAAAAAATTTTTTTGTTGTTTCTATGCCATCTCTTATGTGTGAAAATAAGATACACAAAGTTTGAAATATGTTAGATATATATTTCTGTGCACAAGATAATCTAAACTAATGAACAGATCCTTAGTTCATATATATTCTCAACATGTAAAGTAATAGACACATTGTTTTAGTTTTTGTATTTTAATATTATTTTTGTTTTATTTGTTTATTTTATTACATTATTTTTATTTTATTTATTGTATTTATTTTATTAATATATTTTATTTTGTTTATATTTATTTTTTGTTTGTTTTATTAATTATTTGTTTATTTTATTCATCTAAATATTTTATTTATCTAATTATTTTATTCATTGTAAACTTTACCATTTAGGGGGTGCACCTAACCAAATTCGCACTTTTCCCAAAATTATTTTATTCATTGTAAACTTTACCATTTAGGGGGTGCACCCAAATTCGCACTTTTCCCAAAAGTTTTAATAGAAAAAAAAATCAATACATTTTTAAAAAGATTTGTGGAGTTGAGCGTCAATAATTCATGTTTGGAAAAATTCTAGACTATCGAACTTATGGCGTATCTATTATATATAGGCAATAGGATGTTGTGGGGGCCGAATGTTGGTGGCAATCGACCCTACAATGACACAGGCAATAAGACGAAAAACGACAATGGCAAAAAGAGATGACAAACGCAGTGAGTACTGTCTGGAACGAATGTAGATCCGTTCAGGTTTATTTTTCATAAAGCAGCTGAATGATGATAGGTCTCAGGCTGAGGGTTGGAGTCTAGCTGATGTTTGGATGGCGCGTCTATGAGGTCGTTGCTAGCGGCTATAAGAAATGCGTGCTGGCTTAAGAAACTGGACCGCTAGGAATCGAGTGTGTCAACGGCGAGTGGTTACTACTGGGTTTGGCCGTTGTCAGGGAAGTAGTTCTGCGTGGACATGACTGCTGCTGGGCCCGATCTAGCCGTGACTGTCTGCTTGTTAAAAAAACACGCTGTATTTATACTCGTCCGGCAGACGTAGTTGTAAACACTGTGTGGGTTGTCATTTTTTTGTTCTTGATTTGTGTTTGTTTTTGTGTCTTTAAAGTGCTGTAGAGAGTCATCTGTTTGAGGTTTATATTCATGTCATATCAAATTGAAGCGGAGAAAGTTGTGAATATTATTCTAGCGGGAATTGTACTATTCAGAGTTCCACGGAATAATTATTCACGTTAAAGTACTTGTCGAAGGTCCGCCGGCTGTGGTTTTTACGTTTTGAATTGAGATCCCTTTTTGGTGAGGGGTTTCCTTTGGTGGAAACCGCAAAAAGTTATTTTTTTAATTAATTAATTTATTTTTTATTATTTTTTTTTTTTTTACTCTATAGGGTACGGCATACCTAAACCCATCACTGAAAAAATAAAATAAAGAATAATGCTATATTTATTGCTTACATTCGGCTTGGGAAAGATATTCTAATGATGTGTGTGTGTGTGTGTGTGTGTGTGTTTAAAATGTATAACATCTGTGTTCCGTAACCTAGAATCTCCATTATATTCGCTGACAAACAGCTGAATCGAGGAACTGAATTAGAGCAACTGCGGAAACACACAACAAAAACTATCCATAACTGTTCAGTAATAGCAAGAAACCAGCACCTCCTCCATTAAAATAATAAATCAAATTCAAACACGCAGCACAAAAAACAATGAAGAAAATGTGACATAATGAACTTATACATTTGAAAACATAAAAAAAAAAAAAACATTAGCTTCACCTCCAGGAATCTAATCTATATCCAAAAATGTACATGACAAATCCGATGTGATACCAAAACACTAAGCAGTAGAGTTTCCTTTTACGAAAGAAATATAAAACTCCCAAACAACAAAACTATTAGATGTAAAGTTCTGCTGATTTATCAGAAAAAAGATTATGCACAAAAAAACAAATTTATGCCATTATTGAACAAATGATGCACAATGCACACATGTGAGAATGTGTGTGTGTGTGTGTGAAAAATACTAGTGATGGGACGATTCCAATATTTTTTCTCATTCTGGTACAATTACAGATTCCGATTGCTTATAAGTCTCTAAATATTTAACTATAGAGTTGTTATTTTTCTAATTACCGTAAAATACATGTTAAACTTGCAAATATTTTCTTGTGGGAAGGGATGACTTATAGATTTTAGTTTTACTGGTAGTTTAAAATCAATAAATATTTATTTTACCATTACTACCAGCAGTGGAAGATTCATTTTGAACAAGATTAAATAAATAAGATAATTAAAATAATCATTCAGATCATCGGAAAATAGGCACAAATTTTTCCAAAACTGATTAATCGTCCCAACACTTAACTTTTCGACTTCTGAGGAACCTCTGAGATGACAATTGTCACAAACTGGACACTTCCATCAAATTTTGCACCAGAGATTTACCAACCGTCATGAACTGTTGTAAAACTCTGTCACTCTTAAAGCTAACTCCAAAATATATTGTTCTTTGTCCGAAGCATCACCACACCTTGACCAACCTCAGCTCTTTTTTGTGTTCCTTACTGAACAACTTTCTACCAACCTTATTTCCTATACATTTGTTTTACTCAGTAACCCTCCTCTTTCTTTGCCATTTCTTTTTCTTTCTCCCGCCACTCCCAACACTTAGTAGGGAGGAATGCCGATATTATTAGACAAAAAGTAGCCTCCCCCCCAAAAAAAAACAAAAAAACTTGATCATAAAACAAGTAGGAAAATTTATCTAAATTTGAATTTAGGATCTCTGACTTTCTTTCAAATCTTTTTGTAACATTGTTCAAATCCAACTTGCAATCTCTATTCCCATTATCCTCGAGTAGCTTGGGGCCCTTAATAAGTGGTAACTCATTAGTATAAAATATTTTTTTAATCATTGTAAAGTAATTTAAAAATTCTGTACTTGTCGTTTGAGTGCATTTATTTTGAATATTGTTAATACAATCAAAATGTGTTTGGAGAGATGAATGTTGCTTCAACCTACACACAATAAATAGCAAATCTTTGTTAGCCAAGAAGAAGGGGACAAACATGCATATTAACATATTCAAATGTGGCTCACATAAATAGAAGGCTATTACATTTAAGTAATGTAACCTACTGACGTTGCAGAATAAAGTGCAATGTAAAACTAACTCTAAAATATATTGGTCTCCATTGTTTGGTTCTTGTGTTCATGTTATTACCACACTGTGATCAACTATCCTATTTTAGTTTTCTTTTGTGTTCCTTTGTGAACAAATTCCATATGCATTGTTCTCTTGATAAACCCATTCCCACTCCTTATTTTTGTTGTATTTCTTTTTTTTGGTACTTGTGCAGTTTAATCAAGATTTTAAAAAATGAAAATATCAAGGGGGGAAAAAACAAGTTATATTGTACGGATCCGTTTTGGACTGAAGAGTTCTAAAATAAATTTTCATTTAATTTGATCGAGTAGTTTTTTACATCAGAAAAACACGTTCTTATGAGAGCGTGTTGAAGTCGGCCATTATGGAATTTGTTAAACACGCCATGGGGAGATAACTCCAGTTAAAGCGCTGAAAAAAAAACAAAAAAAAACTAGTTCATGAAATTAAGTGAATTTTTTTTTTTTTTTCGGAGAACTTCGTTCCATAACGGATATGTGCAATATAACCTTTTTTCGGTATTTTCATTTTTTAATGCCTTGATTAAACTGTACAAGTACCCATTTTTTTCTCCCCCCACTTCCAAAGGGGGGGATGGTGGTATTACACAAAAAATACCAAAAAAATTGAATTGCGCTTGATTACAAACATGTATATTAACTTTTTCAACACTGGAAGACGGTGGGCTGATAATATCACATAGGGAGATGAGTGTGTAAAGCAGGTGACTTCATTGGTTTGGTCACATTGAAAAAAATGGATGAAAGTTGTTGTTGGTAGTTGTAGAACAGTTGAAGTAGCAAGTTCAGTTCTGAAAGAAAAACATGGGAGAAAATGATATGGATGAATTTGAGAAAAAGAGGGATAAATAAAGACCTGGCAGAGGTATATTAATTTATTTTTATTTCGGACTATTAGTCTCATCTTTATTAGTTGTTGTTTTTCATCTTCTTGGATTGTTTATTCATAACGTTTCGGCCAACTAATTCCTCTGGCCTTCGTCACGGGGCCCGTGGCACAGTTAATAGAGACGTTGAATCTCTACGGTTCCAGATGAGCATTGTCTGAAGATAGCGGTTTAAATCCCACCCAAAGCGTGCCAGAGGTTAATTGGCCAAAAATGTGGTGAGACAACAACAGCTACGGATGGCAGTGATGGCTGAGAATGCAGTTAGGAGATTCGAAGTTCCTATCCGTCGCGGTTACCACCTGACGAAGGCCAAAGGAATTAGTTGGCCGAAACGTTGTGAATAAACAATCCAATAAAAAAGATGAAAAACAACAGCTAATAAAGATGAGACTAACAGTCCGAAATAAAAATAAATTAATATATATAATGCTCATCTCAAAAATGAATTCCAATTAAGGAATAATATATATATACTAACTGGCAGAGGTAGTTTCGAAATCAATTTCTTAGTCACCTAGCATACCAGAATGTAAAACATGTTAAACTGATGAATATATTGATTTTATCACCACGTGTGCAAATCAAATCCTGTTTATCAAAAAATTTGTAGGATTAGTTAAAAATAGAATTTGACAACAATAGGGTTGAAAATATACTTATTATTAATCCTCCAATGATAATCGTAAATGTTGGTCATGATCAAGTTTGAGATCTTCAATTTGGATTTATGTCAGGGTTGATTGCATAAATTAAATTTCATTTTCCCTCATAAGGATGGTGGTAGCTGAGACCATAACTCATCATATGGTATTGCAGACAAACTTAGTCATTTTACTAATTTAACAGATTGTTTATCAACCAAATGAATCTTAAAGTGTTATTTTATAAAAACTTTTAGATATATTTTTTATTATGTTATTTAAATCACGTAGGCAAGAATTATCTTCCGTTGTATCTTTGGCATCCATTTTGTTTTGTTTTGTTAAAAGGTAATCTGGCGCTTCTATAATATACAAAAAATATTAAATTTTAAATAAAACAAATGGTACCTATATAATTGCAAATAGTAACATGTCCAAAAATTATGGAAAACGATAAGGTAGAAAGATAATTATTAATGAAAAACTGTTTTTCCATAAAGTTTATATGGGGAATAAATTTTGTTCAACATTTTGAATTATGTTTGTCACGTGACGTAAGCGACAGAACTTAAGTTGACGGGGTGGTGATAATTATTGCTTTTCATAGGCGTAATATAATTTTTTTTTTTTTTTTTTTTGTACCTATCCTTTTAATGCACAGACATTGGCTGTTTTGTTGCGATTGGGTGGCAGCTCTCAAAATGTAAGTGATTGTGTTCCTATGCCTTCTATAAAAGGTCCATGTAAAATCGTTATCCATAGAGTGTAGACATGTTTCCACTCCAACGCTCAGCAACCCGCATCCATTATACCGATATAAGAGTATCTCGCATGCAAATATTGCATTTGTTTTCACCACTTTTATCGGCAAATGAAAAACACACAAATGGAACTCAACAGCATAGAATAAGGAGAAAAATACATTCATACACATTTTATTAGCACATGTAACAAAGACAACATACAATGAAACTGTTTTACTCACTTTTGTTGTGGTCTCTGCCATACGAGATAGGTATAGGGTCTAGTGCAGTATAGTCTTTTATTCACCCTGGTGGAATTCAGCCCACTGTGGAGAAAACATGCTTTCGCATACTGTTGTCTGAGTCTCTCCTTCCAAGGGGAAGTAACCCACTTGTATATTCGCAACCTGTGTTCGTCATTATTAGTCCTCGCGCGAAAGAGCAGGACACAAAATGTTTTAAATAATAATAATATAATAACAATAACAAAGACTTTTGCTAGCGAGGACTACTATTGACCATAACCAGTTATACAGTCATTTTGAAATTCTCATCTCTATTTTTCTCGTTATGTACTTACTGAATATTTGTTAATGAAACCTATATGAAATATGTTCCTTATTAAATTTTAAAGATTTTCTATTCTGAAAGAAGTTTAAAAAAATTTAATCTAAAAAAGTTATTTTAAAGTTTTTGTTAAAAAAAATTCATTCAGATTTTCTCATTATTCAGATCTGTATTACAAAGAGGGGGCTGCAAAAAATGGGTTGTAGTGTGAGAAATACAAACTGAAACAGAATATTCAGATCTGTAATAATACAAAGAGGAGGTTGCAAAAATGAGTTGTGGTATGAGGAGAAATACAAACTGAAATAGAGAGAAAGAGTTTTAAAATATAATCTTAAAAAGATAAGATACAAGTTAGAAAACCATTTCATCCAAGGCATGAAAATTGTTAAACAAAATGTTTTTACTATAGGCTTTAAAAATAAATGTACAAGATTCAATTTGAAATTTATTTATCTTCAAAGTGCACTTTTATAAATTTTACAAAGTATAAAAATTTAAATTGAATCAAATTACCTTGGATTTATTTTATGTAATTTACATTTTGTTGCAATTTAAAAACATTATCTTTCATCTAGCAATTAATGATATAGATATAAAATTTTCAATGATTTTTTTTTTTTTTTAAGTGCAACAGAATGTACAATAAATCCAATGTAATTTTTTGATTCAATTTAAATTAAATTTTTATTTATAAAAGTGCACTTTGAAGATAAATAGATTTCAAATTGAATCTTGTACCTTTTATTTTTAAAGCCTATAGTAAAAACATTTTGTTGAACAATTTTCATGCCTTGGATGAAATGCTTTTCTAACTTGTATTTTTATTTTCCATAAGGCTATTTTTTTAAGTTATTAAATGTACAGAAATTCATCAAAAGGGGCGGGGTGGGGGTGAGAAAGAGAAAGTGTGTGTAATCAATAGAATTGTATTTGTTTTCATTACTTTTATCTCTGCAAAGGAAAAACAAATCTATGGCACTCGACACTATGGGGGACACAGAATAAAAAGCAAATGCTTCCAAATACATTACATATTTTTTATTTAACAAACTGAAAAATGTGACGAAGGCAAGTAACATAACATTTAATGAAACAGCTTTATTCGCTCGTGTGATGCTCTCTAACATACGAGATAGGTATCAGGTCTAGGACAGTCTTTTATTCACCCTGGTGGAATTTGGTGTACCGTGGAGAAAACATGCTTTTGCATCTTCCTGTCTGGATCTCTCAGACAAAGGGGAAGTAACTCACCAGTGTCTTAGCAACCTGTGTTCTCCTCCCTTACACAAACATCAGAAAGAAAAAAAAAAAAAAAAAAATGCTGCAATTATTCACAGATAATTCTTTTTTAAAAAAGAATTGCTATCTTCACTCCCGAACTATGCATAATATAAAGTAAATTTAAATTGGAAAAAGAAATTAACTCCTTCCTATCCTAAACACTCCATTTAGAAGATATCTCAGCATTACCCAACAACAAATGAGAATCATTGAGTCTTCTTGGTTCCAGCCAGGAATCTTAGATTTACTAATTTTGTTTTTATTTGTCAGATCTACCGCTCCAGAAGATATCTCACTACTGATGCAATTCTCTATCTATATAAAAGCCAAGTACGTCCAAGGATGGAATACTGTTGCCATATCTGGGTAGGAGCTGCTAAAAACAGCCTATCCTGTCTTGACAGAGTACAAAATAGACTTTGTGATTTAGTGGGGGATGCCCTTTTCTCTATCCTTCAACCTCTTTCCCACAGAAGAGACGTTGCGAGCCTATCCTTGTTTTATCGTTATTTCCATGGCAGGTGCTCATCTGAACTCCAATCTCTAGTCCCCCCTCGCCAATCTTTCACGAAAAACACCCGTCTAGCTGAATCCACTGTGAAAAATTTCCCCCACTCTATATCTGTGCCTAAATCAAAACGCGGATTCCATGAACAAAGCTTTCTTAGAACTACACGCCTGTGGAATTCTGTTCCATCTGCCTGCTTCCCACCGGACTACAACTTGGATGTCTTCAAGTCCAATGTTAACAAATTCCTAATGAACCGCCCCCTTAAGTAAACACTTCATCAAATCTCCACATTAACGTAATGTACTTGCAATAACACTTATCCCTGAGTGGCTTCCAGGCCTTGATAAGTGGTGATCACTGTGTAAAAAAAAAAAAAAAAAAAAAAAAATCTATAATTATAAATAAAATAACATTGATTTTGCTGCCGATGAATACTAAAAACAAATATCCGAATAAGTTACCCTTTCTTTCTCTGGTTCGTTTCGATACACTTTACTTCTCACTTGTTTTGCAAGTGAGTTGTCATAAAAGCGTGTTAACTCAAAGTATTTACAACCAATGAAAATCATTTCAAACCATAAAAAATAACAAATCTATGTCAAGATTATCTGACGCAAACTTAGAAACAAACGGCCAACAGGAGAGATTAAATCCGGTGTCTGCTCAATACCCCCACCCCCGTGCCTTTGGTTGGGGGAGGTGAAAAAGATACAAGAACTCACATACAAGCCTTTTTCATCTTGCCCACGCATTATTTCACACTGCTGAGAGTTAGACGAACAGAAATGAATTGCTACCCATTCACGTACTCTTACATAATAAAGTAAACCAACAAACACATACACAACAAAAAATTACAAAAGTTAGTCTGTATCTTCTCTCTGATTTATTCTAATCAGTGTTCTAGCAATCGATCTACTTCTTGACATACTGATTGAATTTGATCAATTTTTAAAGTTTTTATTTCTATTCATATATCTATAACTATAACACAACAAAACACGAGGCTTTTAAAAAAAAAAAACAATAAAGAATCCTGATTAAAAGATAAAATGCAGGATGAGCAGAAAAATTGTTTTTCGACCTTGTTTGTTTTTTCAGCTGATTTTTGTTGCTTTTATAAAAATTTTTTTTTTTTTTTAGAGTTACCTCATATTGTCATATTCCTTGGTTAATTCTTGCACTGTGCATCTAGCAGTTGTTGCATTCTGTAGAGGTCATCCTGCTTTTCTGAGCACTGAGTTCGTATATGTGTCTCTAGCATCCACTGCATTTTTCAGGGTCAATCCTGGTCACTAGCACCAAATGTGAACAAGCTCTGTGTGTGTTAACTACACAAACTGTTTGATTCCTATGCTGATTGCAGTGTCTCAGTTAGTGCAGAAACACTCAAATAAAACTACAATTCCAGTTTAAAACACCTAACAAAAGTTTATTTATTGGAGGTTACAATCATATTCATTTTTGAGCAACAGACTTGCAAATGAGAAATTTTTGCCTGACCAAATCAAATCCCAAGTTTGTACAGCAACCAAGAAGGCTAACATGCTTGCTAGTCGGTTTTCTTCAAACTCTACATTGATTTTATGGCATGTCAACCCTTTTCAGGTTATTTAATGCCGAGTCCAATGATTTGGAAGAACATTTTTTAATAGAATATATATTTTTTTTTCAAGTTGGTTTCTATTTAACCCATAGTTGGGACCCTAACAGATACTACCACTCCGGGTCAAGTGGACCTGGAAGTAATGGCAATTAAAGGGTGGCTCCACACTCCCCAAAGCCCACAAGCTGGGGCCTCACCATCGGATATAGTTTAAGGTCATATCCAGGATTGTCGTACATCTAAGCAATATGATAGAAATGTGAGTGTACCTCAGTGGTTGATCCTTGGACGTTTATTATTCCTAATATTCCCGGCGTAAATAATCCATTCAAACCTGACCAGCAGCAAAGTCCCACCCCTACACAGCTGAGATCGCTAGATGTAAGAAATCCTTCTACTCTAATAGTTTCTTCCCCAGAACTGCTAAACTCTGGAATTCCCTTCCGGGTTCCCCAACTGTAGTGACATGCAGAAGTTCAAATGTAATGTGAACAGACATCTTGCTGCTCAACTCTCTACGTAGTATCCCTGCAACTTATGTCCCTGATGGTAGCCCCTTACATCGAAGTCGCATTGTGCCTTGTTTGGGGTGAAAATGTAAAAAAAAAAAAAAAAAAAAAAAAAAAAATCAAACTTTTACATGGTTTGTTGCGTTTTTCTATTCTATTCTATCAGTAAATATGATTTGATTGTGTAACATAGTGATTAATATGTAGGACCCAACACGTTGTAGATTCCGTGACAAGGAACATAATAAAAAAAAAAAAGTAGAAAAAATTTTAATACGCTGTTTCAGGTTTTAACAAAAGACCATTATTCCTCTTTCTCCGGCCACACGGGACTTCTCATCTTGGCTGTGATGTCACTCACATGTCTCCAGTGTGATCTCCGGTTTGTACACACATTCTTTTTATAATCTTTTTCTTTACCATGACGTCATCTTACACACAGCTTGGTCATTTGCATACAGCTGTCATACACACGTCCGCACTCTGTTAGAATTGAATAACTGAGAAATCAATTTCCTATTTGCATTATTCAAACTACTGTTTTTATTTTTGCTGTTATTATCAACATTTTGGTGGATGTAACCTCCAATCTTCTTCAGGTGTATCTTGCCAAACTCGAGAATCTGTACAGAATTTCAAACAAATCACTTAAACCATTGATTCCGAATCTTTTTTTTGTTACACGTTGACACACTATTGGGTTCTTTAATTTTTTGTAGCACACTTAGCACAAATAATAAATATTTTCTACTAATAAAGCCTTTCTGCAATAAAATTATAAAAAACAAAGATTATACGAGGAGAATTTGACATATCTTGTATTTAATATTTGCTATTATTTTGTTTTCGAAATCGCGTCTAAATTATTCGGCTCTGATGCCGATTCCTGATATTCTGAATAATCGTCCCATCACTAATAGTATGTGCAAAACGTTTAGATTCCATGCATTCAGTGATTTGGAGCTGAGCAGTGTGATCATGATTAACAAATTGTTTTTATTAAATAAATTTAAATTAAATTAAAGTATTACGTTTCTGAATTTTTGACATGATTGATATTTCATATTATTTGGATTCTTCAGACTGCTGTTCTCATCTTGAATGATATTTTTATAAAGTTTTGATCGATGTATTGAATAAAAAAAAAACAAATCTTCTTCTTTTTGACAGTTCCTGGCTGCTGTTTCCGACTGGTAGTACAGGAGTCCTAACTCTTTGGTAGTGCTTTGAGCGGCTGCTCCATCAACAGTTGAATAATATTGGGATGTTTGTAGTGCCATGTCGCGCATGGAAAGGGATCCTGCACTCATCCCCGGTGGGCTTTCCTGAGGCCACAGTCCTAGTAGATGGAAGGTCAGCTGATGGTGTTGCATGCCTGGTGTTCTGCATAACCACTTGTTCAGCACCCCTTACCTAAACCGAAACTCTTAAAAAAAAAAAATGACAGTACAATCTAAAATTACGCTTAAACCAGAACAAAATTCAAATAAAATCAAATTGCCTCCTCCCTTGAGGCTTGCATTTACGAACATCCGTGGGCTTAGAACTAATTTAAATGATGTTGAAGCATTTCTCCTAACAAATACCCCGGATATCTTAGCACTAAATGAGACTAACCTACACTCCTCCATCCCCTCTAACTACTTTAACCTGCCTGGATATCTCCCACTCTGCCGGGCTTGGAGTCTATATTCGAAACACCCTCCTCTTGACCTGAGAAAGAAAACTAGAATCGGATAATCAAGCCTTTATGTGCTTTAGACTTAACATGCAACATAATATTAGTTACTTTTATTTTCTCTACCGCTCTCCCTCGACCCAGAACTGTACCCTAATGAACAAAGTCTCTGACAGCATAGATACAGCACTTTCCCTCGACACTAGCGCATAAGTTCATGTATTTGGTGACTTCAATGTCCACCGCAGTAACTGGCTTGGATTCTCTAATTACACAGACGCAGCTGGTACCACAACACATAGCTTCTCTATATCTCATTCCCTAACACAGATGATTACGTTTCTAACCCATTTCCCTGACCAGCAAGAACAACATGCATCACTTTTAGATCTGTTTCTGACCACAGTTCCTGATGATTGTGTTACGAACGCCCACAGCCCACTTGGGAATGCTGATCATGTAGTGATAATAGTTAAAATCACCCTAAACTCTAGAGCCAAAATGTAAGAGCCATTGCTCAAAACAACGAGATATTATAAAAAGGCTGACTGGGAGGCCATCAGGGATCTTATTAGAGACGCCCCATGGGGAAATATCTTTTCACTTTCTGCTGAGCAGTGTGCAAATGAGACCACTGAATGGTTCAAAACAGTAATTGAAGCACATGTCCCCACGCAAAAATTTTATAGCAAGCCCCACTCTCCCCAATGGTTTACTTCCACATGTGCAGCTACCATCTCGCAATGGCAGCACACGTACCACAGATTTAACTGACATAAATTCAGTTCAAACAGACAGACGTATATAGAAGCCAGAAGTAACTGTAAGAAAGAAATAGTGACAGCTAAGAGAGAATTTACTGAAACCACCCAAAAATGCATCGAAGCTCAGAAATTAGGAACCCGTGACTTCTGGAAAATCTACAACAGTGTAGTAAATAATGGGCAACCAACAATTCCCCCCACTATCTAACAATCGTGAGGTTGTTTGCTCAGCAACCGAGAAGGCTAACATGCTTGCCAGTTGGTTTGCCTCCAACTCCACACTAGACCCTGCTAACCACCCTGTCCCAGACTTTCCTTTGCGGACAGACGCCACACTTGATGATCTGAAAATCATTTCTTCTCAGGTGCATGCTATCATAAAAAATCTTGACACTGCAAAAGCATGTGGACCTGATCTCATTCCGACTGTGCTATTAAAAAAGTGCTCAGCCGAAGTAGCTCCAATCCTCTCCAAATTTTACAATATTTATTGTACTTCTCTACCACCAATAGCAATGGCCAAAGACTCTTTATCTGAAAGCGCATCTTTAAACTCCTCGGCCTAACGTTCACAGGAAACATGAGTTGGAACAATTATATTGAGAGCACCAAGACCGCTGCGAAAAAGGTAGGTTCTCTCTACTGTGCTAGAAAGCTACTAACGTCTGAAAGTATCCTGTACCTCTATAAGGCCACCATTCGCTCATGTATGGAGTATTGTTGTCATATTTTGGCCGGTGCATCTGCTACTAGTCTCTCACTCCTAGACAAGGTTCAAAACAGAGTCACCAACCTGATAGGTCCTGAACTATCATCCAAGCTTCAGCCTCTGTCCCATCGGCGTAATGTAGCATCCCTCTGCCTGTTCTACAAATATTTTAATGGTGAATGTTCCGACGAACTACAAGCACTTGTACGCCCTCTACGTAAATACCCCCGACAAACCCGACAAGCAGTACAATCCCACCTCTTTACAGTAGAGATCCCTAGATGTAAGAGAGCCTTCTACTTCAGTAGTTTCTTCCCCAGAACCTCTAGACTTTGGAACTCCCTGCCAGGTTCCTGCTTCCCCAACTGTACTGACATGCAGAAGTTCAAGTGTAACGTGAACCGACATCTTGCTGCACAACTCTCCACCTAGTACCCCTGTAGCCCATGTCCCTAATAGTAGTCCCCTACATCAAAGTGGCAATGTGCCTTGTTTGGGGTGAAAATGTAATAAAAAATAAGGTGTATTTTTTAAAACTCAAGAAACTGCATAGGATTTCAAACAGAACTCTTTTTTTGGATCCACTAGAGCATGCTATCCCATAGATTAAATAAAGGATTCCGTTCAAAATTCTATGCAGATTCTTAAGTTCGACAGAAAAATTCCAGAGTTTGACAAAGTACACCTGAAAAAGGTCGAAGGTTACATCAACCAAAACATTCTGAAAATAACATTCAAGATGAGAACAATATTTTGAAGAATGCAAATAATACAAAATTAAATAGCTTCTAGCTATTATCTCTTTGCGGCACACCAGTAATAATTCTGCGGTACACCAGTAATAATTCTGCGGCACACCAGTAATAATTCTGCGGCACACCAGTAATAATTCTGCGGCACACCAGTAATAATTCTGCGGTACACCAGTAATAATTCTGCGGCACAATGGTTGGAAGCATTGTTTTAGCATGAAACTTATTTGTACCATATATGATCGGATTGAAGAAACGATTGTGAATTTCATTAACGATTCAACAAGTGGCATTTATTTTTTGATCGACTTGTATGAAAATATTAAGTGTGAGGATCATCATTATTTTACTGAATCGATTTCGTCTGTACACGTCCGTGACAATTGTCTGACACCAAGTTATGAAGCGAGATAAGATAACGATATTCATTCTATGCAAATAATAGGATTGCAACATATGGTACGATAATCTGCTCTTGGTTTTTTTCCCATAAAATCGAGAAGGTCATCTTCAGTGATCTGATAACAATGCCCAGCATGTGGAAGTAGATATTGAAAACTAAAGCATATTAATATTTTTTAGCATTTAGTGTTATTTTATTTTTTATTTTATAGTTTTAACAATATTTTAAACATTTTTTTTTTTTTTTTACATGGAGGTCACTACTTATCAAGGCCCGGAAGCCACTCGGGGATAAGGATTATTGCGTGTATAGTAATCAATGGGATAGTATCGTAGTAATCGCTAGTATTGAGATTTGATAAAGTGTCTTAAGTGTCTTACTTAAGGGTGCGATTTATCAGAAATTTGTTTGTTTATATTTAAAGTTGTTTTATTTTTATATTTATAATTTCAACAATTTTAGAAACATTTAAAGTTATTTAATTTTTACAATTTCAGCAATTTTATAAACATTTAAAGTTGTTTCATATTTTATATTCATAGCTTCAACAACTTTTAAAGTAAAATGTGTAACACTTGAATAAACATATTTCCAATTTGCTTTATCTATAACTAGCTGGATGCCTGGTGTTGCCCGGTCGTACAATACACTTAAAAATTATATTTTAATTTATGCAGATTGCGTATGTATTATTATAGAATCAATTCTCTATTGAATATTATATATTACGAGAAATAATTTACCTGGTGGACTAAATCGCAAAAATTTTTTAAAAATAATAATGATAGTGTTATTCATCAAATTTCATCCGTGTTTGTTTACAATACTACGTCAGCTGATATTTGGGCTTGATGATGAATACCCTGGAAAAGTCACTTCTGATTATTGTTTAGTTTTAAAATATGCAAATGAAGAAATGATTTGTAGCGGTTTTAAATGGTACCTCTTCTTTTATCGTAAATTGAACTCATTAATAAGAAAAAAATTAAAATAAAATGGTGAGGTACATCTGGAACAAGGAACCACTCGATCTGTAGTCGAATGCTCTACCACTGAGCTATATATCCAGATATCAATAATTATCTTGTTTTAAGAAGAAATGATTTGCTAAGATTTTATTATCTCCCTTGCTGGTGTAACATATAAAAATTCCCTTGTAAAAATTCTTCTTTTTTATCTATAAGAAATAAACTCTTTTTAGGATCAAGTTTTTTCGATTTTCGATACTTATTTGATAAATTTTTCTACAAAAAATTTCTAAGAACACTGCCAGGAATATGAATTAGCCTTGTGTGAAATTTGTAAAAAATAATCAACCGTTTCAGAACCTATGAGGAACTCTCTCTCACACACACAGTGACTTTTATATAATAGAAATAATAGTAAAGATTAATGAAGAGGTGTTATTTGTCTGAATCCGAAACCATGCTATTAATATATTATTTTTTTTTTTTTGGTATCCGTCAGTCTAGAAGACTATAGAGCTGTGCCTGTAGAAGTGGTTGAACACCATCTTCTGTAGCTGAATGAACCTATTTTCTGAGATATTGGAATTGATGAACTATGTCTAAGCACTGCCCATTCATAGTGATGGTTGGGGGGGGGGTGAGATTCCTTGGCTCATGACCTGGGTTTTCCTCAGACTGATGGTGAGGCTGGATTCTTTGCAAACATTGGAAAACCTGTCCATGAGTCTTTGAAGTCTTCTTCAGTGTGAGGTGCTACCACTACATCATCAGCAAACAAAATGTCCCTGATGGTAACTTGTTGAATTTTGGTCTTGCACCGAAGATGGGTGATGCTGAAGAGGCAACCATCCGATCTGAAACGAAGGTAAACTTCGTCTTCTGACGTATTGAAGACATGTCTCAGGAAAAAGGCAAAGAAAATGCCAAACAGTGTAGAGGCAAGTACACATCCCTGTTTGACAACGCATTTTACACCAAACTCAACAGAGCTGTCTCCGTCGAATTGCACGGTACTCATCATACCATCATGAAATGACTCTATAAGGCTCATGCTACTATTTCTATTAATATACGATTGTACTATCCTTCAACTCTCAATTCAAGAGACTGTGTAGTATCTGTTCAGTTGTGACCATATTCTCAGTGATTACCTTCTCTTTGGAGGTAGTATACAGGGTGGAACGATAAAAGTGTCGCCCTAAAGAAAACAACACCACACCTTTTAAAACTTTTATTAACCAAGTTACCTGAATTGATCTTTTTATGTAGTAAAGCTGATATCTATTCAATGTAGCTACCTTCAGCCTCAATCACTGCCTTGATATGGGTCCAGAACTGGGAGCATACCTTTTCCAAAAGCATCGACAGAAGCTCGCTGAATACTCGACGGATGGCAGTGATCAGGCTGGCTTGGTGTTGTGGGAGGCCATTTTGGTGATGCTCTTGACGTATGACCAAAAGAAGTAGCCCAGCAGGTTTAGCTCAGAGGAAGAGGGCGGGAGTCAGTAAGAGAAGGATACAAAGGCGTAACACTCCTTCAGCCTGGGCCTCTTTGGACTTGTGGGTTGGCACAATTTTCGTTTTAATTTTGACCCCTTAACAGCTATTTTTACCAGTTATAAACTAAATCGAATTTGTTTCACAGGTACAAATCCTCTATATATCAAGTTTCTTGTCTGTAGACCAAAAATTGAGAGAGGAGTTTGGTAGAGACCGGTCCGCACACACAGAGAGAAGGTCACTTATATATACAGTATAACCCTGGGATATGGTAGCTCCAGGATACTTTTTTTCAGGTTGCGCTGTGGAATACAATGTTTTTCCGGACCCTAGTTACAGTATTTGCCCTGCCCTACAGTGTTATTTACAATATTATTTGATTATATACATGTGTATTATATACTGTACAGTATTTTGTTAATAATTTTCAATGCCGTATCCCGGGGTTCTTGTGTGTGTGTGTGTGTGTGTGTGTGTATATATATAATATATATATATATATATATATATATTATATACTTATGTAGATAATGATATGATAAAACAAAAAAAAAAAACTTTTGGAGAGATTAGAAATCCGAACATTCCTTTATCCGTGGCGTCAATACACAAAAGAAAGAATATAGTTTCCTGCTGATGAGTTAACCATAGGATGCTGGTCACAAACACATGATCAGTACATAAGAAAACTGTTGTATTTCTTTTTTGAATATGAATTTGACGTTTTAATCTCACTGTAAGTGCAATATATGACCCAAATTAATGAATGAATGATAAATATATTTTTTAAAAAAATCATTTTTAAAATTATCTATTTACTTATTCGCCAACGACCATGTTTTTTTATAGTCATGTTTTTTTATAGTCATGTTTTTTATAGTCATGTTTTTTATAATCATGTTTTTTATAGTCATGTTTTTTATAATCATGTTTGCACAAAAAAACGCATATTGCCCCTTGGATGTAAGAGACTGCTATTTAGAACAATATTATGGGGAAATGAGCGTGATGTCAGTTTACATTTACCCTTCTGCATGTCAGTACAATAAGGAAAGCATGTGACAGGGAGGGAATTCCAAAATCTAGCAGTCACATTACATTAATGATCTTCCAAATCACATCCTTACATCATTTGTAGACATTTATGCTGACGACACTACCATTTATGGTAGCACATCTAAGACAGTAAACGGCCAAGTTCTCTCCAATTCTCTCTCCTCTGATCTTGAGCATGTAGTACAATGGGGAAAGAAGTGGCTGGTTACTTTTAATGCATCTAAAACCAAGCTTCTCTCTTTACATCATCAACATTCTGATCCACATCTGGCATCAATTGAAATGAATGGCTCTCGTCTTCAGGAGGCCTCAAGTTTTGACAAGCTTCTGGGCTTGACCATTACTCCTGATCTTAAATGGAACACGTACATCAAATCTGTTGCCAAGGCCGCTGGAAAAATGGTGGGATCTTTCTATCGATCCAGTAGATATCTTACTGCTGATGCTATTCTCTATCTATATAAGAGCCAGGTACGTCCAAGGATGGAATACTGTTGCCACATCTGGGCAGGAGCTGCTAGAAAGGACTTGTCCTGCCTTGATAGAGTTCAAAATAGACTTCGTAGCCTTGTAGGAGATGTCCTTTTCTCTTCCTTGCAACCTCTATCTCACAGAAGAGATGTTGCGAGTCTGTCTGTGATGTATCGTTATTTTCATGGAAAGTGTTCGACTGAGCTTCAATCTATGGTCCCCCCTCGCAAAACTTTCACAAGAAACACTCGTCTAGCTGTAAACACTATCAATAATTCCCCCCACTCTTTATCTGTGCCTAAACCTAAACGTAGATTCCATGAATAAAGCTTTTTTATTAGAACTGCACGCCTGTGGAATTGTCTTCCGTTTTCCTGCTTTCCGGCTGACTACAATATGGTTGTCTTCAAGTCTAACGTAAATAAGTTCTTGATGAGCCGTTCCATATAAATTATCGAATTTAACAAATTTCATTACTAATGATTATTATATTGTCCAATTTCTACTGTACACTCTTTAACCCTTATCCTTGAGTGGCCTCTTGGCCTTGATAATGTGTTGATGCCTATGAAAAAAAAAAAGAAAAAAAGAAAAAGTCTAATGTGAACAAGTTCTAATTGAATCGTCCCCCTAAGTAATCCAAGTTACAAAATTCCCACTGTTTACTATGCTAAAATCACAATGACTAATGTATACCTATTAACTCTTATCCTCGAGTGGCCTCTGGGCCTTGATAAGTGGTGACACCCATGTAAAAAAAAAAAAAAAAAAAAAAAGTCAGAGGGAAGATGCTATTTGAGTAAAAGACTTTCCAGCATCTAGAGATCCCCACAATGAAGGGTTGGGATTTTGCTGCTAAACGAGTTTGTCTAAGGGATACAAATATGATGATTTCATCAGAGCACATTCCATTAAAATGTTTGTGAAGCAGGCACAGGATGCAGCATTGCTGAGATGGAACAGGGGTTGGAGCTTAGTTAACAGTGTGGGGTCTATTAAATTGGAGACTCTTTTTTGGACCCTGTCCAAGAGGGAGAGATTCATCAGTCCAGATATGGCAACAATACTCCATGCATGGGTGAATGGTGGCTTTGTAGAGATATGAGAGAACCCCCCTTCTTTGCAGCAACCTTTGCAATGTCCTCAATCATGTTGCCTGTGAATGTGAGCTGAGAAGTTTAAAGAAAAACTTATGTATTTTAGCCTTTGCTATTGGTGATGAAGAAGGCTTCTTGTAATTATTAAAGGAAAGAAGCTTAGTCTAAGTAGCATTAAATGTTATCATCCATTTGCAGCCGCATTCCATTGTACTGTTATTACACTATTGTTATTTGTTTTAGTTGAGTTGTGATTTTGCTTGCAGAAAAAATCCTTTTGTTGCAGTGCTGACCAAGGCCACATAATTGACATTAATGACCAGTACCAAAATCGAATAATCTGAATTCAGATGAAGACAGTAATTGGACGATTTTGGTCAATGTAGTGAATGCACATGTACAAGTTCACATATGGTGCCGTAACCAGGATTTCAATCTGGGTTATCACAACCACTATATGAGATCCTAACCGCTAGATGATCCTGAGCAATACACAATGACAAGTTCATGGTACTTTTCAACTTTGACATCGATTTTCAAAAGAATGAAAGTTAGACAGAATTTAAGTTTCACCCAAATTAACCAAATGTTTAGTAAGTTTGTTTTTATGTTTTATAACTGTTAAAAGCGACTCTATATAAATTTTTTTTGTGAAAACAATTTTAGAAGTTGTTTCATTTTTAATCAATGGTTTACATGTCATTTTTTGTAGGCATATACAGTATCTCAAAAATAAGCCACTATTTCTAAATATAAATTAGAATCGAAATGGATAGTTAATTTTGGGACACCCTATGAATGGTTTGCAAGTCATTTTTTGTAAGCATATACAGTGTCCCAAAATGAAGCGACTATTTCAAAATATAAATTAGCATGGAAATGGATAGTTAATTTTGGGACACCCTGTGAATGGTTTGCAAATCATTTTTTATAGGCATATACAATGTCCCAAAATGAAGCCACTATTTCTAAATAAAAATTAGCATTGAAATGGATAATTAATTTTGGGACACTCTATGAATGATTTGCAAGTCATTTTTATAGGCATATACAGTGTCCCAAAATCAAGCAACTATTTCAAAATATAAATTAGCATCGAAATGGATAGTTAATTTTGGGACACCCTGTGAATGGTTTGCAAGTCATTTTTTGTAAGCATATACAGTGTCCCAAAATGAAGCCACTATTTCTTAATATGAATTAGGATCAAAATGGAAAGTTAATTTTGGGACACCCTGTATTTTATCGATAAATTATCTCTTAATGAAAGATTCTGTTCAATGTATAGAGGGGAAGCAAACAGGTACAACCACGGAAAGTCAGATTGAACCTGCGAGTAATGGTAACCAACAGATGATGTCAAAACCTCAAAAGCTCCCAAATTGGGGCCTCACTGCTAGATGTAGTTTGGTATTATACATAGGACAATTAGGGAATCTCCTCCCCCGACAAACATGTTTCAGCACACCTTTGCCGCTATGATGTTCTGGAAGTAGATAGCACTAACTCTGCAGATAGTATGATTAGGGTGCTTTTAAGTAATTTAATTGTGTTAGAACTAAGCGGCGATGTCAAAAACACCTGATGGATATCATCGTTCTCCATATATCTATAAATGGCTCAAAGGTAAACTTTTTTCTTATCTCAAACTTAAAAAAAAAAGATTTTCACTTGACCTGATTTTGAAATGGAAAGTTTTTTTCTCGTCAAAATAAAAATAGGTCATAAACATCAGGCAAAAGGAATTCAATCAACGATCAAGGAAAGATGGACTACGATCCGCTTCTTATCGAGCGAATCTGAGATAACCATGTAAAATACTTTGTATTTGCATATTTTGGTTCATCACAAATTTTGCCAAAATGTGTTGCCAATCTTTTAATACCCACTTCTTCATAAAAGAATGAAGCACTCTAGGTAGATGATAATGTGCATATAAGTGATAAGATTTCTCCCCATGTAGCACGTGTTGATGGTATATGGGTAAAAAGTCAGATGGTCGGATTTTGATCTCAATGAAGCGCTTGCTCTTCTAGCCACACCGAAGAACTGTGACACAGCAAAACAGTCTATGGATGACTATAAAACAGTAATATAATATTTGTATGTAGAAGAACATTAAGAAATAAAGGGATAAATATCCTATACGATAGAGATATATTAATCAAGCACTGTGTTTTGTTATCATTTATTATTGATTATCATCATATGATGATTGCAACGTCTTGTCAGACGAGTGCCACTCCCTCAGACACTTAAAGTCCATGAGCCCAAAAATGACTTTTTTTTTTTTTTAGTGCTACAGGTGAATTCACACGCTCAAGCAGGCATGACACTGAAGATGGTCATTCAGATCAATTATTACATGTTTCCAGCATTTCAAGCCTCCACGTGTCACAACTTTTCCATTGCCACAGGACCATTTTTATAGACAAATGCCTGAGGGAGTATCTATACACAGATGATGTTACAGAGTCTTAGCTTTGTATGACAGCTAAGTCTCTCTCTCTCGATTCAAAATGTTGAGATCCCGCAACAAGCAAGAGCAAGATAGCCAGCAACAAGTTAAACTGCAGACCAGCTTAATGCGGGTATTGGTCTCCCGCTTTGTTTTTTTAAATCAGAGATTTGCTTCTCCTAGAAAGGTTGCCTTCACCACGGCTTACGGGAGCCCTCTCCACCCCAACACACACATACATACACACAAACACACACAGTGCTGGTTGGCCGTTGACCCCGAAAAAGGGTTCATCATCATCATATATATATATATAAGAGCAAACAGTTAATAAAACATGTTAAAAAACACTTTGAAAAAGAGTTAAAAACATATTTAATCTGAAAAGGAAACACTTGATAAGTGGATAGTCTTTAATCCGCAGAGTTTCGAAGAAATACTTTCCTTCTCATTAGAGGGTAGGAATTAGCAAAATGCGGGATCGGATTTTACATACAAACGTATTTGATGAAACAACAAGTAAGTCAAAGATCTTACTTGATAACAAAAAGTGAAGCAGAGGGAATATGGTGAAGAAAAAGGTGATTACACGTGAATTATAAGCTCTATCTCCTATTTGGTTTTATCGGGCTTTTACATCTGGTTAAGATTACTTTATAAATATTAATTCTTTAATATTTATAATATACTTTAGTTTTACCATCTTGGATCATTTTGGTAAATTTAATTGTAATTTTATATATATATATATATATATATATATATATATATAGTCTAAAGAAACTTTGAATAAAAAAAATAAAAATAAAGAATGCAGTTTAAATTCCTGGATGGAAAAAAAAAATTTAACTTTAACCTATCGCAGACTTAGCACCTACATAATCCGACTTCTAAAAAGTTTATAATGACAAAATAGAATTCATTTATATAAGGATGAAAAAAAAAATTTAACTTTAACCTATCGCAGACTTAGCACCTACATAATCCGACCTCTAAAAAGTTTATAATGACAAAATAGAATTCATTTATATATGGATGAAAAAAAAAGCCTTAACTAAAATTGTTAAATAGAAATAGACTTAGCACTTGCATAAGCCGATTTCGCAAAAATCTTCAATTTTAAAACAGAATTTAACTGCATAAGATGAAAAGAGAAAACCTTAACTAAAATTTTGTAAAACGAAAATGGGGATCATCAGCTGCCTACCATGTAGCGGTTTCGGAGATTTAAAAAAAAAATATATATATATATAAAAGTGAAAATGTGTCTGTGTCGGTGTACATTTCCCTACCAAATAACTCTGTCAATTTTCAGTCTACAGACTCGAGATTTGACATAAGGAGTATTGAGATTTGGAAAAAAATTTTTAGGCCAGAAATTTGGCTGTCAAGGAATCAAGGTTCAACCATTTAATTTTCGAAAACTCTGCCAATTTTTTGTCTAAACACTTTAAATTTTAAATGTAGGTTACTTGGACATGGATTATACTTTTTAATTTGATTTGAGACCCCCAAAATAAATGTTAATGGGTCAAAATTAGGGTCAAAGTTTAAAAAAAATTTGACCTCTGCGGTCTCTACCAAATTACTCAGCCAATTTCTGGTCTAAACATTTTAAATTTTATATAAAGGAGATTCAGAGATAGGGCAAGCTCTTTAATCGGTTTAGATCGAAAATTTGAACTGCCAAGAGGTCAAAGTTCAAAAGATTTGACCTTTGCGGTGTCTAGCAAACTACTCAGCCAATTTTGAGTCTAACATTTGAAATTTATACATAACTGGTATTCAGACATTTGGCAAGCATTATAGTCAGTTTGGGGGCGAAAATTTGACTACGAAAAGGTTAAAGTTGAAAGAGTTGACATTTGCAGAGTCTACCAAATTTCGCTGCCAATTGTGGGTCTAAACACTTGAAATTTTAGATGTAGGTAACTTGGACATGGCTAAAACTTTTTATTTTGATTTGAGACCAAAATAATAATTGATAAGGGGTTTAAATTGCGGCCAAAGTTAAAAAAAATTACCTCTGCAGTCTCTACAAACTTAGTCAGACAATTTTTGCTCTAAACATTTGAAATCTTACATAAAATGTATTCACATGTAGGGCAAGTTATGAACAGTACATAGGGCCCGAGCAAAGCCAGGCTGAACTGCTAGTATATATATATATAAACTTGCTGCTGACTTGTGCCTCTCACTCTTCACATGTTCCCACCTAATATCCCATTTATAGTATAGTTGTTCCTTTTTTTTCTCTCTGGTAAAAACTAGATATAACAAGTGAAGCATGCATGGTCCCCCGTGAGTGCACAGTGAACGAGACTGAAAAAAAAATGACTAAGTTCAGCCCCCCCCACCCCCCCCCCCATTTAGCCCCCAAAGTCCACAGGGGACGTCAAATCCTAGTAAAAATGGACAAACGGTGCAGTTTTAGGCCTTAACATATGTAAAAAAAAAAAATGACTAAGCCTATCATTGCCCCCCCCGCCCCCATTTCGCCCCAAAAGTCCCCAAAGCCTTAATATATTTAAATTTAAGTTCAGCACCATGCAAAACTGCTAAATAGACATACACAGAAACTTTTGGACAAATATGGTAAAATAGTCGCAAAACTGGAGTTTTATTATGCCTTAAAAGAGCCCCTAGGGCACAACCAAGAGTTATCACGAAGTACAGACAAACAAAATTATATAGAAATCAGTTAGTTATAACTTTTCAGAAAGTTTTATAAAAATCCAAGGAATCAATTTTTTTTAATAAGCACAAAAGTGTCAATTTTAGCCATTTTAACCCAAAAGGCACCCCTAGGGGTGAAACCTGGGTTTTCTTGGAAAATCCGTTCTGTTACTTTTTAACTCATATCATGTTTAATGTTTGTGCAAAATTTCCAAAAATTCCAAGGCTTAGTTATTGAGAAAAGTGTGGACAAACGAACGGACGAATGGACAAGGATGAATTTACATGTCCACCCTCTTTTTGTGGGGGTGACCAAAAAACGTGTGTGTATATATATATATATATATATATATATAAACACACACACACACACACATATATATATATACATACTAGCTCGGGCCCTATGTACTGTTTATAACTTTATGGGGATATGTATATATTAAAATGTGTGAATATGTATAGTAATGTCTTACTATATAATAGGCTTCCTTAACTACCATAGAGAAAAGTTGATAGAGACAGCAGACGTCAAATTTGTTAAATTTTGACCCCTTAGCATTTATTATTTTGGGCTCAAATTGAATTAAAATGTTTGATCCATGTCCAAGTAACCTACATCTAAACTTTCAAGTGTTTAGATCCAAAATTGATGGAGGAGTTTGATAGAATCTGGAAAGGTCAACTCTTTCAACTTTTCGCCCAAAAACTGATTAAAAAGCTTGCTGCATGTCTGATTACCCTTTATGTAAAATTTCAAATGTTTAGACCCAAAATTGGCTGAATAGTTTGCTAGAGACCGCAAAAGTCAAATCTTTTGAACTTTGAGCCCTTAGAAGCCAAATTTTCAGCAAAAAAAAAAAAAACGATTAAAAAGTTTGCTCTATGTCTGAATACACTTGGCTGAGTAATTTTGTAGAGACCTTAGAAGTCAATTTTTTTAAACTTTGACCCCAATTATGACCCCTTAACATTATTTTGGGGTCAAATCAAATTATAAAGTTAGATCCATGTCCAAGTAACCTATATCTAAAATTCCAAATGTTTAGACCCAAAATTGGCGGAGGAGTCTGGTAGAGTTCTCAAAGGTCAAATCGTTTAACTTTGACCATTTGACAGCCAAATTTCTGGCCGAAAACCGATTAAAAAGATTTTCCCAAATCTCAATACCCCTAATGTCAAATCTCGAGTCTATAGACCGAAAATTGACAGAGTTATTTGGTAGGGAAGTGTATACACACACATACACACAGACATTTTCACTTTTATATATAATAAAATCAAAATAGTTGCAGTGTTTACCTGATATAAGCAATGGTAAACTTCAGTCTAATATAAATACCAGCATTTATATTTAGATAATTTAATCCCAACCAAATAAAAAAGCTCAATACACAATAGAGAGTAGAGCTGATTATAAGAGAAAAGAAATTAAAACTATAAGTTGAAATTTACAACCAAATTTATTATTCGACTGAATACTCCAAAAAACAATTTACAACCAAATTTATTATTCTACTGAATACTCCAAAAAACAATTTACAATCAAATTTATTATTCGACTGAATACTCCAAAAAACAATTTACAACCAAATTTATTATTCGACTGAATACTCCAAAAAACAATTTACAACCAAATTTATTATTCTACTGAATCTCCAAAAAACAATTTGCAACCAAATTTATTATTCGACTGAATACTCCAAAAAACAATTTACAATCAAATTTATTATTCGACTGAATACTCCAAAAAACAATTTACAATCAAATTTATTATTCGACTGAATACTCCAAAAAACAATTTACAACCAAATTTATTATTCAACTGAATAATCCAAAAAACAATTTACAATCAAATTTATTATTTGACTGAATACTCCAAAAAACAATTTATAACCAAATTTATTATTCGACTGAATACTCCAAAAAACAATTTACAACCAAATTTATTATTTGACTGAATACTCCAAAAAACAATTTGCAACCAAATTTATTATTCGACTGAATACTCCAAAAAACAATTTACAATCAAATTTATTATTTGACTGAATACTCCAAAAAACAATTTATAACCAAATTTATTATTCGACTGAATACTCCAAAAAACAATTTACAACCAAATTTATTATTTGACTGAATACTCCAAAAAACAATTTGCAACCAAATTTATTATTCGACTGAATACTCCAAAAAACAATTTGCAACCAAATTTATTATTCGACTGAATACTCCAAAAAACAATTTACAATCAAATTTATTATTCGACTGAATACTCCAAAAAACAATTTACAATCAAATTTATTATTCGACTGAATACTCCAAAAAACAATTTACAATCAAATTTATTATTCGACTGAATACTCCAAAAAACAATTTACAATCAAATTTATTATTTGACTGAATACTCCAAAAAACAATTTACAACCAAATTTATTATTCGACTGAATAATCCAAAAAACAATTTACAATCAAATTTATTATTCGACTGAATACTCCAAAAAACAATTTACAATCAAATTTATTATTCGACTGAATACTCCAAAAAACAATTTACAAAGTTCTAAAGAAAGAGTGTAGCATTCTTTGAAACTCCGCGGAATAAGGACTTTTTAAATTGTTTTTTGGAGTATTCAATCGAACAATAAATTTAATTGTAAATTTCAACTTACAGTTTTAATTTCTTATATATACTAGCAGGCCACTCGGCGTTGCTCGGTCATAAAATACGCATAAATATTATCTTTTAATTTATACAGAAACTGAGACATGTGGATGCAAGTATTATGTTTTTTTCTAAACAGTTCACTTTTTGTAAGTAAAAAGAAAAATACTCGAACTGAGATTGAAATCAATACATTTGGGCAGCTTGCCAGGTGATTATGACATGGAAGTTTTCAAGTCTAATGTAAACAAGTTCCTGTTGAGCAGTTCTCTTAAATAATCAAACGTGTTCCAAGTTCCACCATTACCGATAATCACAATGTTTTCTCACCTTACACTTGCAATTTTGTTACCGTGCTGAAATAATAACGTTATTATTTAGAAAGCCATTCTTAATATGGAGAGGGGGTGTTTTCTAACTATTCTCTAATTTCACTTAACAATTTCATAAAAAAAAAGATATCGTAAAATTTGAATTCAACTTGAAAATACGATTGAAAAAAATAGCGTGATAACAAAAGTGCATAAGCACCAATAATTCTTATCCTTGAGTGGTCTTTGGGTCTTGATAAGCAGTGACCCCCCCCCCCCCGATATGTCATGTATAATGCTAAGCAAGCGTTCAACAACCACCTGTTCTAGTTGGTGTCAGTTTATAAACATGAGCTATCTGCTCATATGCAAATTATACTTAATTTGCATATCACTACATTTCCCTATAACGGAGGGGCTTTATGTCGGGAGTACTTCTTGTACTTCTTTTCGTGCCCTCCTGAACATCTTCCTTTATCTCTCTTCTTTCCCTTGAAGATCTGGATCTATCACGTCTTTCCCTATAATCACAGTGTTCCTCCTGCATATTCTAATCTTCCTCTTCTGACTTGTCCCATTCTACTTCTTCCTCTTCTACCTCGTCTCTCTCTACTTCTTCCTTCGCAGTCTCATTCTGCAGTAACTCTTCTGTTACCTCAATAATGGGCAGCTCTGAAGGCATTTCCTCATCCGATTGTTCTGCTTGGGATCTTATTTGGTCAGCATGAGCTAGAATACTGTTTCCATTTTCTTTATTTAATATTGCAGTATTATGCCCTTTCTGCATAATAAATCCTGCTGTCTCGGCTTCCATATTCCTATTTCTTTTGTACCACATCTTTTGATTTGTGGCATATGACATGGTCAAAGGGGGTCTTAATTGTTTTCCCATTAAGGCAGATGGACTTTCTGGCCTGCCTGCATGCGGGATTGTTCTATAACTTCGTAATAATCTTAGTAGGAAAGCATCGATTTTCTCCTTAGGTTGCAAGCATGCTTTTATGTCCTTTTAGCGTCTGGACCATCCTTTCTGCTATCCCATTACTTTGAGGGTGGTAGGGAGGTGTCTCGTAAGGTCTGCATCCTATTTTTCTTAACCATTCATACAAATCAGCATCTGCAAATTCTGGCACGATATCAGTCACCAATGTTCTCGGTATCCCATTTCTCGAAAATATTACTCTTAATATTTGTTTTACAATGGTACTTTTTTTATCAGGTACTCTCACCACTTCAGACCAACCTGAATATGCATCTACTAATATTAATAATAGTCCTATCTCATTGACATAGGCATGATCCATGTGTACTCTGCTTCACGGTTCTGCTTCTTGGGGCCACACATGTATTTTCTTTTGCTTGAAATTCCTGAGTTCTGTGCATTTTTTGCATCTTTTTACGTAGTCCTCTACGTCTCTTGAGTACCCTGGCCACCATGCTTCCAATTTTAATCTTCTTTGCGTAGCTGCTACTCCACAATGTACATCATGATGTATGCTTGTTATAACCTGTCTCCTTTGTGTTTCTTGAGGAACTACCAAGTCTCCATTACATATTATCCCGTTTTCTATAGTCAGTTTATGTCTTATTTCTTTGAATAGTCTTTCAGCCATTGAACAATTTCCCCAGCGATTCTTTTTTATCCTCAACACTATTCTGTTTAACACTGGGTCATTTGTAGTTTCAGTAGCCATTTTATCTACAGATATTACATTGGTTTCTACAAGTTGCAGGAATGTGTTTTCAAATTCCTTGTCGTTTTTGTCCTTATCCTCTCTATAAAACCGCAATCTAGTAAGGCATCAAATTGCGGTATCGTATTCCCTTTAACATACTCAATGTCAAAGTCGAATGCCATCAGTCTGATCGCCCAACGTAATATTCTAGACGTTGTAACTTTCGGTAGATCTTTTCTTGCGTTGAAAATAAATTCCAGTGGTCTGTGATCACTTTTCAACAAGAATTTTTTCCCCATCAAGAACTGTCTTGCTCTGTCCGTTGTCCACACTATGGCTAGTGCCTTCCTTTCTATATTAGAATAATTGTGTTCGGTCGTTGTTAATCTCCTCAATAAGTACATTACGAAATGACCATCTTGTGACAAAATACCGGATACGGAATGCTCACTAGCATCAGTAGTTAGAGTTATGTCCTTCTTAGGGTCCAAAATTTGTACTATTGGCTTTTTCACCAGAATCTGTTTTAAATTTTCAAAGGCTTTCTGTTGATGCTCTAACCAAATGAACTCCGCATTTTTTTTTCTTAACTTTGCAAATGGTTTTGTCAATTCATTATATTTTGGTACATATTTTCTATAAAAATTAACCAAACCCAAGAAAGACTCCAACTCTTCTTTTTATTTTTTAGTGTAATCACTTTAAGAATTTTCTCTATTAGCGCTTCATCTGGAGAGATCCCTTCCTTTGATATTGAGTAAACCAAAACTGATATTTCATTACTGGTGGTTACATACGTTTTCATATTTATTGTCATACCAGCATCTCTTAGCCGGTTCAGTATATTTTAAGTTTTTTTCTTTAAATCATCTTCATTTAAATCTCCAACACATGTATCGTCTTGATAACAGATGGTATTTTAAACATTTCCTATTACTTTTCCAATAGCTTTTTGAAAAATTGCACTTGCCGTTTTTATGCCATACGGCATCCTTTTCCACTTTAACAGGTGTGTTTATCGTCGTCACTTCTTTAAAATTTTCATCTATGGAAATTTGGTGGTAAGCTGATTTTAGGTTTATCTTCGAAAATACTTTCATTCCGGCAAGTTTATGTAAAGTACTTCCACATTTGGAATAGGGTATGAGTCGACGCAAACTTTATGGTTCACCCCTATTTTATAATCTCCACAAATTCTCAAGTCACCGTCTTTTTGTTAATACAACAATGGGTGATGCCCATTTACTTCCTCCTGAAGCGGCATGTTCTAATAAATCTTCCTTTATTAACTTTTGAAACTTTACTTTTACTAACGGTAATAAATGCACTGATACTTTTCTCGCTTCATATTAGGAGTGGGGGGGGGGAATATTTTCTTTTAACTTCAGGCTAGCTTCATAATTTTTTAATTTTCCTTTTTTTTTTTTTTACATGAAGGTCACCACTTATCAAGGCCCAGAAGCCACTCGGAGATAAGGGTTATTTTGTGTACAGTAATCAATGGGATAGTGTTGCAGTATTCATTAGTATTTGAGATTTGATAAAGTGTCATTGCTTAGGGGGGGGGGTTCATCAGGAATTTGTTTATGTTGGACTTGAAGACATCCATGTTGAAGTCAGGAGGGAAACAGTCTATCTCATTAATCAACTTCGTTGAATTTATTTTAATACATCATTCCCCAATAGTCCATGTATTTTTCAGCAATTTGTAACTATAATAGGTACTACTTCATATTTTTCTTTTAGTTCTATTGAACCTTTAAAGTAACTCATAATTGCTATAACCGAGCCACCAAACTGACGTAATTGTACGTTGCTTTCTTTTTTTTAAAAACGGTTTTCCCATTTTTTCCCCACAAATTTTTGTGTATTATGGTTACTTCACTGCCGGTATCTATTTGCATGTCAACAACACAATTGTATATTATCCTTCTTTACATTAAAATTTTGTTTATTTTCATCCTCTATTCTTTCCACATTTTTCGTTTTACATGCTTCTTTGAAGGGATTCTTTTTTAAACACTTTGAACATGTTTTTCCAAACGCTTGGCATTTTTCTTTTTTCCTTTCATTGTTCTTTTCGTTTCTACCATCTATGTGCCAGCCATTATTTCTTCATAGGAGTTTTTTTTATATTGGTTGTAGGTATATATTTATTCCTGCTGTTGTATAAATTCTAGACATATACTCAAGGGAACGTTTGTAATTTATAATTGTTCCATTAGCTTATATCTATGTGCCGAATTATACATACCTTCACTTAATCTTAGTTGGATCAACTCTTCTTCTGTTGTCTGTTCTTCTGTTGTCTGTTCTTCTGTTCCTAGTTTTTCAAAGTCACATTATTTACTTGCATTTCTTAACCGGTGTAAATATTTTACTATCAGTTCATCCACTTCCTGCTTCATTGCCATAAACTTGGTCCTTTCTGCAATCACCAGTCTTTTCTTTGTTTCCTTTGATAACCTGATGTTTGGCCTCATGTTTCCTTTGATAACCTGATGTTTGGCCTCATGTTTCCTTTGATAACCTGATGTTTGGCCTCATGTTTCCTTTGATAACCTGACTTATTTCTTCAAAATGCATTTCTTCTAGTTCTCGAGGGTAAACCATTGTAGCAACCTTCATAATTGTTTCACAATCAGTGTGAGCCATGAACAAGTCGGTGATTTCATTCTCCCCTCCTTGTTTTAGAGGTCTTTCAACTTTTTACTTTTTGCATTAGCAGTGAAGCAACGAATCCAAGTATCTACATGTTACGGGTCTTCAAAGACCAGAGAATATTCTATCGTTGACGTCATTGATATGTCGCGTATAACACTAAGCAAGCGTTTAACAACCACCTGTTCTAGTTGGTGTCAGTTTATAAATATGAGCTATCTGCTCATATGTAAAATATACTTAATTTACATATCACTACACCCTCCATTCTTTAAAAAAAAATAGTGATAAAAGACTGTAGGATGAAGAAAATCTGTGAATTCTATGATGAGAAAAAAATTGTTACATAGAAATCCACCCTCTGGACCTTGCTGGGTAGGAAGAAAAATAGCTCCAATTCATTTGGCAAACAATAAAACAATTATGCTTGAAAAGGGTGGCAGAAATTTACATCAAAAGAGTACACAGTAGTCCAGCATGTGTTCAAATTGAATGGGGCCATAACTGGTTGGTAACATTCAATGCCGCCAAGACTAAGCTTATTTCCTTTAAGAATTACAAGAAACCATTTCAACCACTGATTGCCATGATTAATTATTAGGGCTAGGGTAGTAGAATATTCTTTTCATTGTTTTGACTCTCGAGTATATATCCGACACAGTTAGACACAATTAATAAGCCGAGAACCACATCACTCTACATAAAAACATATAAGATGGATATACACCTGAGAGTCAAAATAAGGAAAAGAATATGCTGTTGTCCTAGCCCTATAAATGATACACTGCCTAAAAGTACTTCCCTCAAGGTTCTAGGGTGAGCATTCACGGACAATATGAATTGGAACAAATACATTAAGGTAATTGCCAATGGCTGCTGTGAGGAAGATGGACTCTCTACCGTGCTAAAAGACTACTCATACTTGAGAGTATCCTGTATCTCTACAAAGCCACCATTCGCCCATGCATTGTTGCCACATCTGGGCTGGTGCATCTATCACTAGTCTCTCACTCCTTGACAGGGTTCAGAAAAGAGTTGCCAACCTAATAGGTCCTGAACTATCAAACTCCAACCTCTGTCCCATCCATGAAACGTGGCATCCTTGTGCCTGTTTTACAAGTATTTCAATGGCAAGTGCTCTAACGAACTCCAAGCAGCAGTACCCTCCTTTGATGACAATACCCTCGATAAACCCGACAAGCAGCAAAACCCCACTCCTACACTCTAGAGATCCCTAGATGCCATAAAGTTTTTACTCAAATAGTTTTTTCCATCAAACTGCTGCACTTTGGAATTCCCTCCTGGGCCCCTGCTTCCCTGACTGTACTGACATGCAGAAATTTAAGTGTAATGTAAACAGACATCTTGCTACCCAACTCCCTAAATAGTATCCCTGCAAATCTGGTCCTAAATAGTAGCCCCTAACGATTAAGTGGCCTTGTGCATTGGTTGGGGGTGAAATGGCAATATAAAAAAAATTACATTGATACACTTATTACTTCAAGACCCACGGATTTTGTTGAGAACACAGTCCTCATTTGGTTCAATCAAAATTGGCAGGGAAACAGTTTCTTTTAGTGTTGTGGCACAGCAATGAATAACAGGTCCTGAGGTATATCATGATGCCCATTGAAGAGATTGATGGCCAAAATCAAATCACTGCATAATAGTCTGCATCAAGGGATAAAAAGTTAAGCTTTTTGAGTCGACTTTCATTGATCTGATAGACCCTGCACTATTCAAGTAGCCAGTCTTTGATCTCTCTTCAGATGTTGGATATAAAGTATTAGATATGAAGAAGAGGTCTAGACACCATACTCTAACAGTGATCTGGCAAGGAAGAAATATTTGCAGAAAGAACGTTGTATGAGAAATAGGATACTCCTTGCTTTGTTAGTTCAGTTATAAGGATCAACTTTTTCTTGTTCAATTCAAACCAATTTTATTCATACAGTTTCATTAACACAACAGGCTAGAAATACAAGAATACAAAAATATGCCCAGTCGGTAGATGTGCATGTACACAGACATGACAGAAAAGAAGAGACACCAATAAAAACAGTTTATTTCAATAAACATATAATTTATAGAACAAAATAAAAAAAAATAAATGGTTACAAATTTAATAACTAATACTTGGTTGATATTCCCTTTGCTATTTTTAATACTATGACCCTTCCAGGTATAGTATTGATCAGTTGACGAATGTCATCTTGAGGAGTTTCTTGTCATGTCTGACACAATAATGCTAAAAGTTTAGGCTTAGAAGATGACTACCTTTTCTTTTTGTGAAGGTTCTGGTCTAGTATGCTCCAAGGATTTTCAATTGGGTTCATATCCGGGGACTGACTTGGTCATGGAAGTTTATTAATCCCATTTTTGGCTCAACCAATGTTGTGTCGTTCTAGCATAGTGACAAGGAGCTCCATCTTCCATAAATAGGGAGTTAAGTTGGTTCATTTTACCATTTAAGAATATTGATATGAGTCCTTCATGTAATATTCAAATATATTTAGCAGAATTGATGTTTCCTTTGCACTCCACCAGGTCTAAGCGACCATCACTCTAAATTGCACTCCATACCATAACCGAAAAACCCCTATGTTTCAGCATTGGCTGCTGTCTTTTAAAGTCGAACTCTTGCTGAGCGATCCTCCATACCCATATCCTTCCACTGTTGGGAAATAATGAAAATCGTGACTCATCAGAGAAAATGACATTGGTCCAAAAGGTCATACGTCTCTCCACCATCTCAGGAGCCCAATCTTTTCTGTGCTTAATATTAACAGGATGAAGAGGAGGTTTTTTTCTCGCAGCTCTACCATAGTAGCCAAGCTTGTGAAGATACCTGACAGCTGTTTTGGGACTGACATCAGCTTGTGTTGCAATGTCAGAGGCTTTGCACCAAGGCTCCTCTTTAATATTTCTTTTTATAAGACCCAAGGTTCTTTCAAATTCGATTCGTTCTTGCAAAAATTCTAATAAGTGATGTTCCTTTGATTTGTGGCATGCTTCAATGTTATTAGATGCAATTTTAATGAGACACTCTAAGTTATTTCAGCACTACTCTTATCTGTAAATATAAATAAGCATATATTAATGTTAGGAAAAACATTTATCTTAGTGCCTTTTCTGTCATGTCTGTGTACGAGCAATATGCATTTTAGTCTTGATTGTTCACTCTCCCCATCTCAAATAGGACTTAAGGGTGAAACAGGAATATGTCGCTTTGTCACTTGACGTTATCAAGGTTGCTGGAAAAATGGTGGGATCATTCTACCGCTCCAGTAGATATCTCACTACTGATGCAATTCTTTATTTGTACAAGGATGGAGTACTGTTGCCACATCTGAGCAGGAGCTCCTAGAAGCACCTTATCCTATCTTGACAGAGTTCAAAATAGATTTTGTAGCCTAATAGTGCCATTTTCTCTTCCCTACAACCTCTTTCCTACAAAAGAAATGTTGCGAGCCTGTCTCTGCTTGATTGTTATTTCCATGGCAGATGCTCATCTGAGCGCCAATCTATTATCCCCCTCGCCAAACTTTCATGAAACACACTTGTCTAGTTGATACCACTATCAATGATTTTCCCAACTCTTTATCTGTGCCTAAACCTAAACATAGATTCCATGAAAAAAGCTTCTTTTTCAGAACTGTACGCCTGTAGAACTCTCTTCCGTTTTTCTGCTTTCCAACTGACTACAATATGGTCATCTTCAAGTCCAATGTAAACAAGTTCTTGATGAGCCGTCCCCTCAAGTAACCCAATTTACCAAATTTCCACCACTAACAATTACTACGATATTGTTTCATTGGCTACTGTACACTCAGTAACCCTTATCCTCGAGTTACCTCCATACCTTGATAAGTGTTGACTTCTTTGTAAAAATAAAAAATAAAACTCTGATTCTTAAAGACTGACTGTTTAAAAAGTGAAGGAAAATGGAAAAGTCTGACCAGACAATTTATCAATCACTCGACGAGTGTGGGTAAACTAATGCAAAATAAAAAACTATAACTTTTACAGATTAATTAAAAAAGGTGAAGCATTGTGCTTATTAGACGGGATTAGTGTTTAGGAGAGAGGGAGATAAACCAACCAGCCCCTCATTAATGCCAATTTCTGATTCTTATAACTAAACGATTATAGGGATGATTATTAGACTGGATTAGTGATTAGGAGAGGTGGAGGAAAGCACAAGTAATTTGGGCCATCAAAGTCTAATTTTATAAATAAATGTTTGTAGGGTGAAACATATCAATATCAGTCATCGATAGGTAATTTATCACGTACACATTGATAAGAACTTTGATCAGGTCACAAGATGAGCATAATCACATTTTACTAAATAGCTTAAATATAACCTTTTCCCTGTCTCTCTTGAACTGAGCAATTCGGTGACGCTTACTTGCCACTCATGTTCATGCGACTTGGCTTTTAGCTGACAGGTTGAAAGTAGAGGTTTGACAGTTTGTCTGGCTGTCGTTTTCAACCGACTGTACAGGAGCCTTAACTCTTTGATAGCGCCTGGAGCAGCTACTCTATCATCAGTTGTACAATATTGGGATATTTTTAGTGCCATATTGCGCATGAGAAGGGACCCTGCAGTTATTTCTGGAGGGCTTTCTTGCTGTTGCAACTATCTAGACAAGACTGAGCTAATAGATTATTTGTGTATTCATATTTGGCATCAAACTGATCCACTTCACTTAACCCTAAAATAATCAATAATTATGAAAAGAAATGAAAACTCAATTAAATTAATCATTTATTCGGTAAATATTACCTCACGCTACAACAAAACCCTAATTTGTTTTTTTAGGGGTATTTAGGGTCGCTGACGACAAATCTGATAATCAAACCCGTTGCAAAGTTACCGTTTGCATGGTATGAACTCCTTGACCTTGGGACTATTTTGAGCCATTTCACCACCTTCAGTAATGTTTTTCTTACATGATGCGTTCACGTGCGAATGGGCGTAGTGAAGTGACTTATCACATCACACAGGAATCATTAAGCGGTCATTTGAAATAAGTTTAAAAAAAAAATGTGCTTCATTTTTTTTTTTATTACGTAGTTTTTAATGCATTTTAATTAATATAAACCAAGTTTTCACGAGCGGTTTACAAAAACATAAGCACCAAACATTTTTATGTTTTTCATTCTTTTTTGGGGGAGGGATTCAATTATAGAACTTGTGTAGCTTAACTGGTGCATCTGCAGTTTAATTAAATGTTTTTCCATAAGTAATGCCCCGACATTTACCGATTAGAATACCATTTAACATTTTTAGGAGATTATACTGTTTTCTGTTTACATTAGAGGAAGCAGGAAGTGGGGGTGGTGTTGGGGCACGCACCCCAACACCACCCTGCTCCCTGCTTCTTCCTCCATATCCACTTAGATTTCAACATTGTCGGACAAATCTCATCTGATCACTCCCAACGAGGAACTGTCTTTTAAAAAATCCTTTCATTTCTTGCCGTGAAAGGTGTAATGTCATCACCTCCTATATGCATTTTCTAACGCATTTTATCTAGGGAGCTAACCTTTGATCCTTGCTTCAAGCAAGCCACCTACAATTCGGTTCATATACATTTACCACCAGGTTATCCTTACATGTACTTATTGTAAACCTTGCCAAAATTCATACTAGTTAACATAATCATTACTTACTGGCATAAGGCCCACTAGCAGTAGTTGGAATAAGGAAGAAATGTTACCTATCATTTGATACCAGCCCAATTTTTTGTTTGAGTTGAACGGCTCACAACCGAACTTTACCACTAATGCCTTAGCGAATCATACTTTCCTGACTGCTAAAAAACTGCTTCTGTGGTACCAGTTTACAAAAATTCTGGTGAAAGAACTGCCCCTTTAAATTATCGCCACATTAGCCTCCTCCCACTTTTCGCCAAAATATTTGAGACCATAATTAACCAAGTTCTAGTTCATCACCTTACTGCTAAACTTCTGACTGACAAACAATATGGATTTAGGCAAGCCTGTTCTACAGCAGATATCCTAACTGTAATCTCTGAACGTATATAACATACACTGAACAAAACAGAGGAGAGTAGAGTGATAGCCCTAGATATATCTAAAGCTTTTGACAGGGTATGGCACAATGGTCTTCTCATGAAACTAAGATCATACGGCATTACTGGACAAATACTATACATAACTAAATCCTTCTTACATAAAAGAAGAATTCAGGTTGTCCTCGGCGGTCATACATCCAAACAATATGATAAAATGTGGGTGTACCTCAGGAGTCTATACTTGGACCTTTATTATTTCTAATATTCATAAATGACTTCCCTGATAAAATTGTCTCTCAGTTGGGTATATTTGCTGATGACACCACACTCTATAACAGGCACAAGGGGAAACAAATAAACACATCTCCAAGGCAATGGCGGAAACCCTAGAGGAAGACCTCCACTCTATAGCGGAATTGGGACAAAAATAGATGGTCACATTCAATGCTGCCAAGACTAAGCTTGTTTCCTTCAATAATTACAAGAAACCTTCTCAACCACCAAAAGCTATACATTACCTGAAAGTACTTCTTTAAAACTTCTCAGCTTAACGTTTACAGGGAACATGAGTTGGAACAGATATATTGAGAGCATTGCCAGGGCCACTGCAAGGAAGGTAGGCTCTTTCTACCATGCTAGAAAGTTACTTACACCTGAAAGTATCCTGTACCTCTACAAGGCCACCATTCACTTATGATGTATGGAGTATTGCTGTCACATTTAGGCTGGCGCATTTGCTACTAGTCTCTCGCTCCTGGACAGGGTTCAAAAGAGAGTTGCCAACCTGATAGAAGCTGAACTGTCATCTCTGTCTCATCGACGAAATGTTGTGTCCCTCTGCCTGTTCTACAAGTATTTTAATGGTGGATGCTCCGACGAACTACAAGCCCTTGTACCCTCTCGACGTAAATACCCCGACAAACCCAACAAGCAGCAAAGTCCCACCCCTACACAGTTGAGATCCCTAGATGTAAGAAAGCCTTCTACTCTAATAGTTTCTTTCCCAGAACTCCTAGACTTTGGAATTCCCTTCCGGATTCCTGCTTTTTCAACTGTACTGACATGCAGAAGTTCAAGTGTAATGTGAACAGACATCTTGCTGCCTAACTCCCTACATAGTACCCCTGTAGCTTAGGTCCTTGATAGTAGCCCCCTACATCAAAGTGGTAATGTGCCTTGTTTGGAGTGAAATTGTAAAAAAAAAAAAAAAAAAAAATACAGCCTCTGCCATTTCCAAATGATCACCCATCTGGTACTGACCAGGCTGAACATTGCTTAATTTTAGTGATCTAATTAGAATCGGTGAATCAACGTGATTGTGTTTTATATCAAATGTAATGTAATTACTACATATTGACCATGAAAGCTAACCATTTCAGAAGATTAAATTAATCACACACACACACACTCACACTATTTTATGCTGAAATTGAATAATCAACGCTTCTTTTCTTAAAGTATTCTTTCCTATATATCATCATACAAAATTATATATTATCATACAAAATTATATATTATCATACAAAATGATATATTATCATACAAAATTATATATTATCATACAAAATGATATATCATCATACAAAATTATATATCATCATACAAAATTATATATCATCATACAAAATTATATATCATCATACAAAATTATATATTATTATACAAAATGATATATTATTATACAAAATGATATATCATCATACAAAATTATATATCATCATACAAAATTATATATCATCATACAAAATTATATATCATCATACAAAATTATATATCATCATACAAAATTATATATCATAATACAAAATTATATATTATCATACAAAATTATATATTATCATAAAAAATTATATATCATCATACAAAATTATATATCATCATACAAAATTATATATCATCATACAAAATGATATATTATCATACAAAATGATATATCATCATACAAAATTGTATATCATCATACAAAATTATATATTATCATACAAAATTATATATTATCATACAAAATTATATATCATCATACAAAATTATATATCATCATACAAAATTATATATCATCATACAAAATTATATATTATACAAAATTATATATTATCATACAAAATTATATATTATCATACAAAATTATATATCATCATACAAAATTATATATCATCATACAAAATTATATATTATCATACAAAATTATATATCATCATACAAAATTATATATCATCATACAAAATTATATATCATCATACAAAATTATATATCATCATACAAAATTATATATTATCATAAAAAATTATATATCATAATACAAAATTATATATTATCATACAAAATTATATATTATCATACAAAATTATATATTATCATACAAAATTATATATCATCATACAAAATTATATTTTATCATACAAAATTATATATCATCATACAAAATTATATATCATCATACAAAATTATATATCATCATACAAAATTATATATTATCATACAAAATGATATATCATCATACAAAATTGTATATCATCATACAAAATTATATATTATCATACAAAATTATATATTATCATACAAAATGATATATCATCATACAAAATTATATATCATGATACAAAATTATATATTATCATACAAAATTACATATTACCATACAAAATGATATATCATCATACAAAATTATATATAATCATACAAAATTATATATCATCATACAAAATTACATATTATCATACAAAATTACATATTATCATACAAAATGATATATCATCATACAAAATTATATATCATCATACAAAATTATATATTATCATACAAAATTATATATCATCATACAAAATTATATATTATCATGCAAAATTATATATTATCATACAAAATTATATATTATCATACAAAATTATATATCATCATACAAAATTATATATTATCATGCAAAATTATATATTATCATACAAAATACATGCTAAAATATTTTTCAGTTTTAGAATTGAGTTATGCTTGAAAAAAGAACAAAAAAACTTCCTTTTTTTTTTACATGGTAGTCACCACTTATCAAGGCCCGGAAGCCACTCGGGGATAAGGGTTATTGCATGTACAGTAATCAATTATATAATATCGTAGTAATCGTTAGTAATGGTGATTTGATAAAGTGTCTTACTTAAAGGGGCGGTTTATCAGGAATTTGTTTATGTTGGACTTGAAGACATCCAATTGTAGTCAGGTGGGAAACAGGCAAACGGAAGAGAGTTCCACAGGCGTGCACTTCTAAGAAAGAAGCTTTGTTCATGGAATCTATGTTTTGATTTAGGCACAGATAAAGAATGGGGAAAATTGTTGACAGTGGTTTCAGCTAGACGGGTGTTTATCGTGAAAGATTGGTGAGGGGGACCAGAGATTGGAGCTCAGACGAGCACTTACAATGAAAATAACGATAAAACAAAGACAGGCTTGCAACGTCTCTTCTGTGGGAGAAAGGTTGCAGGGAAAAGAAAAGGGCATCCCCAACTAAACCACGAAGTCTATTTTGTACTCTGTCAAGGCAGGATAGGTTGTTTTTAGCAGCTCCTGCCCAGATGTGGCAGCAGTACTCCATCCTTGGATATAGGTGTGTGTTGGTGGGGAGGGGTAGATTAAAACAACCTTGTTAAAAAAAAAAACGTTGGCCGGTTGTTTGGAGGTGTAAAAGAAAAAAAATAGTTTTAGTATAAAGGTAGGCTTGACGGGGAAGTGGAAAGGAAATGGAAAAAAAAACCCTGCGACCTAACCATCTCGACCACGGGAACAGATGAATTGATAAGTATGTTAAGTTGACGTTTATGAACCGAAATTAGCAGGTGCGACAACGTCAAGTTGCGGAAGCCAGTTTCTGTTTTGCCCGCTACGCGGCGATCAAACAATAAAAAAAACACAAAAAAAAACTAACGTAAGGCAAACGAACGATGAAAACAGAAAAACGAACACGTGAAAAATGGCTTAAATAAGCCTGTTTCGATATTAAAATTTAAAAAATCGGTGGGTACCCGGGTGTTTTTGGGTGTCGCTAAGAATAAGCAAAGTAAAAAAAAAGCAGAAAAATAAACATTATGTGAAAAATGGCTTAAATAACACTAGTTCGATATTTAAATTTAAAAAATCGAAAAAAAAAAAATCTCACTTCATGATTTGAACCCAAAACATTTACATAATGAACCAAAGCCTTAACGCGACATACATGAAATTTGTCAGTTTTTCTACTATTTAAAGTAAATTATGTCACGACGTCATCTGACGCATGCGTAGAATCGGTCATTGTCACGAGAGGACCGTTTTTGTTGACCCCCCCCCCCCGGTCGAAAATTGTCGATTTCGGGGTGAAAAAGTTAATGTTTTTGGCTAATTTTTCGATATTTTTGAGCAAAGGATGGAGCTTCGATGTGATACCGAGTTTGTGAGTTTTCGTTGCGTCTGTCGAAAGTTTTTAGCAGACATCCAAACACACACACATTTTCGCTTTTATATATATAGAAGAGAATTGCATCAGCAGTGAGATATCTTCTTGTGCGGTAGAAGGATCCTACCATTTTTCCAGCGACCTAACCTGATCACCTTTGTGAAAGACCTGCTCGACAACCGATGAGCCAACACTGTTTCGGTATTTTTAGGATATATTTATATAAGTACTGGGGGTAGCATTCCTATCCCTTTGCAGTGAACCACCTGAAGAAGGCCAGTAGATAAGTTGGTTGAAACGTGGTAAAACAACAGCAACCATTAAGATGAGGATAACAGTCCGAAAAAAAAAATTTTTTTTAAATGAATACGTGAATTGTCTCTCTTTATTTATTAAATATGGCGGATCAAGACACACTGTTTTCGCTTCCTTATAAAATTTGATTTTCTTAGTTATTAAAAAATATGTGATCAATTTACGTGATCTTTAGAGTCGACAGATCGATTATTTAAAAATATGTTGTTTTAAGCAAAAACAACAGTACTTAGTTGTCATGTCGAAAAGAGTAATATATTAAAGAAATACGAAAATTCATCACGTAGAACCATTTCTATTGTTTTTTTTTAGTAAAAAAAGTTTATCGATATAATCTAATTCAGCAGCTGTTAAAGTGGCGAAAAGGGAGATAAGTATGTCCCCTGTATTCGCAGTCTTCAAGGTGTTCACATCAAGGAAGATGCAGTTTCCCTCAATTTTCCGTAAAAATTTTAATTTCAACTATAAATAATTGTCCACTGAATGAATTTTCGTAATTTTTGAATATATTACTATTTTCGACATGACAATTAAATGAGTACTACGGACTACCATTTTTATGTGAACTTTTCCAAAATGTACACATGATCTGGTGACGTCATCAAATTGATGTGCCACGATGGACGATTTTAAAAAAAAAAACTATTAATTACTACTGTAATTTAATTTAGTAGGAGTTTATTTTACATTCAAATAATTTACTTAAAGATTAAATCATCGAAATGTAAAAAAAGATTCATCATTATCGTTAGAAATAATTAAATAAAATCCGTTTTTTTTTCAGTGGGGGTAGAAAACATAACACAAAAATAAAATGTTACGTGACTTTTTTGATATCTATGGAAGAGCAGAAGCAACAATAAAATACTTTGTTAATTCACTACATATGTTATTTGTTTATTTAAGTTTTCGACACTTTGGAATGATTTAAATTATTTATATGAAAGAGCATTCCCCCCCCCCCCCCCCTGAATGCTACTTGGGAATAATTTTCCCTTTTACCAGTTTGGTGCCTCCGACCACTTCATTACTACTAAAATTAAAAACAAACATTAACGAAAAAAGTTGAGTTTTTAAAGTATCTAACATTGGAAAAAATAAAGTTTAATAAACTTTAAAATTAAACATAAAACACAAGAAAAAATTTATAAAAATAATTTAACAACTTACTTTTAATAGATAATTTGGTTACTTTTTAGTAAACACTAACAGAATAATCGAGTTAAGCTGTGAAGTTTTAGAATGGCGAACTCAACTGTGGAAGTGAATGTTTTCCAATGAACCAATTCATTTGGTTCAGTCCCAGCTTCTGTATTTTACAAAAATATCGTAGTGCATGTACAAAAACTGGATTTTAGCACAATATTAATTTTGAATCAGTTTTAATCTGGCCATGAAATAGGTGGCAAGAGCCATGTTTATATTATAACTTCATATTTAAAAAAAAATGTTCACACAATTAATTAAAAAAGCTATGTTGCAGCGGACACTTTGAAATAATGGAATTTTAATTGTTTTAATCTTTTAAAAATCAGTTAATTTTTAAGAAATTACTTTTTTTTGGCAATTCAACTGATTATAGTATATATATATAGTAAACTCCACTCTTCCCAATGGCTTACTTCTGCATGCACAGTGGCCATTGCTCAGAGGCAACATGCATACTGTAGATTTATCCCGCATAAGTCCTGTACAAATAGACAAAAGTATATAGAAGCTAGAAATAATTGCAAGAAAGAAGTAGCAACAGCTAAAAGTAAATACACTGAAACTACCAGGAAATACTTTGAAGCACAAAAATCAGGAACTCGTGATTTCTGGAAAATCTACAACAGTATAGTAAATAATGGGCAATTGATAATACCCCCACTATCAAACAATCATGAGGTTGCTTGCACAGCAACTGAGAAAGCTAACATGCTTGCCCGTCAGTTTACCTCAAACTCTACCTTGGATCCAGCAGGCCATTCCCTCCCTGATTTTCCTCTGTGAACAGAAACCATGCTAGATGATCTAAAGATTGTAACCCCTCCTGATGAAGAAGCTGGTTAGGACCCCTATTTATCTGGAAATCTCGGCTCGTGTCGTCTAGTCTTCATGAGCGTTGTTACATTGAATCCTGTATGCTGAAAGCAAATATCAAAGCCGCAGGCAGGAAGAAAAATAAGCTTGTGTACTCTAGTCTACAGAGTTAATTTTCACAAACTTATGTACAAATGTTTTTACAAATATCATTAGTAAGTTTTCTCAAAGTCTCAAATCTCTTCACAGACAGTGACAGATGGGTGGATGAGGAAGTAGCGGGTCACGTCCCCATATGGTCTGTTCTTCTCTTCTGACTCTTCTTCGCGCGACAGTCGTATATATAGTGAGGTATGTGGATGGGGTGGAAGTTTTCCTAGCCAATAAGATTTCGCCAATCGAAAAGCCCCAGATTTTGCGTGTGTGCAATTCCCGAATCTGGAATCTGAATTACTAATTCTCACGGCCGCCAAGGTCAGATGTCAGTTCTGACATCCGAGTTTGAGTTCACCAAGGCCAGACAATGTTAGTCTTCAAGTTCCTGTCATCAACTTTAGCTGCAAAATATATATTTCCCTGGTTTTAAACAATATCTATTTTGACATGAAATAAAATATATATATTTATATTCTCCATTTCAAATCCTCGGGTTATCTGGCGTCACCCAGGAACGATTAGGTATCTCAGCGTAGTTATTCAACCTCTCCTGGGCCCTCTGGGGGGGGGGTTCTAAAGCTCCCCAATGGGAGATTACATCACATTCGCCCCTATTAGACTATATTGCTTCGTAGAACCAATGGAGTCTAATTCCTTAAAACACCGCTCCATCCCTTTTTACAGTTTGCCGTCAGATTTTTTTTTCACAAACCCCTCTCTCCATCCTCAAATTACCCGTCAAAAACAAGTAACATATACACAATCCCATATCCACCCTTTAATCAGGGTTATGCCCCCTTTTTTTTCGTTCAAAAGTCTATAAGAAAGTCAATTTAGAAAATAGTTCATAAGATCATCAAATGTAAAAGTTCAAGGTTCGTCAGAGCTAATACAGTTTCTTTTTTTTTCACATGCAAATTGTTTCTTTTGTTTGTATATTCTGTTTTTTTTCAACTCACATGAATAATTCAAAGATAAAATAATCATAATTTAAAAATTGTCACTCAATAAATTGCATTAAGTTCATCAATTACTCGTAAGAGTTACTTCCCTTGTTTAAAAATTTTGTCCCTTTTCCTTTTTTTCAAAATTACTTGATTTTTTTTCAAGGCTTTATAAGAGTTATTCCCCTTTTTCCATTTTCTTTTCATCATTTTATCATAGTTCAATTTTTTGTGTTTCACAGAGTCACAGTCACAATTTACAAGAGTTTTTTTCAAGGTTTTTTTTTCACTTCACTGCTATCAACAGCACAGTCTCGTAATAAAGGGTATGCAGCCCTAATCAGGGTTCTCAAAGGACCCGCTTTTTATCGAGCTAGGGGAATCTTTCTCACCTTAAGCAGTTGTTGTTAAACCTTCACCTTTTATTTCACAGTTCAAGTCTTCTTTATAAGCATCTTGTAAAATTTTTCTTCACTGAGGACTTCTCACCTCATGGTCATTCAAGGTATCGTTGGGACTTTCTTTCGACAGTTCTCAGCTCAGCGCCCTGCAAGAATTTTGGGTAAAACAGAGAGAAAAGAAAAGAAAAGAAAAGAAGATCTTCAAGTTGTCTTCAGTTCCTTTGGATTTCAGCACCAGGGAAGTCTCTGGGTTGCACTTCGTTTTCGTCAGCACCAGCAGCCACATTTTCCAGAATCACAGGCAGTTTTGAACCAGGGTCTCTCTCGCCATCCGTGCAATCAGCCCCGAGATGCTCATCACCTTGCTTTCCTCTCATCTTCACTCTCTTCACGCACCATACAACCACCAACAACAGCACAATTATCGTTACTAGCGTGCTCACTCCCACTCCTGTTGCCACTACCTTATGAAGTCTATCCCTAGCTTCTGTAATCTCCAGACCGTTTAATCCGGCCTGTAATTCATTCAAATCTATTCGTCTAACTCCTTCCATAGCTTTTGGTAGCCTAAGTCGGGTATGTGGCGGTGAACGATCGATCAGGGGATCCCAGAGGTCAGTAAGGTTAGTCAATTGGTCATTCGCGCACTCTACCTCAGGTGCTTTTAACAAATACCGTTCCTCAACCTGATAATACACAAGTAACCCTATGCCCTTTCCCCAGGCTTCACAACCCTTGCCCAGTTCTACCATAGCTAAAGATTATCCCAGCAGCCGTATTACCGCATACCTTAAACAATTCAATCTTCTGTTGTGTGGATACCAACCAGGTGCCTTCAGCTACTCTTATAGCCAGTGGCAAAAGACCTTCACTTGCCACTTCAACCTTGCAGACGCTATTTATCACTCTCTCATCCCCTGAAATAATCCCAACACACTCCAGTGACATACAATGGACTCTGTGACCGGCAAATTCCAAGACCATTATTTCGGCATATCCCTGCCTCTCGCTGATACAACAGCATAAATTTATCTCTTGCCATATTAAACACTACATATTCTGACTCCACTCTGTAACTGGCTACCAACCCTAACTTGGGTGTGTCCAGTGGATAGGGTACAACTTGATAAACATTATATTTGGTTCCTCGACTTATCGAATCCTCTCTGATAATTCAAACACAAACACTAATGTTTCATCCTCCAAGAGTTTAATATTTGGGTATATTATTCTACTCTTCCAAATAGCTCTTGTATTCATTAACGCAGCTATGACTGACAGGCATCGATCTCCCCAACCGTCCTCCAGGCGGAGCGTTCATCAATGCTATTTTTTCCTAACCACAAGCAGAGCGAACGGGGTGTGGGAGTTGAAAACTCAGCCTTACTTGATTGTCGCCCTTTAACTCAGAAGAGCGACCTAGTTACGTCACTTCCTGTTTCTCATATTTCACCCTCTTTTCCGCTGAACGCTCGACCAGTCAAGATGTGACGAACACCGCTCCGGTGGAGCTATGAGCCACCACCGCGTTCCTGATTAGCCAGTCAACTGCAAGTAACGTTACTTATCTCTCACTGAACTCTTATTCTTCCTATCACTTCCTATCACTCTTTCCTGTATATTTATGCAATAAAATTGCATTTGTTTCGTTGATATATAACGGTATATTTTCGTCTTCATTATGCGACCTTTCGTCTTTTCAATTTCTCTACCATTAAATACATCCATTCACCATTATACACACATGGGGACGGGGTCGTTTATCACACTGCAGACCGTCCTGTCCCCAACAGGGTGCTCAGGGCCACCGGGGGTTAACAATTCGCGATTCTGTCCACGTAGCGTAACACAGTTCCCTCCTTCTGCCAGCTACCACTCCCCGCTCTGCTATCAGACCATCTCTCCTGGTCTCCACAGATACACCAGCTTGATCATGCCTATCTCCGGAACAAAGCGAGGAAAATTCCGTCTGTCAGTACACAGCTATTTACAAAAAGTCAAGTACCTTTGTCACAGGCTGTTTCAATAGCCAATTCAGTTTCATTAAAATTACTCTGTACCCTCATGGATAGTCAAAATAATAAAAGAAAACTACAGGAAGCTAGATACACCCCCTAATTGATCGAATTCCTTTCGATATTTCAAAACACGTTCCCATAATACACTCTTTCTCTCTCCGTGTGACACATACACGCTCGTGTAGACAACGACCTCAATTTCAGCATAATTAATCTGTCTCCCCATGGACGATTAATATGATACACGTCTTCTCTCTCCGTGTGACACACACACGCTCATACAACGACAACACATGCAGACAACGACCTCAATTTCAGCATGTGTCTCCTTATGGACGATTAATAAAAAAAAACTACAGGGAGTTATCCACACATCCCCAGCGTCCTCCCAGGCAGCATGTCCGAATAGACCCATATACAGAAATGCACCACGAGGTCATGCAAGGATCGGCAAACTTCTTACTCCCAAAATTCAACTTAAATGCTCCGTAATCCCTTTCAACTAATTACAAAAAATTAATTACTAAACTGCGTAATATTTAATGACCTCGCGGGTCGCGCCCTTCAAGGAGAATCAGTTAACGCCTCGCTATCGCACGAGAATCTCTGTCTTTTTTTTCAATTAATAGCTCCAGGTGCGAACATTACGCACCTGATTTACTCGCAATCGAAAAATCCATCTAAAACTATAATAAATCACTTTTTACGTACAATGGAGTGTACCACACTTCACTCAGTGATGTTAATAATTATTTCCAATGATTTTCATTCAGAACGCAGCCTCTTTGACCCTTATTTCGCAATTAAGAAATCCTTCCTGACTGAGGCAAAATTTTAATTCCTCCAAAAGTCAGTTCAATCGCCGTAATTAATGCTTCTAATTATTCTCAACTAAACACAACTAAAATTTGTTCAGTTTAACAAATGAAATCCCTCCAGACTGAGGTAACAAAAACAATTTTCCTTCAAAAATTAATTCAACTCTCAAAAATTTATATCTCCAATTTTCTCATTTGAATACATAAAAACACAACTCTGAACAGTTTAATTCTCACAACAGCATTCAACATCGCTACATAAATACACAGCCGATATTCGTCAAAGTTCACGAACTGCTTAAAATAGTATTCTTTTTTTTTTTATTTAAAAAAAACTTTTTTTTTCTTCAACTAAATTTAATCATTGGAATTCTTCCTTCACAATTTAAAATTGTAATGTAATTACAGTCATAAATCATTATCATCAGAGCTAAACCCGCTCTCAACTGAACTCAACGAATAGTCACTTTAAAATAAGTGAACAACTCTCTACCTTCATATTAAGCTACTCTCGAGGTAGAGTACTCATTTTTTCTTCTGGTCTCACATCGGGTGGGTCATGGGGCCACGTATCATCCCATTTCCGATTTCTCGCTCCCCAAGAGGCAGGTATTCTCTTACAGTTCCCATTTAATCTTGACCACATGTCACTCAAGGTCATTCGAACCCTTTGTCGTTGACCCGTGGTGACATCAACCAGAATCAAGTCAGTCTTCTGGCCCTCCAGGAATTTCTCTGGGCTGCCGGGTTGTCTCTTGATGTCTTCGTCACCCAATATCGTTGAGAGGGCTGCTAAGGCCTTCTCTCCTTCATCGTAAAAAGTTAATTCCACCCTGACCTCTGCCACCATCACCACCGTTCCAGACGTGACCTCTCCTTGTTGTTATAATGCCGGCATCACGCGACCCCCTTTTATGCTGGTATCGCAATTAAGAATTCCTTCTTACGTCTTAACTAGACATTCTCGCAAGGATTTATTTATCTCATCATTATTCTGGATTATCTGTCTACGCCCCCATGATATTAAAATATTCAAATATACGCAATATCAAATAACTTCACAAAAGAGAAAAATTACAAACACCAAAAAATAATAACAAAAAACAATTATGCAATCACAAAAAAAACTTAAGCAAAAACAATAAAAACTTTTTCCACTTTCTCTCTTTTTTTCTTTCAAGCTTTTAATTCAATAAAGAAAAAAATATAAGCTTCATTTAAGCGTCAATTGGATTACAATCAATTGTTTTAGCATTAAAAAACAATAAAACTTTCTCTTTCTTCTCTTTCAAGCCTTTTAATTCAATAAAAAAAAATATATCTCAATCCCAGAAAAGAAACGTCCACGCAACAGCGAATGGTCTGTTTTTAAAATGACTTCCGCTTGTGTCTGCAACAATCACCCCTTTCTCCCATTAACTCACTAATATCACTGCTATGGATTGGAAGCACGCATGACTAATTGTTAATTTCACAGCGACAGCAAAACCATGCTCTCTGATGCTCTCAATATAATCCTTCTTACTCTCTCTCTCTAGGCCAATTTGCACAGAGGACAGAAAGAAAAAAGGCTCTCTTACCTCGACTGTGTTGCGTCTCTTTCTCTCTCTCTTTTTTCTCGTCGATTCGCGGCCCACACTTGTTGAGTGTCAAAAAGTATCTCTTTTTCCTCTACGTTTTCCTTCTTTTCTCAAAATGTTCAAATGTTTTTAAAAATTTTTTTTCTTCAAATGGGCGTTCCTCTGTTTAAAGTTTTTTTTTTTAAATGTCCTTTTCACGCCTGCGAATTCTTTTTCTGACTTAAAGTCTTTTTCCAGGCGTTTTTTTTTTTTTTTTCTTCTTTGCGCGTCTCTTTATCGATTTCCTTTTCTGTCTCTCCTTCCTTTTGTTTTCAAATGTCCCCGTCCGTCTGTCTCTTTCTTAGTACGTCTTTTCTCTTGCCACCAATAATGTAAGATTATAACGCAATCCCAACTCCGTTTTTCTATATTCTTCCGTGGTAACAAAAAATAATGAGAAATATTAAGTCTCGCCCTTTTTTTCGGGTTGATATCCTGGTCACAACACCAAACTGTAACCCCTCCTGATGAAGAAGCTGGTTAGGACTCCTATTTATCTGGAAATCTCGGCTAGTGTCATCTAGGCTTCTCTGAGGGTTGTTACATTGAATCCTGTATGCTGAAAGCGAATATTGAAGCCGCAGGCAGGAAGAAAAACAAGCTTGTGTACAATCGACAATACCCCCACTATCAAACAATCATGAGGTTGTTTGCACAGCAACTGAGAAAGCTAACATGCTTGCCCGTCAGTTTGCCTCAAACTCTACCTTGGATCCAGCAAGCCATTCCCTCCCTGATTTTCCTCTGCAGACAGAAACCATGCTAGATGATCTGAAGATCATGCCCTCCCAAGTACATAATATTATAAAAAACATAGACACCTCAAAAGCATGTGAACCTGACCTCATCCCAGCTGTGCTATTAAAAGAATGCTCTGCTGAGGTCGCTCATGTTCTCTCTAACCTCTTTAACAACTGCGTTAATGAATCTTGCTTTCCTGACTGCTGAAAAACTGCTTCTGTGGTACCAGTTTACAAAAACTCTGGCAAAAGAACTGACCCATTAAATTATCGCTCAATTAGCCTCCTCCCTCTTTTCACCAAAATATTTGAGTCCTTAATTAATCAAGCACTAGTCCACTACCTTAGAGCTGTTAAACTTCTGTCAGACCATCAATATGGATTTAGGCAAGCCCGTTCTCCTGCAGATATTCTAACTGTAATCTCTGAACATTTATACCAAGCACTGGATAAGGCAGGGGAGGGGAGCTGTTGATATATCTAAGGCTTTTGACAGGGTATGGCACAATGGTCTTTTCATCAGAATATAATCCTACGGTATTACTGGACGAATGTGTAGCATAATTAAATCCTTCTTAAATGAGAGAAGAATCCAAGTTGTCCTCGATGGGCGTTCGTCCAAAAAATTTGATATAAATGCGGGTGTACCTCAGGAATCGATCCTTGGAATTTTATTATTTCTGATGTTCATAAATAACTTACCTAATAAAATTGTCTCTGAGATGGGTATATTTGCCAACGACACCACGCTCTATAGCAGGCACGTGGGGAAAACTAATGAGCACATATCTAAGTTAATGGCCGAAACCCTAGAGGAAGATCTTCAGTCTGCAGTGGAATGGGGTCATAAATGGATGATAATGTTCAACGCTTCCAAGCCAAAGCTAGTTTCCTTTAATAATTATATGAAACCTTACCAACCACCAATAGCTATGGCTAGAGAGACTTTACCTGAGAGCACTTCGTTCAAGCTCCTTGGCTTAACGTTCACAGGAAACATGAGTTAGAATAGATACATTGAGATCATTGCAAAGAAGGTTGGCTCTCTCTACCATGCTAGAAAGTTACTTACACCTGAAAGTATCTTGTACCTCTACAAAGCCACCATTCGCCCATGTATGGAGTATCGCTATCACATTTTGGCTGGTGCATCTGCTAATAGTCTCTCACTTCTAGACAGGGTCCAAAAGAGAGTCGCCAACCTAATAGGTCCAAAACTATCATCTAAACTTCAGCCCCTGTCCCATCGACGAAATGTTGCTTCCCTCTGCCTGTTTTACAAGTATTTTAATGGTTGATGCTCTGACAAACTACAAGCACTTGTACCCCCTCAACGAAAATACCCCTGACAAACAGCAAAGTCCCACCCCTACACAGTTGAGATCCCTAGATGTAAGAAAGCCTTTTACTCAACTGCTAGACTTTGGAATTTCCTTCCGGATTCCTGCTTTCCCAACTGTACTGACATCTTGCTGCTAAACTCCCTACATATTATCCCTGGAACTTAGGTCCCTGATAGTAGCCCTCTACATCAAAGTGGCAATATGCCTTGTTTGGGGTAAAAAAAAAAAAAAAAAAAAAAATTAATTAGAAAAACGCTATTTAAAAAAAACAACATAATAATATTAAATTTATATCAATTTTTTAATTGCAACTTCAAGGTAAGTTTTTGTTCAATACATGTATTTAAACTTTTAAAAAATAAATATTTTTTTACTTATTTGAACTCTTTTGTTTCATAATAAATAGAAATTTCGATAGATTTAAATATATTTTGTTCGAATTTCGAAAAAAATAAATATGGGGAGGAGAGGGGCGCACTAAAAATATTCATTCTAAAATGGATAAGTAGCGAAAATTTCACGAAAATCTGACCATTAGTTGATTTTTGCTAGATTTATTAAACACGGGTATGTTTTCACGTTCGGAATGTCTACTACATGGGAACGTTATTTTAAAGTGTCAATTATGTAAACAAAATTTTCGTCTCGCAATTTCATTATTTTCGTACGGTGAAAAATTTAAAAAAATTATTATTAGTGTATTTTGCCCTTCTTTTAAATGGTACAAACGTTATACTGATAATATTAACTTATAATAAAGTTACATCGTGTTACATATAGGCGGAGGGGGGGGGGCAATTCTGTGGTGAATTTTGGCAGTCCCTAGTGAGTACTGTTGTTTTCGCTTAAAACCCACATGAAAAAAAAATCGATATGTCGACTCTATCATAACAAACACTGTTTTTAGAATATGGCATTTTCGTTTCGCGACGGGGACGTACATCATAAAATGTTTCCTGTATTTTTGTTTTTCAATTAGGTTGAATTCTGGACTTGAACCACCATTTTTATCTATTTATTCATATTTGTCATTTTCCCTGCCATTTTTTTCCGGTGACATTTTTTTCCCAAACACCGGGATAGAACAGAGTCGAACGGATCACCCCCTCCTATTCCCCAATACAACGTAACAACGTAAATAAACCAGAAAGCGATTAAATTTTTTTTCTTTCCGTTTTTCATTTACCATTTCAGGAACCTGTGTTTCATTTTTGTATAATTGCCTTTTCGCAGCTGTCGTAACCCATTACCGATAATTGTCCGCCACGAGGGTTGATCAGTAAAAAAGTAAAAAAACTTTTATTGGTGCTTCTTCGTTATTGTAACGAATTTCGAAAATCGCAATCAAATAAAACGAATGGTATCTACTTACTTGTCATGTCGCAGTAATAAACATATCCAAAAATTATGAAAAACGAAAATTAGGTAAATGTGTAGTTCAGCGGCGTACGTACATTCAGTCTAATAAAAACGATGAAAAAATAATAAAAAGGAAATTTTCCTGGTTTTATTTCAGTCTTAGGGTCTAATAATGTGCTTTAGGTACTTTTACACATTATCGCCGAAACTGGAGACGCCATTTTATTTCGCGCACCTGTCAATAAAATCCAAGGGAGAAATCAGTATTTAAACTATGGTCGAAGCAAATAACAAAAAAATTAAACTGGAGAACGATTGATTTTTAATAATGTCGTTTTCATTTTCTGTTTTTAATAACAATAAAAAAAAAATGTTTCACGAAAAACTTTACAGATTTCATTAATTAAATCGAAACGTTTACAATTAAACAATTATGGATACATGTTCTATTTGATTTTCTTTATTTGCTTTTTTTCATAGTTCTTTCCGGCTAGTTTAATTTTTTGTTATTTATTTCTAACTTCGGCCATAGTTTAAAATACTGATTTCTCCCTTTTATTATTATTATTATTATTATTATTATTATTATTTTATTAAAAACAGAAAATGAAAAAGACATTATTAAAAATCAATCGTTCTCCAGTTTAAATTTTTGGTATTTATTTCATGCTTCGGCCATAGTTTAAAATACTAATTTCTCCCTTGGATTTTATCGACAGGTGCGCGAAATCAAATAGCGTCTCCAGTTTCGGCGATAAAGTGTAGAAGTACCGTGCTTTATATAAAAAATAGTTTTTATAATTTTTGTCTGTCAAATTATTTACACCGCTAAACTAAACATTTACCGAAAATTAATTATTAATGAAAACAGTTTTCTAAGACAATTAGCGAAAATTGAGTTTTGCTTTTCAAACGTTTCAACATAGTTACCTTGACCTCCTTCCTTGTTATGAGTCGAACTCTCCTGTGTTTTTTTATCTTAGCAAAACTTCATTTTCGCTGCCTTTCTTCATTAATAATTATTTTTACTTTCTCGTTTTTCGTAATTTTTGGATATTTTCGTTATTGCAGCACGACAATTAAGCACAAGCAGATACCATTGATTTTAATTGAAATTCAATATTTTGATTTTCGAATTTCGCTCTAATAACAAGCACCCTTTTATTATCAAATTCCACGCCCTCGGAGGTAAAATGTGGTCTTGTGCTAATCTTCCAAAATCCGGCACCATTTACACAGTGAAGGAACTTTCTGAAAAATGTCTGGATCCTGGAACGATGCAAGGTGAATCTGTTCGACTCAATGGCAGGTATATGAAAAGTTGGATTCACACTTTTTTTTATTTTATTTTTCCAAAACAAAACTTTTTGGCATTTATTACCATAGGCAACAAACCGAAACAAGTGGTAATAAACAAACAAATAAATGTATAACAGATAAATGTTACCAAAGGCAATATTCTTCTTCTTCTACCTGCCTCAATAAGTTTTTTGTGATTTAACTGATTTTAAAGCATTTTTTTTTTAAACTTCGAAACGCAAGTAGTGGCGCGTCTTAAGCGAGAACAACAAAATGGCGGACATTTGGAGTCTCGATAATCGTTCAAAAAAGAAAAAAAAGGTGCTTGTTAAGATAGAGTGGACAAATCGATTATAAACATGTCGCTTTAAATAAAGATAGTATTACGTACTTAATTGTCGCGTCGAAAATAGTAATTTATCCAAAAATTACGAAAATTCCTCGAATAGAACTATTGTGTTTTTAGTAAAAAAAAAAAAAAAAAATGTCTATCACTATAGACAACAAATATTACACGCCATAAACAAGTGATCTAAAATATTCGTTCCGAGTTATGTCTCCTCTAAAACCTACTATATAATGTGTAGGAAAAATGTAAAAATTACTTTTAACTATAAATAACTGGCACTTCTGCATGATAGTGCCATGAGACAACCGAGACGAGTTATCGACACTGTTCTTTGAATGAGAAATGCCCTCTACCGGCCGTTCTGTGAACCTCAAAAATAAACAAATGGGTGCAAGTCTATAGTATAAATGGTCAACAAGTAATCTTTTTTACTATAAAAATCTGAAAAAAAATCTTTACGTACTTGTCATTGCATGAAAATGTCATATTCCAAAAATCATGTAAATCGATCAAGTAGTTTTTTTTTTTTTTTAAGCAAATCAAATATTATGAGACATTTTATCGAAGAAAAACTTCACGCCATACTGCTAGTGACACCCATTGGGAATGTTTCGAATATAAGACCAGGAAGGGGCAGACAATCGACTGTCCACGCTATAGGACAAAAAAAACTTGGATAATTAAGACATAAGTTTTTGAGGATGTTGAAAACGAAAATAACGTTTAAAATTCCAGCAAACGAGTAGTTTCCAAGATATGAAGAAATGTTAGTTTAAAGTGGGGGATCACTTCTTTAGGGAATTTCCCTGATAAAATAAAATAACACAATTCTATGAACAATGACAAACAACTTCTTCAACTTAACAAGGGAAAGGTTTATTCGCAAAGCGTACTTTAGAAAGAAAGGAAGGAAGAAAGTAGAGTCGGGTCTCCACTGCCTTACGAGGTAGTTACAGCCAGTGGCTGTCGTCAATACCTTAGGTAGGGGCAGCGAAGCGAACAGACGTCTAGCATCGACGAAGGCTGGTAGCGTAAGAGCGAGAGTTTTCTTCTGGGACCGGAAGCTGTTACATAACCCCCTGCTTAGGCTGAAAGCCGACAAAGAGAAAGGTAGCATAACAAATAGCAGAAAGAAAAATACAATAAGAAATGTCCGTTTCTTTAGGTTATTTTCTTGCAGAAAAAAAATGTTCTTACTTTTCTGTGAAAAGTTGGAATATTTGCACAAAACGTTCTGTTCTGAAAAGGAGAAAAGAAAAAATTTTCTTTTTCAACAGAAATACACTGTTTTGCATAGTCTCTTCGGCCAATGTACCCATCGACCACTACGTGTAGTGGTCACATAATTGTTCTCACGTGAAACATTTACCTCAGGTGTATGATTATGCTGTGTGTATGTTGGAGGAATGTGTGGCTCAGGTGTTAATGTGTCCAGAAAGGCTCTTTTTACCCTATCTACCGATACTGTCTCTTTTTTACCACTAATGTCTAAGATCAACGTTTTGTCAGTGCGTGAAAGCATGTGATAAGGGCTAGTGTAAGGTGGAGTTAGGGGGGGCTTTTACTGCGTCCTTTCTAAAGAACACGCGAGTCCATGTCGATATGTCCTTCGGAACCAAAGATTCAATGGTCTATTTCCTAGGGTGCATCGGCGGTAGCTTATTGAGATAAGCTCGTAGTCTGTTGACATACAGAGCTGTGTCAGTTGTTATATCCTCTATCGAGGTCAGCATCTGACCTGGCAACGATAGAGGTGCTCCATAGACCAGTTCGGCTGCGGAATATCCCAGGTCCTCTTTGATTGATGCCCAACAGCCAAGAAGGATGACCGGTATGTACTCGCTCCATCGCTATTGATCGGGGTAAGCGCGTAATGCAGCTTTCAATTGGCGATGGAAGCGTTCTATCATCCCATTCGAAGCAGGGTGATAGCTTGTTGTCCGAATGCGAGTGATCCCGAGGATCTTGGACACTTCCCGGAATAGGTGGGATTCGAATTGTGCACCACGATCAGTGGTGATCGTAGTCGGAACTCCGTAACGCGATATCCAGCCTGATATAAGGGCTCGCGCTACAGATTCAGCCGAAATGTCACTAAGTGGGATGGCTTCTGGCCACCGTGTGAAACGGTCTATGCAGGTCAGAAGATAAGTGAATCCCTGACTGACCGGCCATGGTCCAACCAAGTCAATGTAAACATGGCTAAACCAAGCGTCTGGGGTGCTGAATGTTCCAAGGGGTGCGCGGATATGCTCGTGCACCTTTGACTTTTGGCAGGATACACAGGAACGTGACCAAGCAGTGATGTCACGCCTCATGTTAGGCCAGAAAAATCTAGCTGTAATCAGCTTTACTGTGGCTTTGCGTCCGGGGTGTGCCAGGTTGTGTAGAGTGTCGAAAACAACTCTACGGTGGGTCGTTGGAACGAATGGTCGAGGTGAATCCGTTGAGGTGTCACAGATGATCTGCGTGTCAGAAGTAGGCACGGGCAGATATGCGAATTTGCAAGTCGCGAATTCAGGTGACGATGGATCCAACGTGTCCAGACTTGGCTGGTCTAAAGCCATCTGTTGCAAATCGATATCCGATGGTGAGGACAGAGAATTGATGCGCAGGCGAGACAATGCGTCTGCTGCTGCGTTCTGCTCACCCGCGATATGTCGGATATCGCTAGTAAACTGCGAAACAAAGTCCAAATGACATGTTTCGCGGGGAGAATATTTGTCCGGCTTAGCACGCAGTGCGTATGTAAGCGGACGGTGATCGGTGTAGATCACAAATTGTCGGCCCTCGAGTGAATGTTGGAAGTGTTTCACTGCGAGGTACATTGCCAGTAGTTCGCGGCCAAACGTGCTGTAACGTTGTTTGGCCGGTTTCAGCTGTTGCGAAAAGTATGCAAGAGGTTGTAACTGTTGTTGGTGCTGCTGTTGCAGCACTGCACCTACAGCTATGCCCGATGCATCAACAACCAGTGAAAACTGGGCATCGGGTACAGGATGTGCCAGCAAAGATGTCGTCGCTAGTTTATTTTTCACTTCAGCAAATGCTCTAAGTTGGATCTCATTAAGTGAGATCTGCTCGTTTTTCTTCTTCCTGTTACATAACAGGTCGGAAAGAGGAGCTAAGAGATCCGCACAGTGCGGGATAAAGCGTCTGTAGTAATTCAACAGACCAAGGAAGTGCCTAAGTTGGCGAAGTGAAGTGGGCGGTTGAAGGTCATGTAGAGCCTTCACCTTTTCCGGCAACGGAGATATACTGTCTGGGCTGATAATGTGGCCCAGGAAAACTAGTAACGTAACACCGAAAACGCATTTACCAGGGTTAATCCTCACTTGGTATTGCTGAAACCGTTCAAAAAGTAGGCGGAGGTGAGTGACGTGTTCCTCAGGTGAGGCACTAGCCATGAGAATGTCGTCTATATAGTTATAGACGAAATCTAGATCACGCACTACTTCATCCATAAAGTGCTGAAAAGTACTGGCAGCGTTACGTAGGCCGAAAGGCATAGTAAGAAATTCAAACGCTCCAAATGGAGTCGTAACCGCAGTTTTGGGTATGTCGGCCGGATTCACCGGGATCTGATGGTAAGCCTTAACCAGGTCTAGCTTAGAGAAGGTCTTACAACCATTCAGAGAGGAAGCAAAGTCCTGAATATGCGGGATTGGGTAACGATCAGGTACCGTCATGGCATTGAGTTGTCTATAGTTCCCAGTCGGACGCCAATCTCCGTCACGTTTTGGGACCATATGCAGAGGGGAAGCCCAAGGACTGGACGAGGGGCGTATAATTCCCAACTGTAGCATATGATTAAATTCTGCCTTCGCTGCTTTAAGTTTATCCACAGGAAGGCGACGAGGGCGTGAGAACACAGGAGCACCTGTGGTCTCAATGTGATGTTTTGTGGTGTGCGTGGGTTTGCTCACCACAAAATTTAAATTGGTTAACTCCGGGTAGGAGTGTAGCACCTCGTGGTATGGGTCATTCGCAGCGGCAATGAAAAATACTGGGCTGATAGATGGGGCATTAGATAACGAGCCAGGGACAGATAGTTGTGTGCTAGCGTCTATCAGCCGGCGTCTGCGCATGTCGACCATTAAATTAAAATTATGCAAGAAATCTGCGCCTAGTATGGGGTACGGTAGATCTGCTACGGTGAAAACCCACGTAAAGTCTCTCCGTAAATTCAAGTCCAAAGAACGTGAAATTTGACCGTACGTGGGGATAGGCGAATGGTTCACCGCTTGCAGTGTTATCAATGACACTGGTGGCCTTTCTTTAAGTAGCCTAAGTGGCCATATGCTACAAGCAGTGCCAGTGTCTACCAAGCAACGTGCTTGAGATTTTACGTCAGTGACGAAATAGGCACGGTTATTTGCATTTTGTGGAAAGTTTGCCGTGCTTGTCTTTCCACAATTTAGTTTCCCTGGTTGTTAAAAGTGCAGGGCATTTTACAGTTCCGTGCTTCAGCGCCATAGCGACTATAATAAAAACATAGTCCCGGCATGTTTGCACGGCGACGGTGGTGCGGAGAAGATGAGCGGCTTTTATAGCGGCGTCTGGGTGAGTGTGACCTGCTCATATTGAGCTTGCTCACCTCTCTAGTGAGGCGTTCGATGGCCGTTAGTATAGCCACCGATGTAGCACCCTGTCTTAAATTTGTGGTGCCCGCAGGTACCTCAGCAGGCTGTTGTGGAATCGCCGCGGTGGTAGGCCCCCTCACAAAGTCCATGACCTTGTCCGCCGATGCTGCTACTACATCGACGGTGTTTTTTTCTAACATTGGCGCAAGTATGGCCTTTACCTGTGCCGGCAGCCTTGAGAAAAAGAGCTGCTTAATTAAGGCACTGTCAGGAGGGACGTCCTCTGCCAGTTCCCTCATTCTACGGAGTAGTTCTGTCGGCCTGCGGTCACCTAAGTGCTCGTCATGGACCAGCATTTGAAAACGCTTTTCCGCCGACACGGACGTCCGTAGTAGCACCTCCCGTTTAATGCTATCATAAGTGGAGTTTAACAGGGTGTCCGTTATTAAGTCCTTGACCGCAGGAGTCAATGACGCGGGGAAGGCACTGAATAAAATGTGCAGCTTCGTTTGCTCTGACACGTTGTTCGCCGCAAAATAAGACTCGAGTTGAGCAAACCAAACCCGAATGTCACCGGCGAAGGCAGGCAACGTTGTCATTGTCACTACCGAAAGTAGATACGAAATATTAAAAAAAATATATATATATATATAATCTATCCGAAATCTGAAAGGACGCCGAATATGGACCACGTGGAGAAGAAAGGAGAAATATGGAGAAAATCTGTAAACAGAGACAATACAAAAAAAAATTTAACAGGCTAACAGGGTAGGAGAAGAAAGAAACAAAATTACCATGAAATAAAGCTAAAAAAAAAAAACTATATAAGGAAGAGCCGTGAAAAAAAAAAAATGTGGACAATATGGGTTTTTTTTTTTTTTTTGTAAATGTGTGTGAACCTGAAGATAAATGAACCCTTTAAGTACTTACATTTTGGCTGAAGAGTGCTAATGTGGAAAAACTTTGTGAAAGTTCTTTTTTTTTTTTTTTTTTTTTGAGTTTTTTCTTATGCGCGGTGCGCGTTAAAACGGCAGAAATGTTCAAAGTAGAAAAAAGATAACATTAGAATCAGTTCAAGCTTGGTATAAGAATTTTTCGACCACCAAGAAAGTGTCACCTCTTTTTGTAGGTTGGCATTTTTTTTTTATGTGTAGCCGTTGTGAAAGAAAAAGGTGTTTTTTCTTTGTTTTGTTTTGTTTCAAGGAAACGTATCCGGTTGAAACGTTTTATCATTATCCATGAAAATGTGGGATGTATTTGAAATGAAATGCGTTTCCGTTAAAATATTTTCAGCTTTTTTTTGTGTTACACGTGTCTTTGAAAATGTTTCGGCTTTAGTTTTCGTTTACCGTGTCTGACGAGGATGATATGGGTTTTTTTTTTTTGTATGCTCCTTAGTTTATAAAAAATATATATATATATATATATATATATATAAAACGGAAAATAAAACCCCAATAAGGAAGAGAGGGAAATAACGTCTTTTTTTTTGTTGTTTTTTTTTTAAGTTTTAAACGTGCTCTCCCGAATCTGTTGTCTGTTTATGTGGGTGGTCGGAAACCATGTGCTGGTTTTTAAAATGTGCGCCTTGACCTGTTAAAACGCGAAAGAAGTGTCTGTTCGGAAATGTGTTATCACGACGGAGTCACCATTTTGGGGAATTTCCCTGATAAAATAAAATAACACAATTCTATGAACAATGACAAACAACTTCTTCAACTTAACAAGGGAAAGGTTTATTCGCAAAGCGTACTTTAGAAAGAAAGGAAGGAAGAAAGTAGAGTCGGGTCTCCACTGCCTTACGAGGTAGTTACAGCCAGTGGCTGTCGTCAATACCTTAGGTAGGGGCAGCGAAGCGAACAGACGTCTAGCACCATCGAAGGCTGGTAGCGTAAGAGCGAGAGTTTTCTTCTGGGACCGGAAGCTGTCTGGTCCCTAGGGGTTAATTCGTATTCATGTGCAAGTCCTCAGATTGGACAGTTTAAGGCCGCATCACTCACTCAGAGGAAGCGAATGCGCGAGAAGAAAAGGGGTCTATTTGTGTCTGCTACACTTCTCTCTAATAATTTAACGTATAATGATCACCCACTTTATGGCCACCACTAGTGTAAAACTTGAATTTACGCCGCTTAAATACACATTTGCCGAATTTTTGTTGGAGTAGCGTCAACGTGTGAATGCTCAATTTACGTAAAATTCTTCATATCTTGGAAACTACTCGTTTGCTGGAATTTTAAACGTTATTTTCGTTTTCAACATCCTCAAAAACTTATGTCTTAATTATCCAAGTGTTTTTTTTTCTATAGCGTGGACAGTCGATTGTCTGCCCTTGATGATCTTATGTTCCAAACATTCCCAATAGGTGTCACTAGCAGTGTATCATTCAAAAACAAGATGGCGTGAAGTTTTTCTTCGATAACATGTCTCATAATATTTAATTTTCTTAAATAAAAAAATAAAAAATTCTTGATCGATTTAGGTGATTTTTGGAATATGACATTTTCATGCAGTGACAAGTACGTACATTATAAAGATTTTTTTCAGATTTTTATATTAAAAAAGATTACTTGTGGACCATTTATAGACTTGCACCCATTTATTGTATAAAAATAATTTTAATGTTTTAATAAGTGAAAATAAAATAAATGTTAAACACATGAAACATTTATAGATTGTTTTTAGAATTATTTGGATTTTTTTCCTGTATAATTGTATAAAATGTTGTAATATTTTTTCACAATAAGATTGTATAAAAATATCAAAATTTAATTTTAAAAACATGAAACATTTATTTAAGAATAGTTTTTTTTATTTTTACACAAAGATAGTTTTTTCTTCACAGTAAGATTGTATAAAAATATATCAAAATATAATTTTGTGTTTGTCAATAGAGCAAAATATAATTTTAGAAGTTTTTATTTATTTATAAAAATTTATAGAAATTTTTAATGATGTTGCTTTTTTTTTTTTTCAAAATCGAGCCTGTTCAACTGACAGACGCCCTCTATCGACCGTTCTTGAAACTAAAATACACACATTCGCCTCATGGCACTGTCATGCAGAAGTGCCAAATAACTTTCTATTCGATTAATTTTAGTAATTTATAAATATACCATTTTCGGCAGTCTTGCAGTCACATCAATATTTACACCATCAAATCATGTGTTATGTTGTTAAGAAAATTATATTGAACAAATTGGAAGTAACTACTTGATTAAATAAAGTAAACGAACAAAATATACATTTTGGTACTCATACAGTTATTGATCCGTGCTGAAATAATAACGTTATTTAAAAAGCCATTCTTAACATGGGGAGGGTGTTTTGTACTTATTCTGTACTTTAACCTTACTATTAAATAAAAAAATTAAACTTGGAAATACGATTTAAAAAATAGCGCGGATCAGTAAGTGCATTAGCACCTACATTTTTATATATTTATAACTATTTAACAGAAAAATGAAACCATTTTTAGACAGTGTATTAATATTGTCTTAACAGAAAAACGGACAAAATAAAATCTGAAGTAATGAACAAGAAACCACGTAACAAAATATAAATTTATACAAAATAAAACCCCAACTTTGAAAATCAAACATTTCCTAGAAAGTGTATTGTTGTCTTATGCTTTTAATAATTCGTGGAAATACGTCTCCTTTCTCACGCCGCCTCCACAACTCTTCTACGAGATGAAAATATGACAAATTTTCATTAGCTGCTAGTATCTTCATCTTCCTTTTTTGTGACCAGAGTCCCTCCACAGTTTGTGTGTGCGGTGATGGCTCCACTGGGTCCACAAAATTTTGTTCCATCTTAACTTCTTTGGGTAGGTGTGTTTCTTCATTTATTTCACCCAGCATCATTGGATTGTCCATGAAATCTTTTTCACATACTCCACGGATGGAAGACATCCAGTCCACGATAGTGTGTTCTGCTACTTCGATTTCTTCTTTAATTTGGCACTGGGGCATTTTCAGGCTCCACCAGAATAATAACTTTAATAATTTATTCAGTGGCAAACGGCTTCTCTCAAAAAATGACCCTTTTCTCACAGTGGTTGTGGACTTGCAAGACCGTACCGGACAATTCCACACAAAACCGTCGGAATGTTTGGACCTTTTGTTTAAGGACCTAGGACTATTACAATTTTGGCAGATGCTGGTATTACTTACCAGCCCTAAAGAAGCTGCAGCTTCTAAGTCGTTATTTCCCAGGAATTCTATGAAATTGGAAAAGGTCCACTTCGTTTCCTTAATTTCTGCGATTGTTAACATGCGATCCACAATATCAGTTTTCATATTTCAGATTTATAAATCAAATTAAATTTAAAAAAAATATTAATAAATCAAAACTGTGAAACTTTGTCGTGTGTAATAAAAAAAAAAGCGTAAAACTTGAAATAAAATATTAAAAAAAAATATTTCAGGCTTGGGTTTACTTGGACCTCGCTGTTGTTCTGCGAAACTGTAAACATGGCGGTGTATGCGAAAAATTCGTCCCCGACAATTTTTTAGGTCAAACATCAATGTTAGTTTTATTTTTAATGAAAAAAAAAAACGAGATGTTTTTTTTTTTTTTCACTTACATTACAAACTTTATTTAAACAAACTTTTACATACATAAAAAATAAAATTTTAAAATTGATTTAACCAAAAATATGATGAAAAATCGTCCCCAGTTTTTTTGGAAAAGATTTTTTCAATTGATTTTTGGAAATGAAATTTTTTTCAATCTGTTTTTTTTTTTTGTGGAAATGAGATTATAAAAAAAAGACGTTTTTTTTTTCTTGATTTGTCACTTTGCCACACATGTATTGGTGTGTCAGAAATTTCGTGAAAAATATTGAATAATTCCACCCCGTCTTTCCAAGCTAATAACTCCTCGAAAAATGTAATTCAAGCCCTAATTTTTTTTTTCAGTTAAAGGAGCAAGGCCCAGGTTTCATTAAAAAACAACAAAAAAAAAACAAAAAAAAAAACAACAAAAAACAAAAAAAAAAAAAAAAAAAAGGTTTTAAACTTCGGACTTTACAGGTAAATTTCTAAAAAACACTACTTTTTATTTTAAATTTGAATATATTCTTTATTGCTCTTTTATCTTCAATTTGTGATATTTTTTTTACAAGGTGATCACCACTTATCAAGGCCCGAAAGCCACTCAGGGATAAGGGTTATTGCAAGTACAGTACGTTAGTGTGGGGGTTTAATAAAAATGTCTACTTAAGGGGGCAGTTTATCAGGAATTTGTTAACGTTGGACTTGAAGACATCCAGGTTGTAGTCAGGTGGGAAGCAAGCAGACGGAACAGAGTTCCACAGGTGTGCAGTTCTAAGAAAGAAGCTTTGTTCATGGGATCCACGTTTTGATTTAAGCATAGATAAAGAGTGGGGAAAATTTTTCACAGTGGATTCAGCTAGACGGGTGTTTTTCATGAAAGATTGGCAAGGGGGGACCAGAGATTGGAGTTCAGACGAGCACCTGCCATGGAAATAACAATAAAACAAGGATAGGCTCGCAACGTCTCTTCTGTGGGAAAGAGGTTGCAGGGTAGAGAAAAGGGCACCCCCCCACTAAGCCACAAAGTCTATTTTGTACTCTGTCAAGGCAGGATAGGCTGTTTTTAGCAGCTTCTGCCCAGATATGGCAGCAGTATTCCATCCTTGGACGTACTTGGCTTTTATATAGATAGAGAATTGCATCAGTAGTGAGATATCTTCTGGAGCGGTAGAAGGATCCCACCATCTTTCCAGCGACCTTGGCAGCAGACTTGATGTACGTGGTCCATTTCAGATCAGGAGTAAAGGTCAAACCCAGAAGCTTGTCAAAACACAGGGCTTCTCCTAGACGAGAGCCATCCATTTCAATTGATGCCAGATGGGGATCAGAGCGTTGATGATGTAAGGATAGGAGTTTGCTTTTAGATGCATTAAAGGTAACCAGCCATGTCTTCCCCCACTGAACCATGTGCTCGAGATCAGAGGAGAGAGAATCAGAGAGAACTTTGTCATTTACAGCCTTTGATGTGTTGCCATAGATGGTCGTGTCATCAGCATAGATGTCAACGAATGATTTAAGTATGTGTTTAGGGAGGTCATTGATGTAGATCAGGAAGAGAGTTGGGCCCAGGATTGACCCTTGAGGGACTCCAGCATTAATACTGCAGGCCTCCGATTTTTGTCCATCAACCACTACTCTTATGAGCCTATCGGAGAGAAATGATTTAATGATTGAGAAAACATTTCCAGTTATACCGTAGCTAGAAATCTTGTGAAGTAGACCCTTATGCCATACTTTGTCGAAGGCCTTTGATATGTCAAGAGCAATTGCCCTAGAAAGGAAGCCTTTGTCAAGAGATTCACTAATCCTGTGAGATATAACTGTTAGCACATCTGAAGTAGATCTTGCAGAATGGAAACCATATTGTGTGTCACTAAGAAGATTGTTTCTGCTGAGGTGGTTGACTATTTCTCTATTTAATATGGATTCCAGCAACTTACTCATAACACACAGGAGACTTATTGGTCAGTACTGAGAGGGAGATGACTTATCACCTGAATTCTTAAATACAGGGCAAACTGATGAGGTTTTCCAGGGAGTCAGAAAGCACTTCTCCTTAAGGCAGCGCTTAAGCAGTTTCGTAAGTATGGGAGCAAGTTATGGTTGGAGCTTTTTTAACACTATAATTGGGATGCCATCAGGGCCAGTAGCTTTACTGGAATCAAGATTCTTGATTAGTTTGGCGACCTTATGCACAGATATTTGTATGTTATCTAGCGTGTTCTGTATTATAGGAGGAAATATGGGGAATTGATGGCCTTCGTCGCATAGGGTAGAATTAGCTGCAAAGTTCTTTGCAAATAGTTTGGCCTTGTCTGATGCTGACGAGATGACCTCTGCTCCATTGATAATGGTTGGGATAGAACGCACACTTCTGTTCAGGATCCTATTTGTTATTTGCCAAAACTGGTGGGAACCAAGCCGCTGATCAGTTACCTTGGATTTAACAGACTGAGCATATAGCTCTCTTGCATTTTTTATTACTCTTTTACAGTGGTTGCTGGCGTTCCTGAAAGCAGCTTTAGTCTCAGTGCATCTATTACGTTGGTAGCTATGGAAAAAGTGATTTCCGTGCACGATAGCAGCAGCACATTCTGGGGAGAACCATGGCTGGCTGTTAGGTTTTTGTTGGAATTTTTTAGATGGTATGAATCGGTCTATGCCTACAATTAACCATTCGGTCAGATCTGATACTATAGAGGACACATCCTTTTTAAACATGGAATGCTTGTGTTTAGTCAAATAATGGGGTGATGTGCTGGTTGTCTGAAATGGAAAAAGAGTTCTGGAAAAACGAGGTCCGTTAGCGTGAAGAGGAAAAAGGGGGGTTCAATGCCTTTGTTGCATGTTGAGATTCTTGTCGGTAATAGTTTACTTGTTGTTCTTCTTTGTTGAAAAGTTCGTTTTTTTTGTTTATCACATAAAACACGCATCTCGCTCAAAACAATTCATTTAAAAAAAGTAGGGTCACCATTCTTGTTCGTTTTTTAGGACCGAATTTTAGCTCGCTGGTTTTTCTGTGCTGTGTCGGGTTTTACAAATTCATTCAGAATTGCTTGTATCTCACGACTCACGAGGGGGGGGGGTCGCCATTTTAGGGTTTAGAATGCTTTTAGGGCACAACCTAATAAAATAAGTAATTCAATACAAGCTTCCGAAATGACGAACGCAACAACTTCATAAAATGTAACACAGAAAAGGTTTATTAATGAGAATGTAATATGTTCCTGGTCAAATGCTGGACTCCGGCTACCTGGTGCTATCACGGTAATTATTCCCAGTGGAATCGTTGATACCGGTAGAAATAACACCGAGGTGGAGAGAGAGAAGAAAAAGGATGTCCGTTCTGTTTGGTGCCTCTCTCAGTAAGGACGAGTTCTTATTCCTCAAACCAGATGCTGGTCGATTTCCTTAGGGGATAGGAAGGATCAATGGGCCGTACTCCTGATTGCTCAGTATATGGCCAAATAGCACAGGGGAGAGGCATTGATTGTGGAAGAAAAAGTTCCATTTGTTTCTGCTACAGATCTATAAAGGCTATTTTTAAGTCTGTAAAAGTTTAAGATCAAATAAATTTTATAATGTCAGTGAAAAAAAAAACACCTCGTCTTTTTTTTTTTTATTAAAATTTATTTTTGATAAAAAACAGGGAATTTTTTTAATTAATTTTTTTTTTTTTTTTCATACATTTCATATATACGTTTGACTTCAAACATTGCCTGGGACGATTTTTTCGCATACACCGCCATGTATCACAGTCTTGCAGAACAACAGGGAGGCCAAAGTAAACCAAAGCTATATTTTAAAATATCTAAATATTTAAAAAATATTTAAAAATATCTAAATATTTGAACAATATTTGAAAAACTTTAATAATTCGTAATATCGTGATTTGACGGCGTAAATACTGATGCAACCCTTCTAGAGTTGTCGAACTTACTTTCGAGTTTGCCGGGCTTAACCGCAAGACTGCTCTATTTTCGACATGACAATTTAGTACATGATATTATTTTTGCTTGAAACAAAAACAACAACAACACTTTACTTTTTTACGAGGGGGAGGGGGCACGCTTCCACCAGGCAACGCCGGTTAGCGAGTACTGCTAGTAATCAATAAATATTTAATTTGGTGCTTGTGCACTTTTGCCACCACACTATTTTGAAATAGTTTTTTTTTTCAGGTTAAATTCAAGCTTCTTGATATCTCTTTATTATTAAATTGTTAGGTGGAAACACAGAATAGTTACAAAACACCCCCCTCCCCATGTTAAGAATGGCTTTCAAAATAATAACGTTATTATTTCAGTACGGTGGCAAAAGTGCACCAGTACCAAGTATTTTTATAATACTAATGCAAAATTTAATGAATTATTATTTATTTTTGTAAAATATACGTAAAAAACGGTATTTTTTTATGAGAGTACCCAGTGTAGTATAAACCCTCTTCATGTTAAGAATGGCTTTCGGAATAAACATCCCCAACCTCAAAAGCCGTTTTTAACATGGGGAGGTTAAGTGTGTTTATTTTCGAAAGCCGTTCTTAACATTGTGAGGTAAAGGGTGTGCATTTTCGAAAGCCATTCTTAACATGGGAAGGTTGGGGATGTTTATACTACACTGGTACTGTCGTCAAATATACGTAAAAAAAAATTGTTTACAAAAGTTTCACATTTTCTTTCATGCCAATTTACTGCTTTACAATAAAAACAGAACTCCAGTTTCATAACCAAACTATTATTTTTCACCCTACACCGGTATGACCGGATGTATGGTTACCAATTCTTCCGTTACACCTATTGTTTTGTATCAGTATTTTGCTTTATTAGGTTGAGAAGAAAGTTCTTGTGGAATTTTAAATTTTGATTTCAAATAAGTTTTCATTATAATACCTTTACTTTATATATCATTTTAAAGCGCGTTTTCGCTCTACCTAATCGTTTAAATTACAATCGTTTTAAAACAATTATATCTTTCAGAACATTGAATACAGGATGGAAAAAAAGCATATTGCACAATTTTCTTATTTCAATTCAAGCTTGGCTGAAAAGCTGTTAAAACAGCTTGCAATATCAATGAAGCATTTGGGCTAGGAACCACTATCGAAAGCACAGCAGAATGGTGGTTTAAGAAATTTCGTGTCAGCGACGAGAGTCTTGAAGATGATGAGCACAGTGGTCGGTCATCGAATTTTTACAATGATTAATTAAGAGCCTTAGGCAAAGCCAATCTACGCACAACTGTTCAAGAACTTGCTTCTGAATTAGACGAAATATATACAATGATTTCCAACCACTTGAGAGAGATTGGAAAAACAAAAAAACTTGATAAATGGGTGCCTCACAAATTGAACAACAACCAAAAGAAACGCTGTTATGAAGTGTCATCTTCCCTTCTTTTACGCAACAAGAACGACCCGTTTCTCGACCGGATTATGACTTGCAATGAAAAGTGAGTTCTTTACAACAACCGGCAATGCATAGCTCAGTGATTAGATGCCAACGAAACTCCATGACACTTTCCAGAGTTGCAGCAAAAGAAGGTCATGCTGACTGTTTGGTGATCTGCGACCGGTCTCATCTATTACAGTTTTTTGAATGCAGACGACACCATTATGGTGAAGAAGTACAGTCAACAAATGGAATAAATGCATCAGAAACTTCAACAACAACATCCAGTATTAGTCAAGAGAAATGGTCTAATTCTCCTGCACGACAATGCTCGACCATATGTTTTGGGCTACGAAACTCTGCCTCATCCGCCATACTCTCCAGGACTCTCATCTACCAACTACCACTTTTCAAGCATCTTGACAACTTTCTGTGTTAGAAATACTTCAAAAACCTAAGCAATATCAAAAATGCCTTCAGCGACCTCATCGTCACCAGAATGCAAGATTTTTATATTACTGGCATTTACTTGTTTTGTGTTGGCAAAAGTGTGTTGATTCTGATGGTGCTTATTTCGATCAATAATTTTTGTTTGAGCCAAAATATTTTCATCTGAATTTAAAAGTTAAAAACAGCAAGAATTTTCTTTTCAACCTGATAGTTGGTACTTATTGAGATTGGTACTTATGGCGGCGTTTAAAATTAAAGAAAATAGAGAAATGTCTTTGATGTTCGTACCAGTTATGAGACGAAGATGAAAAATTCCAAAAATCACATGATTTGATCAAATAGCTTTATTTTTATTCAAGAAAATCAAATTTTACTGTTTCGATGAGGGTGAAAAAAGTGTTCGATGAATCAGTGGACAAGAGCAGACAACTCTAATGCATATAGAAACTGTCAAAACAATCACTGATTACCTCCCCTTATGTTCTCTAGTAAAATATGGCTGCGTCTGTCACTTATCAGTAAAAAATGACAAATTGGTTTTTCTTAAATTAAAAAAAATTAAAAAAACTACTTCATCAATTTTTGGGATTTTTGAATATACAATCTTCATTCCGTGACAAATAGGTAACAATATTAAAGTTTTTCTTCATCTTTTTTTTATCGCTATAAGTGCTAATATGAACAAACACAAAAACAAATATATAACAATCAAATGTAACGAAAAGAAAGATAAGTTACTCTTCTACCTACCTGAATAAGCTTTTTGTGGTTTATCTCATTTTAAAATGTTTTATTCATTATAAAACACAAGTAATGTTGAGTGCTTAACCATTATCCTGTCGACCATAGAATTTACTTTTCGATTTATTTATTTTTTTAAATATGTGTTTATCATAGTTTGTTGAATGCATAAATATTTTTTGCAGTTTATGTGAAAGCAATAATAGCAATAATAGAGAAACATCTCCAATAAATAAAACACCTGGAATCTATTATACAAAGAACACTTGCTTGTATGTATGTATGTTTATATGTCCAGCTAAAAGTAAAAAAAAGTACAAAACAAACACCCACAAAGTTGGTATACTCTTGACCAGCATTTCCCTGGATGAAATATAAAATTTAGAAAAAATTATTTATTCTTTGAGGGTAGGGTCAACGGGGCCAGATTGACGGGTGTTTTTTTTTTGTGTTATTAACCATTATCCTGTCGACCATAGAATTTACTTTTTGATTGATTTATTTTTTTTAAAATATGTGTTTATCATAGTTTGTTGAATGCATAAATATTTTTTGCAGTTTATGTGAAAGCAATATACATAAACTATTGAAATTAAGTTAGTTTAATGCAAATATGAATGAGCACCATCAAATTTTACAAAAAGAAAGATAAGTTACTCTTCTACCTATCTGGATAAGTTTTTTTTTGTTTCAACTTATTTTTAAAGCGTTTATCTATTTCGAAACACAAGTAATGTTGAGTGCTTAACATTTATCCTGCCGACCATAGAATTTACTTTTCAATTTATTTTTTTTTAATCTAAGTTTGTCATAACTTGTAAAATAAATAATTTTTAAAAATATAAGTTTATCATAATTTGTAGACAACATAAATAATTTTTTGCAGTTTATGTGAAAGCAATATGCATGTACTCTGGAAAGAAATCAAGTTAGTTTAGTGCAAATATGATAAAAATCAAATTTGAAATAAAATTATGAATTTAACATTATTTCAAAAAATTATGTTCCATTTAAAGAACAATAGTAGGAAAAAGTTAGAAACAAAACAAAATGGCTGACATGAGACGGTCATCTCAGGAATCTCGATAATCGCCCAAAAATTAAAAATTAAACAAAATACTGGTATAAATACACCCAATAAATGTCACGATGACATATATTCGGGTGGATTTCTCTCAGTATTTTGTTTAATTTTCGATTTTTGAGTGATTACTAAGGATCCATGTGCAGGGCTTGTGGCAGCTATGATTATTTTCTGTTCTAACTAAACAGAGTGAACACGTGATTTATTTTGAACCCCAAAACGCCTTAAAATAAGTTAAAACACAAAAACTTATCCAGGTAGGTAGAAGAGTAACTTATACTTTTGGCAACTCCACTTTTTTTTTCATTTGTTGCAAAATGCCTGAAAAGTAATAAATAAAAATAGAATAGTTTTATCATATGTTTTAATGTGGAAAAGTTGTGCGACCAATTCAGTATAATAAACCAATATATCTGTAGTTTGATATGCATTAATTTGCACGTCAATGAGGCTTCACCCCTGACGTAAAAAACATAAGTCGAGATAACAGATGAGTCGAGTTCTAAGAACCAAACTGAACAGGTTGGAATTTATAATGTCATTCAAATGCTGACAAGAATACATTTTTTTTTGTTAATTATGAGCTATTTTGGCTTGAAATGTGCCCGCAACAAAATGGAAATATTAAACGATTCGAGTCGAACTTTGAAGATTGAAAGCGGCGAGAAAGGAAGATTGAAAGGTGATACGAGTCAGACTTTTTTTCTAATCATCATCATATAATGGAAAATTATAATTCGACTGACTTTTTGTGTTTTGGGAGCTAATGAGAGGTAATATTAACCTCTCAAAAACACTTCTAAACTTTATTAGCTCTTGAGAGACTAGTAAACTCGGTCAATGTGCACTGGTTGTCTAACCTGCAAAAGGTGTTTATTCTAAAAACCATTCTTAACAGGGGGAGGTTGAAAATGCCTTTTGATATAAACACCCTCAACCTCCTCATGTTAAGAACGACTTTCGGAATAAACACCCTTTGCAGGTTGGACAACCGGTGCACATTGACTGTAAAGTCTAGGAGTTTTTTTGTTTTTTTTTGAGAGGTTAGTAAATTCTAGCAGATTTTTGTAGTGTCTAGCGTTGTTTGAGAGGCTGGTAATATCTAGCATTGTTTGAGAGACTGGTAGTGTCTAACAGTGTTGGAAGTTTATGCGATTGTCGATCTTGGCACAGAGTTATGAGGTAATCTTCAAGGATCTGGGGGAATCGTTCTTAAAATGAAAGAGGTAATCTAAATAATTATATGGGTAGGGTTGCCGAATTGATTCATTAATTTCCATATCAATGAGGCTTCGCCACCAAAATGACAATAAAAAACCCGAAGTTGAGATGGCAAGTGTCGAGTTCTGAAAAACGAACTGAACAGAAAGGAGTCATTCTAATGCTTGAACATTGTGTCACTTTCAGACATGATAGAAGGCTCCTATTGCTTTTAGGATTTGTACACAACTGACCAATTAATAGATGGTCTGGAACAAAAAAAGAAAACTGGTTTTCATCAAATGGAAATGGAATCATGTCATCTTTTCTAGGGTGACAATTTTATTGTTCCACCCTGTATATGCTTATATACATACTTGTGTATTCCCTCCATCAAAAATAGTTAAAATAAATTGATTGACTAGTGTTTGCACTAATATTCATATAAAATCATTGTATTCTGCCAATAATTTAATTTTTCATCTATAAATGATTATTCTAGCTTCTGTGCAACACTGAGTAGATTTTCTTGTATAAAATAACAAAACATAGGGACGTTTTTTCCCAGGCAACATTGCTTTAAAAAACACCTGCTCTATCAAGGATAATGAGCACTTTGGATTGACTAGCATATACCACTTACCAAATAATAATATTAATCACAACTACTGAAACCACCCAATTAAAATTAAGGAAGCCTTCAAAGCACTTCTAAATCCAACCTTACTCAGTTTCTTTCCTTCTCCATCCCCACCATAATTTGAAGAGGAATCAAGTCATTTCTAGAAGATTTCAGCAGTTTTTCCAAATTACTACATAAATACGTTGTTTTCTTTGAAAATTATTACATAATTAGATGAAAAATCGAGGAGAAAAAACTCACCTAACAAAATCTTGCCCAGAATTAATATTTTTTTTCTAAATTGTAGATATTATACATCTGGAGCAACATCAGTCAAGACAATACCAACTTTGTGGTGGTTTGTTTTGTATTTTTTGACTTTTAGCTGGACATAAAAGCATACAGACAACTGCCCATTATATATTAGACTAGTAGAGCTATCCAGCGTTATCTGGGGTCATGAAAAACTAAATAGAAGATGTTAAGAAGTGTTAAGTTTCTCACCTTCCCCAGTAGAGCAATTTTTCTTCTATGTGAGGAGTAAAAAAATAAAACTTAGGAGGTCTTCAGAGCGCTATTGGAAACGTTAAATAAAATTAAGGATGCATTCATAAACTAAGTTTCTCTCCCCATTGTAGAGAAATGACAATAGTTAAAAAACGCTAAAAAAGTTAGCATCTTTCAATTTAAAAAAAAATGTTGACTCATTTCCTGGCAAATAGCCATGTAATCCTCAAAGAATAAATTTTTTAAAAAATTTTAGATATTATTTTTTCTCAGGGTTATATTGATTAAAAAACAAACTTTGTAGGGGGTTGTTGTGTATTTTTGAAGCTTTAGCTGGTTTTACAAACATATAGATAACTGCTTTTTATATAATAGATTATTCTGTTTTTTTATAAAATGATATTAACAGATCGGCATTTATTCTTTTTAACAGACTTGTTGAATACAAAGTGGATGAAAGTTTGGTGAAGATCCTGGATAGAAACAAAGAGTTTTGCTTCTGGATTGATGCTGAACGGATCGAACCTTTTACATTGCCTCTGGGTGCTACCGTTCAGCTTGTGGGTGAGATCGAATGGAGGGAGAATCAGAACGAAAACATTGTGCCTCTGCTGAAGGCAAGAACCATACGATGTGTAGACAATTTAGACCTTATTCGTTATGAAAAAGCTCTTGAAATTCAGAGGAATTACTTACAGGAAGAATCTCTCGGATCAGCTCCACCCAGAAACAAAGATGCAATGTCAACTGAAATGGAATGTATATGAGCAATGAATAAAAGACATGAATGTTACTAATATGGATGTAACGATAAAATAAAAAAAGTAAATAAAAAATGATTTTATTATTATATCCGACACTTCAAAGTTTTAAAATTTCTCATTCAAATTTTATTTAAAAATAAGTGTTTTCAAAAAGTGAACATCTTTTACTTTAAATTCCTGCTTGAAACTGGAGCACAACACACGTGGACCCACCGGAACAGCATGTACATTTCTCTTCTCTTCTATTCCGAGGAATTGCCTCCACCATAACACCAAAATGAAGAAAAGAAAAAAGAAAAAAAATATGGACCGGACTTCCTACCCTGAAGAGGCTATTACAAAAAAGTAAATAAAAAAAATGATTTTATCATTATATCTGACACTTCAAAGTTTTCAAGTTTCTCATTTAAATTTTATTTAAAAATAAGTGTTTTCAAAAAGTGACCATCTTTTACTTTGATTTTTTGTTGTTTTATTTTATTTTTACCATTAAGTTTTTTTCAGGCTGTTTATATGTAATCGCCTAAAAAATGTAAAATCACATTTTGGAGATGAATTTGCATAGAATGTAGAGCTCTAATAATATCCTCCCATTATTTTTTATGTTGGAGGATGAATCTCCTTGCTGCTTCAGTTGCTTGAAGACTTGGGTAGAAAGTAGCAGTCAAGAATCCGTTTATGATAAAATCACCCCAACAGGTGCAGGACCAGTAACTGGCCCAGTACCTGTCGGACTGGGGCATGCTGCCTGGGTATTACATAGGAGGTTCACCCTCCCAGGCCTTACCACCTGGTTTCCAGGTAGGGCAAGTTTATCGTTTGCTGCCTGAGGCATTCCTACCAAGGAGTGCCAATAGTGATGCCTAGGCCATTTTCACCAGGCAAGTGTGACTCTTCTTTAGGGGCGCTTGCTTGACATCCCCACCTTCCGATCTTGTGTCACATCTCTAGCTGCTTTTTTTTCACAATAAAAAGATTTAATTGTGAATAAGCAAACAAAATCAGAAAAAATACACACTGACAATTTCATAAGAATGCAGTATTTACAGTGTGCTGGAAAAAATGTTTGAAAACATTTTTGCCAAGACAAAAAAAAATACTAAGAAGGGGTGATTTTCAGATCATCAAGTATGGCTTTAGTCTACATAGGGAAAATTGTCCTTTATTCACTACACTATTATAAATTTTCCAGAAATTATGAGTTCCTATCTTCTGCGATTCTATATGTTCCCTGATTATTCAGCATTCCTTCTTTTGGCTGTGGCTATTTCACTCTTACAATAATTTCTAGCATCTGTATATTTTTACCTATTTGACTTATGACATATCAAATGGTGGAATGCATGCTCTCTTTGTGCAATGGCAGCTGCATAATTTCTGTGAACCATTAGGGAGAGTGAGGTTTATTAAAATATTTCCGTGTGGGGAACATGTGCTTCAATGCCTGTTGTGCACGATTCAGTTGTCCCATTGGCTCACTGTTCAACAGGAAGAGAAAAGATATTGGTCAATGGGGCATCTCTGATGTTTTCTCTGATGGCTTTCCAGTCAGCACTTTTATAGTACCTTGTCGTTTTGAGCAATGGCTCTTCACCTTCAGATTGGAGTTTAAGGGTGATGTCTACTGATACCACTAGGTGGTCTGTTTCCAATTAGACTATGGGAATTAGTCACACAATCCTCGGGTACTATGGTAAGGAATATGTCTCGAAGTGAAGCTTGCTGGTGTTCACAATCTGAGAGGTGGGTCAGGAACATGACTGTATAAGTGAACGAGCTATAGAGAAACTATAAGTACAGTATCCAGCTGCATCTGTGCAACTTGAGTAACCAAACCAATTTTTATGGTGGATATTAAAGTCGTCAAACGCACACACTTGTGCGTTAGTATCTAAGGAGAGTCTATACTATCAGAGACATGGTCGATTAGGATACAGTCTTGACTTGGGGGAGAACGGTAGAGAAAATATAAGTAACTAATGCAGTGTTGAAAGGCTAGTCAAAAGCACATGAAGGCCTAATCATCCGATTCATGACATTACATTCTAGTCAAGGGGAAGATGCTACAAATATACTCCAAGTTCATATATATATATATCTGTTGGAATCCTTACGTCAGAGAGGGAAGTATCTTGTCATGTTAAAGTAGTTAGAGGGAATTGATGCTATCTTAATGTTAGATATCCTCCTCTTTTCTTTTTTTTTTCCTTTCAGTTATATTAGTATTGTCCCTTCACTTTGGAGGTTCCTCTCAGCTTTTTCTTATGGTGGATGGCAGGTCAATTATCCGTTATAGTTTTGTTTTTTCACTACTTAATTAGTCGCTTGGTATAAGTTCCGAGTTAATTGTTGTTTGGTCTTTGATGCTTGCCGATGCATCCAATTACATCATGGTGATTCCATAATTCTTCTCCACATATTTATGTCTGATTGAAAAAAAGCATGTTTCCCAAAGCACCTTTACGTTCCTCCACAATACAGGAAAATCTGAAATCGTCTTCATCCTTTTTATGTCATCTTCATGTAAGTTAATTTAGGTACATGGCATGCAGGTTGATGTGCAGTGGATTCATATCATAGCTCGATTAATGAGACACTGTGCTTTGGGCATCTACGCTAAACCCAACTCAAGCATAGAATGATTCTTTGAAAATCTTTTTGTCGTGTGTGGCTTTCATTTCCCATCAATACTGTTTCGCTCTACCTTCCTTGAATTATTTTTTGTTTCCTTCCTTTTTACTTTTGTATAATATGATATATCTCCTTGGAAGATGCCTCTTTATATGTTAATTTCTGTTATGTCCATCAGCTGTCAATTCCAGTCTCCATGTTTTCATTGCATTTTCAATCACATTGCTTGGTATTTTATACATTTTTAAACATTCTATTATCCACGTTTGCGGGATCCTGCCATATGCCTTTTTGTTGTCGATTCATGCCATTGCTAAATTCTTTCTCCTTCTTTCTGGAGATGACAGAAGGCTTCAAACTACCCAACCAAACAGAGATGAGAGCCCTAGGGGAACAAGATGCCTATAAATACTTGAAGCAAACACCATCAAAACTCAAAGCCACAAAAATGAAAGAGAGAATTGGAAAAGAATACTTCAGAACAAGAAAACTTCTATAAACAAAATTATACAGCATAAACCTAATAAAAGGTATAAATACATGGGTAGTATCACTAGTAAGATACTCAGGACCGTTCATAGGGTGAACCAAAGAAGAATTGAGACAGCTCGATCAGAAGACTAGAAAAATCATAACCATACACAATGCACTACATCCAAAGGACGATGTTGACCACTTCTATGTGAAAAGGAAAGAAGGCGGGAGAGGACTAGTTTGTATAGAAGACTGTGTGCATTACAAAAAAAAAAAAAAGAATTTGAAAAATACATAATGCAAAACACAGAAAGGATAATCATGGCAGCGAGAGACACTGAAAAAATCGACAAAACAGAAAACAGAGAGACAAAGGATAAGACAAGAAAGAAAAAAATGGGAAGAAAAACAACTACATGGAAGATTCATAAGAATGACAAAAGATGAAAATAACGAAAACACTTCGACATGGATGTGAAAAGGACACATAAGCTGAGAAAATGAATCCCTAATAACCGCAGCACAAGATAACTCAATAAGAACCAACCACATCAAAGCAAAGATTGACAAAACACAAGAAAACAGCAACTGCAGACTGTAAACCATATAGTAAGTGAATGCAGCAAACTGGTCCCAAAAGGAATACAAGAACAGGCACGACTAGGTGGGAAGGGCGGTACACTGAGAATTATGCAAACAACTGCATCTCGAACGCACAGACAAGTGGTACAAACATAAGCTTGCAACAGTACTTGAAAACGAGAATGAGCTAGCCAGAGAGCTGAAAGGAATATGAAAGATGAAGGAAATCAAAATAATACCCATAATAGTAGGAGCACTAGGAACAATACCGAAAAACTTTGAAAAAAGTATGGGAGAAATTGGAATCAGAGGAATGACTGGAAAAATACAATGAACAACAATAATGAAAACACCTGAAATATTAAGGAAAACCCTTGAATGCGGAGACTAATACACATGAGCTACAAGCGTGGTCTAGACAAACTGCTGCAGAGGTAAAACATGAAGAAGCGTTACATGGAATCAAGAACATTGAAGCTGCATATCTATAAGTTCTCTACCCCCCCCCCCAAAAAAAAAAGAGTGAGACTGAATAGCCAAATAGTCAAGAAGGAAGGAAAGATCAAGGAGAGAGCACTGACCAGACCTCCGCTGGATAAGTGCGAAGAGAACTGGGATCTTGGAGAGGCTTATTGCCACTCAAATTCCAGTGAAGACCAATGGTCGCTGCCAATGAGAAATCAATGGCAAGCAGCTGTTGCGATAATGCAAATTTATTTGCAAATGGTATCAAAAAAGATGGAGAGTACTGGAAATCTGGAGATTTGTCACTCAGCTTCCAGGGAACACCTTAGGCTGTTTTCAAGGAGAGATTTTTGATGACCTCTGTGAAAGCTCCTTGTGAGCCAATAATAATAATAATAACAATAATAATAACAATAATAATCTATATATATATATATATATATATATATATATATATATATATATATATATATATATACTAGCAGGCCGTCTGGCATTGTTTGGTCATAAAATCCGCTTAAATATGATATTTTGATTAATGCATATTTCATATTTATTATTATATTATATTGGACTCAATATATAGTAATGATTTAAAAAGTAAAAACAATGACTCGTGCGCCACTACCGAGAACCAAAACCAAAACGTTTAGTTTACAATTTATTTTTCCCTTTGACGTTATGCCTGAGCTATGAAGAGATGTTTGCTTGCAAGGCTAAAAATGAAAACATGAACCAATATTCGTAATGCTGTCATTCGACCTTCACCAAATTTTTTATCACATTTTTTTTTTTTTTACATTTTCACCCCCCAAACAAGGCATATTGTCACTTTGTTGTAGAGGGCTACTATCAGGGACATAGGCATCAGGGGCACTGTGTAGGGAGTTGGGCAGCAAGATGTTGGTTCACGTTGCACTTGAAGTTTTGCATGTCAGTACAGTTGGGAAAACGGACCCGGAAGGGAATTCCAAATTGTAGCTGGGACAGAGGCTGAAGCTTAGATGACAGTTCAGGACCTATCAGATTGGTGATTCTCTTTTGCACCTTGTCTAGGAGTGAGAGACTAGTGGTAGATGCACTAGCCCAAATGTGATAACAATACTCTATACATGGGCGAATGGTGGCCTTATAGAGGTACACGATACTTTCGGGTGTTAGTATCTTTCTAGCACGGTAGAGAGAATCTACCTTCTTCGCAGCGGTCCTGGCAATACACTCAATGTAATTGTTCCAACTCATGCTTCCTGTGAGCAATAGGCCGAGGAGTTTAAAAGATGTACTTTCAGATAAAGTTTCGTTGGCCATTGCTATTGGTGGTTGAGAAGGTTTCTTGTAATTATTGAAGGAAGCGAGTTTTGTCTTGGCAGTATTGAATGTGACCATCCATTTTTGTCTCCATTCCACTACAGATCGGAGGTTATCCTCTAGTGTTTTTGCTATTTCCTTAGATATGTGTTCATTTGTTTTGCTGTCATGTCTGTTATAGAGCGTGATGTCGTCAGCATATATACCCATCTCACAGGCAATTTTATCAAGGAGGTCATTTATGAATATTAGGAATAACAGCGGTCCAAGGATAGACCTCTGAGACACTCCCACATTTATATCATATTGTTTAAATGTACGACCGCTGAGAACAACCTGGATTTTTCTCTTATCTAAGAAGGATTTAATTATGTTATTTATTCTTCCAGTGATACCATATGATCTAATTTTCCTGAGAAGACCTTCATGCCATACCCTGTCAAAAGCTTTAGATATATCTAGAGCTACTGCTCTACCCTCCCCCACTTTGTCCAGTGAATGGTATATATGTTCTAAGATTACAGTTAGGATGTCTGCTGTGGAACGGGCTTGCCTAAATCCATAGTGTTGGTCAGTCAGAAGTTTAGCATCTGTAAGGTGGCGGACTAGAGTTTGGTTAATTATGGTCTCAAATATTTTGGTGAAAAGTGGGAGGAGGCTAATATGGCGATAATTTACTGGGTCAGTTCTTTCGCCAGAATTCTTGAAAACTGGTACTACAAAAGCAGTTTTCCAGCAGGCAGGAAAGCAAGATTCATTAAGGCATTTGTTGTAAAGTTTGGAGAGAATTGGAGCTACTTCAGCAGAGCACTTTTTTAATAGCACAGCCGGGATGAGATCAGGTCCACATGCTTTTGCAGTGTCAAGATTTCTTATGATAGCATGCACCTGAGAAGGGGTGATTTTCAGATCGTCTAGTGTGGTGTCTGTCCGCAAAGGAAAGCCAGGGAGGGGATGGTTGGCAGGGTCCAGTGTGGAGTTGGAGGCAAACTGACTGACAAGCATTTTAGCCTTCTCAGTTGCAGAGCAAATAACCTCGTGATTGTTGGATAGTGGAGGAATTGTTGATTGCCCATTATTTACTACACTGTTGTAGATTTTCCAGAAGTCGCGGGTTTTTTAATTTTCATACTTTTGTATCGATTTTCCCCGGCTAAAACCTAAATATAAAGTTTCGTATAGGTTTGAATATCCTATACATGAAGTTTCAGAAACTGACAGAGGAGGTAGGCAAATTATTTTCAACAAATATATATACGCATACATAAAAATATATAAAAAGAGTTTTGTGTTTACTATAACCTTATTACGCAAGTATAAATCATGTAAAACATTTGCATGAATATAATTACACGGAATAGTTAACTAAAGATGATCATCCCATAAGAAAACTAAAAAAACTAACAGGGAATTAATTAAAATGAATGTTTAAAAAAATATGCAAATTAGTTAGATCTTTTGCAAATAAATGCAATTTCACAACCCACATATAACAAAGTTATATTTTCTTTTTAAATAAACAGAAAAAAAGGTTTTCTTTTTAGATTTTTTTAGTCTTTTTATTACATTTTCACCCCAAACAAGGCACATTGCCAATTTGATGTAGGGGCTACGGGTACTATGTAGGGAGTTGGGCAGTAAGATGTCTGTTCACATTACACTTGAACTTCTGCATGTCAGTACAGTTGGGAAAGCAGAACTGCGGAAGGTAGTTCCAAAGTCTGGCAGTTCTGAGGAAGAAACTACTGGAGTAGAAGGCTCTCTTACATCTAGGGATCTCTACTGTGTAGGTGTGGGATTTAACTGCTTGTCGGGTTTGTCATAGGTATTTACGTTGAGGTGGTACAAATGCTTGCAGTTCGTCAGAACATTCACCATTAAAATACTTGTAGAACAGGCAGAGGGATGCAAAATTTCGTTGATGGGACAGCGGCTGAAGCTTAAATGACAGTTCAGGACCTATCAGGTTGGCGACTCTTTTGAACCCTGTCTCGTAGTAACAGACTAGTAGCAGATGCACCAGCCAAAATGTGACAACAATACTCCATACATGGGCAAATGGTGGCCTTATAGAGGTACAGTATACTTTCAAGCATTAGTAGTTTTCTAGCACGGTAGAGAGAGCCTACCTCCTTTATAGCGGTCCTGGCAATGCTTTCAATGTAACTGCTCCAACTCATGTTCCCTGTGAACGTTAATTTAATATGAATATCAATACACACACGCACACACACACACACACACACACACACACACACACAAAATTATAGGATACATACACACACAGACATAACAGAAAAAAATAGACACCAATAGAAACAGTTTATTTCAATAAACATATAATTTATAGAACAAAATCAAAAATAAATGGTCACAAATTTAATAACTGGTTTACATTTCCTTTGTTGTTTTTAATGATAGGACCCTTCTAGGCATCGCATTGATTAGTTGACAAATATCATCTTTAGGAATTTCTTGCCATGTCTGACACAATAATGCTAAAAGTTTAGGCTTAGAAGATGGCTACCTTTTCTTTTTGCAAAGTTTCCGGTCTAATATGCCCCAAATGTTTTCAATTGTGTTTATATCTGGGGACTAATCGTTATGGAAGTTTATTAATCCCATTTTGGCGAGCAGAGTGTCAATAAATAGGTCTTCCATAAATAGGGAATTAACTTGGTTCATTTTACTACTTGAGAATATTGCTAGGAGTCCTTCATGTAGTATTGAAATATATTTAGCAGAATTGATGTTTCCTTTGCACTCCACCAGCCTTGAACGACCATCACTTCAAATAGCATTCTATACCATAACCGAGAAACCCTCATGTTTCAGCATTGGCTGCCATCTTTTTAAGTCAAACTTTTGCTGAGGGATCTTCCATACTCATACCCTTCCACTGTTGGGAAATAATGAAAATCGTGACTCATCAGAGAAAATGACATTGGTCCAAAAGGTCATAAGTCTCCACCATCTCACAAGCCCAGTCTTTTCTGTGCTTAATATTGGCAGGATGAAGAGGAGGTTTCCTTCTCGCAGCTCTACCATAGTAGCTCAGCTTGTGAAGATACCTGACAGCTGTTTTGGGACTGACACCAGCTTGTGTTGTAATGTCAGAGGCTTTGCACCAAGGCTCCTCTTTAATATTTCTTTTCATAAGATGCAAGGTTCTTTCAAAGGGCCAAGGGCGACCTGGATGAGATTTTCTGCACTCTTCGTCCTATCTTGTGAATTGTACGATCACTTTATTAACAATAGAAAGGAGTATTGAAAGATTTCCTGCTATTTTGCATTGACTAAGATCACCTTCCTGTTGACCTACGATTCGTTCTTGCAGAAATTCTAATAAGTGATGTTTTTTTTTTTTTTTTTTTTTTTTTTTACAAAGGCATCACCACATTATCAAGGCCCAGAGGCCACTCAAGGATAAGGGTTAAAGAGTGTACAGTAGAAGTTGGTCAATTTAGTAATCATTAGTAATGAAAATTTGGTAAATTTAATAACTTATATGGAACGGCTCATCAAGAACTTATTTACTTTAGACTTGAACAAAACCATATTGTAGTCAGCCGGAAAGCAGGAAAACGGAAGACAATTCCACAGGCGTGCAGTTCTAAGAAAGAAGCTTTGTTCATGGAATCTACGTTTAGGTTTAGGCACAGATAAAGAGTGGGGGAAATTATTGATAGTGTTTACAGCTAGACGAGTGTTTCTTGTGAAAGTTTGGCGAGGGGGGACCATAGATTGAAGCTCAGTTGAACACTTTCCATGAAAATAACGATACATCAGAGACAAACTCGCAACATCTCTTCTGTGAGATAGAGGTTGCAAGGAGGAGAAAAGGACATCTCCTACGAGGCTACGAAGTCTATTTTGAACTCTATCAAGGCAGGACAAGTTCTTTCTAGCAGCTCCTGCCCAGATGTGGCAACAGTATTCCATCCTTGGACGTACCTGGCTCTTATATAGATAGAGAATAGCATCAGCAGTGAGATATCTACTGGATCGATAGAAAGATCCCACCATTTTTCCAGCGGCCTTGGCAACAGATTTGATATACGTGTTCCATTTAAGATCAGGAGTAATGGTCAAGCCCAGAAGCTTGTCAAAACTTGAGGCCTCCTGAAGACGAGAGCCATTCATTTCAATTGATGACAAATGTGGATTAGAATGTTGATGATGTAAAGAGAGAAGCTTGGTTTTAGATGCATTAAAAGTAACCAGCCACTCCTTTCCCCATTGTACTACGTGCTCAAGATCAGAGGAGAGAGAATTGGAGAGAACTTGCTCGTTTACTGTCTTAGATGTGGTACCATAAATGGTAGTGTCGTCAGCATAAATGTCTACAAATGATGTAAGGATATGATTTGGAAGATCATTAATGTAGATCAGGAAAAGAGTTGGGCCCAGGATGGATCCCTGAGGGACACCGGCATTAATATTGTGAGCTTCTGATTTTTGCCCCTCAACTACTACTCTTATGAATCTATCAGAAAGAAATGATTTAATAATTGAGAAGACTTTTCCAGCTATACCATAGCTAGCGATCTTATGAAGTAAACCTTTATGCCATACCCTATCAAAGGCTTTAGATATGTCAAGAGCAATTGCCCTAGAAAGATTGCCACCGTCGAGAGATTTGCTAATCCTATGCGATATAACTGTAAGGACATCTGCTGTAGATCTAGCAGAACGGAAACCATATTGAGTGTCACTAAGAAGGTTATTTTTATTGAGATGTTTGATTACTTCTGTATTTAATACAGATTCTAGCAACTTACTCATGACGCACAGGAGACTTATTGGCCTGTACTGAGAGGGGGATGAGCGATCACCTGAATTCTTAAATACAGGGCATACTGATGAGATTTTCCAGGGAGATGGGAAACTATTCTCCTTAAGACAACGTTTAAACAGTTTTGTAAGTATGGGCGCTAGTTCAGGTTGAAGTTTTTTGAGTACTATAATTGGAATACCATCAGGGCCAGTTGCTTTACTGGAATCAAGGTTTTTGATTAGTTTGGCAACATCACGTACAGATATACGTATATCACATAGCGTGTTTTCTGATACAAGAGGAAATATTGGGGGTTGGCGGTCTTGGTCGCAAAGGGTAGAATTAGCTGCAAAGTTCTTGACAAAGAGTTTGGCTTTGTCTGATGCTGACGAGATTACCTCAGATCCATTGATAATAGTTGGGATGGAGCACACGCTTCTGTTCAGGATTCTGTTTGCTATTTGCCAAAACTGGTGGGAACCAAGCCGCTGCTCAGCTACTTTGGACTTAACAGATTGAGCATACAACTCTCTTGCGTTCCTTATTACTTTCTTACAATGGTTGCTGGCAGTCCTGAAAACGGCTTTAGTTTCCATACATCTATTACGTTTGAAGCAGTGGAAAAAGTGATTTCTGTGCGCAATGGCAGCAGCACATTCTGGAGAGAACCATGGCTGGCTGTTAGGTTTTTGCTGAAACTTTTTAGAGGGTATGAAATGGTCAATACCTACAATTAACCATTCAGTTAGGTCTAATACTATAGAGGACACATCCTTTTTAAACATGGAATGCAGAGGTAGATCAGATATAAATGTACGGAAGCTATCCCAGTCAGCCTTAGTGTATCGATATACTGTACGATGAAGAGGTACGTCTGGGGACTTATTACATTTCATTTTTATCTTAATTGATACAACAGAGTGGTCGGAAGATCCAAGAGGCGACAGAACAGAAACTGAACATAGTTCAGGGCAAGTTGTGAGAAAAAGGTCTAGTAGGCTCGCATACTGGCCTCATTATCGGGCACACGGGTAGGTTCGTGAACAATCTGAGTGAGGTCATAGGCAATGGAGAAATCATGACAGAACCTCCCCTCATCATCGGTCTTGTTCCTTTGATTCGTGGCATACTTCACTGTTATTAGATGCAATTTTAATGAGACACTCTAAGTTATTTCAGCACTACTCTTATCTGTAAATATAAATAAGCATATATTAATGTTAGGAAAAACATTTATCTTAGTGTCTATTCTTTTCTGTCATGTCTGTTTATACATATATTTTACCAAATGGGTTAAAAGGATACTAGACATTAATTAATAAAAATCATGCAAAGCAAAAGTTTAAATGACTTGTAAATATGGCAGAAATATACAAATATAAGTATAATATATTTTAAAAAATGTAGCAGGATTATTAGACACTAATACGTTTGGGTTTAATCAACGTGAAAACAGAAACAAAGAACCAGAAAAAAAATGTTCCTTAAAAAAGCGGAAAAAGGCGGATGAAATTAATTTTATGTCTGTGGAAAACTAATTTTCACACAAGGGAGATGGTATTGTTCCACCCCATTCTTGGGAAACCATTTAAAAACTAGTTATATAAATAATTCTAACCCCCTCCCCTTCTTTGAGTGAGTGGTCACAGTGTAACCCAAACTCAAGAATGTATACTTCTGTGTGACGAGAGAGAGAGAGAGAGAGAGAGAGAGAGAGAGAGAGAGAGAGAGAGAGAGAGAGAGAGAGAGAGAGAGATGTCCAAAATAGGATTTATTTTTAGGGAAGGGGATGCTTTCTGGGTGATCGTTGAATGACCTTGTGACTCATTCCAGAAGATTCTAAGGATTCTATTTTTAGTATTTTATATGAGAAGAATTTTGGGGATGCTTCTTAGCCCTTAACAAAGAGTAAAATGTTAGCAATACAAGATTCAAGCATATGCCTACAAGAAAGGACCATTTTTAGCTGCCATTGGTTTTACCATCTTGAACTGTCGTGAAATAACGTCTAATTTCTATATAACACTATCAGGGAAACCCGACACTGTCCAGGATTGAATGAAGATCAACAAATTTTCCACTCTCCCATACTTTTATTGTCATCGAAATCAGTGAAATCGACCATTTTTTAATTGAATTGCTTGCTTGCTCTAGTTAAGGACCCTCCTACCCTGCAGTGCACCGGGAGGAAGCTTCACGGAAGCTTCAGTGACTTAATCCATAATACATTGTAGTCAACATTGCACTGTAGAGAACTACTGTTGATTTTATAAAATTATTTTTACCTAATTACTTGAATTAAAATTAAACGTACAAAAATCAAGTACCATGGCTCAATTGTGTGCTAAAAAACATTCATTTTGAATGCGCTCCTGTCTTATTAAAGAATCTACAGTTTATTTTATAGATTGAGCCTTTCTGTTTGTGCGGCGATAAAACTTCTCAAATGCACTTGTGACGTTAAGTTGTATAAAGGTGTTAACTTTGGTCAAAATTGGACTTCCTTCTTTAATCAGACCACAATTTTTTTTTTTTTCATATCTAAACTCAGGTTTTGAAACCTAATTGCCTGCATGCCACTGCATCAGATGTGTGCATGTTTCTCAGCTAAGATGAATTTCTTTATATTTGAAAAATAAAAAAAATATATAAATCATAAAAGTTGTTGGAAAAGTTAAATTCTTGTAAGTTAGACGTGTTTTTCAGTTTTTGAAAAGGCTGTGCATAACTAAACAAAATAAAACAAAACAAAAAAAAACATCCTTGAAAACAATAACAACAACATTATTATATTTTTAAAACGGATCGATTTTTCAGTCGAAAAAAAAAATGTTTTTCAGTTTTGTATAACTAAACAAAATAAAACAAAACAAAAAAACAAAAAAAAACATCCCTGAAAACAACAACAACAACAACAACAACAACAACAACAACAACAACATTATTATTATATTTTCAAAACGGATCGATTTTTCAGTCGAAAAAAAAAAAAAAGTGAACAAGGGATGGAAAATTATGAAGATGTAACCGAGAAAATATGATTGGACATTTATTTCTGGTTCGAATCTCAAGGGTTTCAAGATTTTAATTTCAGAAGAGAAGTTCGGCAGCTGCGCAACCTTCGCTTCCCTTATTTTGTTCTTTGTTCTTTGTATTCCATGAGCGATGTTTCTGACAAAGAGGGAAGAATTGCTGTTTTCTAGGTCATAATCTATTCCATCTAACACACATCGTTGGCAAGTTTTTGACCTTGAAGTTAATTTCTTTTTTTCTGCTGTTAACATTAAGTGGCTTCATGTGTTGTCTGGGGCGGGTTTCATTAAAAAAAGCATATAAATTAGATGTGTATGTTAATGGGGGAAATTGGGTAGAATTTGATTAAGGGAAGAGGGCTCAACAATAACTAGTTTACATTTGACTTGAAGACGACCATATTGTAGTCAACCGGACAGTTCTAGGAAAGAAACTTTGTTCATGGAATCTGCATTTAGAATTAGAATTAGACACAGATAGAGAGTGGGGGAAAGTGTTGATAGTGGTTGCAGCTAGTCGAGTGTTTTTTTTGTGAAAGTTTGGCAAGGGAGAGACCATAAGTTGGAACTCAAATGAACACTTGCTACTAAAACAACAATAGAGCAGAGACATGTGCGCAACGCTTCGTCTATAGGAAAGATGTTGCAGAGAAGAGAAAAGGGCATTACTTACAAGGTTTTGAAGCTGGTTTTGAATTTTGTCAAGGCAGGATAGGGTACTCCAAGCAACTCCTGCCCATATATAGCAAAAATACTCCATTTTAGGGCATACTTGGCTCATATATGGATAGAGAATTGCATTGGCAGTGAAATACCTACTGAAGTAGTAAATGATTCTACCATTTTTCCAACGCTATTGGCAACAGATTTGATGTACATATTCCATTTTAGATCGGTAGTTAAAGTGTCCCAGAAGCTTGTCAAGACATGGGGCTTCCCTAAGACGAGAGCCATTCATATCAATGAAATTTTTTGTTTTTGTTTTTGACTTTGCAAAACATGATTAAGTTTTTTAAAAAGAAAAGGAAAAAATCGATAACATCAATGTTTGGTACAGTTCAGGTAAGGAAGCCGATATCTTCAGGAAACTTGTTCTGATAGCACCGTGAAATGAAATATTTGGAGATGAAGAATTTCATCTATATATTGTTACGAGCAGAGTTCCCCGGCGTTACTCAGAGTGAAAATAACCTATTCCTATTAAAACGTCTATCTCTCTACAGCTATCTATCCGTCTTTCCGTCTTTCTGTCTTTCTCTCCCAAACTCACTCTTTCTTCTCCACCCAGCACATTCCTCTTTAGCTGGACATACACACATACATACATACAACTCCTGTATATAATAAATTCCTTGAGTAATAAGTTTGTATTTTCTTTCCAAATTTGTACATAATAATACTGAAAACCTACTCCTGATGAAATCTGGCCCACTTAATCCCACAAAGAATGAATATATTTTTTTAAATTTTAAATATTATTTATCCAGGACAACACTGATCAAGAATATAGCAAATTTGTGGGTGTTTGTTTTGTCGTTTTTGATTTTTAGTTAAACATAAAAACACATATAAACACAGACCACTGCCCTTTACATAAGGTATTTTTTTTTTAGAGCCGGCGAACTATTAATTGAAACTTCTATTTTCTTTAATTACAGATTTGACAACTATCGATTATTTGGAGTTCAGCTTGGTTTGGCAATTAATTTTGAAGAGACTGACACCTGAGCTGTGTCGATACGATCAATTTACTGAGAGAAGCATTTGATGAATGAATAATTTCATGAAATGGACCTGTCAATTGGTCACCTCGTTTGTGCGGTTTAATCCTATTAGATTATTTTTTTTAGGGATAGGTAAGTTCCCATGTTTCCGCTGATAAACCAGACACAATAGACCACTTGGAAGACACCATTAGATGCGTTGTTACCGAAATACAGTTTAATTTAATGCATAGAGTTTGTGAAAATTAGACCCCTAGATTATGCCATATATTACATGCGAGTTGCAAGGGACATATTTCCAAAAATGTATTTAAATTATAAATGCCGAAACTTAATCTTTGAAATTAGCCGCATATTTGTATGATGAAAATATTTTTATGTGATTTATTTTAATTTAAAGTTCGCCGCCTCTAAAAAAACAAAAAAAACAAAACAACAATAACAACAACAACAACAACAGCAACAGCAGCAACAACAACAACAACAACAACAACAACAACAACAACAACAACAACAAACATTCTATATAATAGATAGCACCAATAGTGTAATTACATCTACAATATTTATTCAAGGCAATGCTGATCAAGAATATAGCAAATTTGTGGGTGTTTTTTTTTTAGTCATTTTAGAATTTTAGCTGGACATACAAACACGCATACACACAGACCTTTATATAATAGATAGCACCAATAATGCAATTACACAGTTTAAATATATGCGATATTTCAACGGTCACTATAGTAAAATTGAACATGTAACAGATCTTCAGACACACTTGAGATTACGTCATCGTATTTTATGATTATTTTGGACTTTTGAGAAATACGTTTTTTTTTTTTTATCTTAAAAAAGACATAACAAAACTATTACAAGTTTATAAGGCAAGCACAGTTCAATTTGGTCTTATCACTGAAAAACGTATTGTGTCATCAACAATGCTCAATTCTAGATAAAAAAGAAGTATTGGAAAAGAAATTTATATTTAAACGAGAGAGAGGAGGGCTCGATTGGGCAATTTGTTTTAGGCGGCTACATAGGTTGATCATACATCGCTCAGGTTTGTCGTACGTGTACGAAGGAAAGGAAGGTAAGATATGATATATTGTTTATGCGTGTGTGTATGTGTGTGTTTCTCACCGTTACGTGACTTAACATATTAAAAAAAAAAAGAAAAAAAAAAAAGGAAAAAAAAAAGAAAAGAAAGGGATTCTTACAAAATCTAACAATCATATTATTTGGAATCTTTGGATTACTGTTCTCATCTTGCGTGTTATTTTCACTACGTTTCAGTTGATGTAACTTCCGACCTTCTTCAGGTATATATTGTCAAACTCGGGAATCTGCACAAAATATTTGATAGAACCCTTTATATAATCCATGGGGAAGTATGCTCTCGTTCCATCAACTATGATCAAGGAGAAGTTCAAAGTAATTTGCAATCGTATTCTGATATCGTCCGCACCGAAGATTGAATCTTCAACCTCCATAATTTACAACTGAATTTTACCAAATATTTTATTAAAAAAAAAAACAGCAACATATAAATGAGTAATAAAATTGTATATGTAAAAACACAAGAAAAAGTTTAAGGTTCTCAAAATTCATACTAAAATTGTTTGCAAGAACCTGTAGCATAATGGATAAAGTACTTGATTAAAGTTCAGCTATGAGTGACACTCTTCTGGAGGTTGAAGGTTCAATCCTCAGTGTAGGCAACACTGAAAATACAAATGCGAATTACTTAAAAGTTCTACCCACTGAAACTGACGAAGTAAGGGCATGCTAATCCCATGGATTAAATAAAAAGGTTTCATTTACCAAAATAAAAAAATGTCCTAGATGTATTTTGTACTGTTTTACTCATTAGCTTTGTTTTTTTTTTCTTTTTATTGAACCTGATTCTCCAAAACCTTATTTTTTTAAAATCATTTTCTGAACAAAAAGAAAAACCACCACACTATATTCACACATTTCCATTTTTTAAATTTTCCATCGCACTTGACTCTCCTCACTTATTTGGTGTGACGTCAGTTTATGGCGACACACGAAAAAAAGTGGGGGGAAGCAGAAGGCAGGGGCGCAGGTAAGTTTAACTTACAATCATTCAGTTTCAGTTTTCATGATTCCATGTGATGTCCCTTTGTGTTTTTACACCTGTAGCAGTTTCTATATGTCCGGCTTATGCCTGTAGCTCATGTGTGTTAGTTTCTGCATTCAAGGGGGTTTCTTAATATTTCAGCCATTTTCATTACTTTTATTTTCTGTATCTTCTCAGACACCCTTCTGATTCCAATCTCTCCCATTCTTTTTTCAAGGTTTTTCAGTATTATTCCTATTGCTCCTACTATTATAGATGTTATCTTGACTTTCATCATCTTCATATCCTTTAGAACTTTCTGGCTTGTTTTCTGTATTTGCCCTGCTTCTCCATCTCCTTGGTAACTACAATCTGCCAGGACTTTTCTTTCTTGTTAACTATTATGACATCCGGTCTTCTTGCTTGGATGGGTTTCGTTTTCCAGTACTGCTACCGGTTTGTGCTTGTACCATTTGTCTGAGTGTTCAAGATGCAATTGTCTGCATAATTCCCAATATACTACTTCTCCACTTGATCATGTCTATTTTTAGATTCTTTTGAGGCTTGTTTGCTGCTTTCACTTATTATGCCGTTTATTATTTCCTCCCTTTGTTCACAGTGTCTGCATTTGCTGTTTTCTTGCGTTTTGTTGATCTTTGCTTTGATGTGGTTGGTTATAGTTGTATTATTATGTGCAGTTGTTATTAGTGATTCAGTTTCTTTGTTTAGATTTACTTTTTGTAGCCATGTCCAAGTGTTTTCATTAGTCCCATCGTTTGTCATCCTTATGAATCATCCCTGTAGCTGTTTCTCTTTCCATTTTTCTTTTTTCATCTTCTTTCTTGCGACTGTTTTTTGTGTAGTTCATTTTTTCAGTGTCCCTTGCTACGATAATTATCCTTTCAGGGTGCTGCATTATGTATTATTATTATTCTTTTCCTTCATCGGAAGAATACCAGTCCCAAGACAGGAAAAATAATTTCCTGACAGAACAGTCTTGCACTAATTTATATGTCTCCCTTACAATAAAATGCTATTAAACCTGATGTCTAAAATTTTAAGCTTAACCTTAAGGGATCTTAAAAGAAAATCGAAATTCAAGGAAATATTGCTTTATTGGTGTCTAAGGACTACAGATCGAATTTAATGCAAATCTGAAATATTTGAATTTTAACATGGAAGGTTGTGCTTATATTATGTCTACTAAAACCCTTTAAAATAATCCACAGAAACTCAAATTTAGGGAATATTTATTAATGAGTAATACCTATTCATAATATTTCACAAAATTCGGACACCCTCTTTTTATCCCCTTTGCATTAATCAACATCTGTGTGTTCCAAGATTCATAATGATGGCTTAATTAGTTCAGAAATAAATCCTGTACATACAAATATAAAAACCTATATGCATACTTAGCTTTATATAATTGGAGACAAGACGTAGCCATGACCCGCTGGGTCATAACCACTATCACTATATGTCCCACTTTTATTTAATTCGAAAATTCATAAACTTTGACATATACGACGTGTCTTAAATAAGTTTTCAGACTTTTTCGTATCGGTACTTTTATTAATAGTACACACATGAAACTCTAGTCACCTGTGAAGTAATATCATCCAGATGCAATGCAGTTGTTGTACCATTCCAACAACTTCTGGAAGGCTCCATGGAAGTCCTCTTGTGTGAGCATGTCAATGACCCTCATCACAGCCTCTTTCATTCTCTCAACTGTCTCATAACAACAGCCTTCAAAGTTTTCCTTGAGCTTAGGGAATAACCAAAAGTCACAGGGAGCAAGGTCTGGACTATAGGGAGGGTCTTGATGTCCATCTTGGTCAAATAGTCTGTGACAAGGGTGAAGTTGTGGACTGGTGTATTGTCCTGGTGAAAATGCCACTGAACCGATTTGAAGAATATTGGCCTCTTCTGACAGAATCTCTTCCTGAAGTCTCTTAAAACCTCAATATAGTATTCCTTGTTGATTGTCTGTTCAGTGGGAACCCAGTGCATGTAGATCGTGTCTGTGCTGTCAAAATGAATGAGGATCAACGAATGTTCCACGCCATATTTTAATTTTAATCAAAATCAATGAGATAGCCCACTTTTCAACCAAATTGATTGATTACCTGCTCTAGTTGTAGAGCCACCGCGGTGCACTGGAAGGAAACTTCATATGCTTCCTCGCAATAACTTAGTCCGTGATACATTGTAGTCTACATTGCACTGTAGAGAACCTACTGTTGATATAAAATTATTGTTATATATAATAGCTTGAATTAAAGTTTAAAATTCAAAAATCTGGTATCATAGTTCAATTGTGTTCTAAACAGAAACATTCATTTCAAATGCTCTCCTGTCATATCAAAGAACCTACTGTTGATTTTATACGATGTGCCCTTCTTCTTGTGTGGTGATAAAACTACTCAAATGCATTTGTGATGTTAGGCTGTATAAGGGTATTAACTTTAATGAAAAAATCAGACTGTTCCTTCTTGAAGCAGATTTTTTCGATCATCAATTTTGGATAGTTATCAGATGTATTTTTGTGCAAAACCTATCTTAGAACACTCCCAGACATATGAAGTACTTTTGTGTGAAATTTGTAAAAAATCGGCCTTATCCTCGAGTGGCCTCTGGGCCTTGATAAGTGTTGATTATAAAAGTGGTGATAATAAAAGTCCATAGGGAACGAACGCGCGCGCGCACACACACACACACACACACACACACACACACACACACAAACGAACACACACACACACACACACACACAGACACACAGAGTGTCTTTTAAGTAGAGAAGAAATAGAGATAGGGATTATAACTGACTATTTCTAAAGTACCCTTTCTCTAACAACATGATTAACAGCATAATCTCTCTCTCTCTCTCTTTTTCTCTGTCTCTCTCTCTGTCTCTCTCTCTCTCTGTCTCTCTCACACACACACACACACATGCACATATACACACAGAGACAACTCTGCCACGTGATTTAAGGCAGAATTTCTACCAAGGAGGCATTTGTCCTGTTGTATCAACACATCTTGCTATCTAATTTACATTCATGTTTATGGTCTGTACGAACACACTATGTCAATTAGATGGAAAGGAAGAAATGCTCACTCAAGGGCGACAAGAATACAAAGCTAGCTAAGGTCAGTTCATTATAAATTATGGTATATGAGTACAAGCAAAACTGAACATATTTTTCAAGCATAACTCAATCCCATGATAATAATATAGCATAATATATATATATATATATATATATATATATATATATATATATATATATATATATATATATATATATATAAGTAATAATATCGCCTGTATTTCGTGTGATTAAACTATAGATAAAAAAAAACTCTTAGGAGAACATATGCTCATTGACACACACATCCATTTTTATAAAGTTAGGTATGCGTGTATGTATACATATTCATGTGCACATGATTCACTTATAAACTAATTAGCCGATCATTATATATTTTGGAACACAGCTGCTAGGCATAAGGGATCAAAATGTGAACTATATTTAGTTTTAATTTATGTGAAGGAAGTAAAAGGAGGTGGAGATTTTTCGTGAAAATTCAGATAATTTTATTGAAATTTTAACAATTTTTATGAAATTTTAACAATTTTTTATGAAATTTTAACAATTTTTATGAAATTTTAACAATTTTTATGAAATTTTAACAATTTTTTAAATTAAATTTTAACAATAAATATCAGACAGCAATTAATGAATATTTTCCAAATTTAAGTTTCTTTGGACTATTTTAAGATTTTAGGGGTCATCTTATGGCCACAATCTCCATTTAAAAAAACTCGAGTATTTCAGATTTGCTTTCATTTTTAATTTTAGACACATATTCAGTGAATTTTTAATTTTAGACACATATTCAGTGAATTTTTAATTTTAGACACATATTCAGTGAATTTTTAATTTTAGACACATATTCAGTGAATTTTTAATTTTAGACACATATTCAGTGAATTTTTAATTTTAGACACATATTCAGTGAATTTTTAATTTTAGACACATATTCAGTGAATTTTTAATTTTAGACACATATTCAGTGAATTTTTAATTTTAGACACATATTCAGTGAATTTTTAATTTTAGACACATATTCAGTGAATTTTTAATTTTAGACACATATTCAGTGAATTTTTAATTTTAGACACATATTCAGTGAATTTTTAATTTTAGACACATATTCAGTGAATTTTTAATTTTAGACACATATTCAGTGAATTTTTAATTTTAGACACATATTCAGTGAATTTTTAATTTTAGACACATATTCAGTGAATTTTTAATTTTAGACACATATTCAGTGAATTTTTAATTTTAGACACATATTCAGTGAATTTTTAATTTTAGACACATATTCAGTGAATTTTTAATTTTAGACACATATTCAGTGAATTTTTAATTTTAGACACATATTCAGTGAATTTTTAATTTAAGACACATATTCAGTGAATTTTTAATTTTAGACACATATTCAGTGAATTTTTAATTTTAGACATATATTCAGTGAATTTTTAATTTTAGACATATATTCAGTGAATTTTTAATTTTAGACACATATTCAGTGAATTTTTAATTTTAGACACATATTCAGTGAATTTTTAATTTTAGACACATATTCAGTGAATTTTTAATTTTAGACACATAATCAGTGAATTTTTAATTTTAGACACATATTCAGTGAATTTTTAATTTTAGACACATATTCAGTGAATTTTTAATTTTAGACACATATTCAGTGAATTTTTAATTTTAGACACATATTCAGTGAATTTTTAATTTTAGACACATATTCAGTGAATTTTTAATTTTAGACACATAATCAGTGAATTTTTAATTTTAGACACATATTCAGTGAATTTTTAATTTTAGACACATAATCAGTGAATTTTTAATTTTAGACACATATTCAGTGAATTTTTAATTTTAGACACATATTCAGTGAATTTTTAATTTTAGACACATATTCAGTGAATTTTTAATTTTAGACACATATTCAGTGAATTTTTAATTTTAGACACATATTCAGTGAATTTTTAATTTTAGACACATAATCAGTGAATTTTTAATTTTAGACACATATTTAGTGAATTTTTAATTTTAGACACATAATCAGTGAATTTTTAATTTTAGACACATATTCAGTGAATTTTTAATTTTAGACACATAATCAGTGAATTTTTAATTTTAGACACATATTCAGTGAATTTTTAATTTTAGACACATATTCAGTGAATTTTTAATTTTAGA